>NW_026989840.1:300000-600000 GCF_036321535.1 Camelus dromedarius
GGGAACACAAAGTTTCTTTTCAGTTGCAAACTCCATTCCATACATATATATGGGGAGGTACAAGCTCCAACTCGGTTTGCCAGTGAAAACTGCAGGAACTTCAAACCGGCACTAGGAAACAGACTGAGGAAGCAGAGAAAAAGTGTCTCCTGCCACCCGTTCCCTTGGTGCTAGATGAACGAACGTCTCTCCACTTGCTCAGTTCTGAGAGATATGTGCGTGTGAAAGCCGTCCTTCACCTAGCTTTTTGGGAACACAAAGTTTCTTTACAGTTGCAAACTCCATTCCATACATATATATGGGGAGGTACTAGCTCCAACTCGGTTTGACAGTGAAAACTGCAGGAACTTCAAACCGGCACTAGGAAACAGACTGAGAAAGCAGAGAAAAAGTGTCTCCTGCAACGCGTTCCCTTGGTGCTAGATGAACGAACGTCTCTCCACTTGCTCTGTTCTGAGAGTTAAGTGTGTGTGAAAGCCGTCCTTCACCTAGCTTGTTGGGAACACAAAGTTTCTTTTCAGTTGCAAACTCCATTCCATACATATATATGGGGAGGTAGAAGCTCCAACTCCGTTTTACAGTGAAAACTGCTGGAACTTCAAACCGGCACTAGGTAACAGACTGAGAAAGCAGAGAAAAAGTGTCTCCTGCTACCCGTCCCCTTGGTGCTAGATGAACGAACGTCTCTCCACTTGCTCAGTTCTGAGAGATAAGTGTGTGTGAAAGCCGTCCTTCACCTAGCTTGTTGGGAACACAAAGTTTATTTTCAGTTGCAAACTCCATTCCATACATATATATGGGGAGGTAGAAGCTCCAACTCGGTTTTACAGTGAAAACTGCAGGAACTTCAAACCGGCACTAGGTAACAGACTGAGAAAGCAGAGAAAAAGTGTCTCCTGCTACCCGTCCCCTTGGTGCTAGATGAACGAACGTCTCTCCACTTGCTCAGTTCTGAGAGACAGGTGCGTGTGAAAGCCGTCCTTCTCCTAGCTTTTTGGGAACACAAAGTTTCTTTTCAGTTGCAAACTCCATTCCATACATATATATGGGGAGGTACAAGCTCCAACTCGGTTTGACAGTGAAAACTGCAGGATCTTCAAACCGGCACTAGGAAACAGACTGAGAAAGCAGAGAAAAAGTGTCTCCTGCAACCCGTTCCTTTGGTGCTAGATGAACGAACGTCTCTCCACTTGCTCAGTTCTGAGAGATAAGAGTGTGTGAAAGCCTTACTTCACCTAGCTTGTTGGGAACACAAAGTTTCTTTTCAGTTGCAAACTCCATTCCATACATATATATGGGGAGGTAGAAGCTCCAACTCCGTTTTATAGTGAAAACTGCAGGAACTTCAAACCGGCACTAGGTAACAGACTGAGAAAGCAGAGAAAAAGTGTCTCCTGCTACCCGTCCCCTTGGTGCTAGATGAACGAACGTCTCTCCACTTGCTCAGTTCTGAGAGATAAGTGTGTGTGAAAGCCGTCCTTCACCTAGCTTGTTGGGAACACAAAGTTTCTTTTCAGTTGCAAACTCCATTCCATACATATATATGGGGAGGTAGAAGCTCCAACTCGGTTTTACAGTGAAAACTGCTGGAACTTCAAACCGGCACTAGGTAACAGACTGAGAAAGCAGAGAAAAAGTGTCTCCTGCTACCCGTCCCCTTGGTGCTAGATGAACGAACGTCTCTCCACTTGCTCAGTTCTGAGAGATAGGTGCGTGTGAAAGCCGTCCTTCTCCTAGCTTTTTGGGAACACAAAGTTTCTTTTCAGTTGCAAACTCCATTCCATACATATATATGGGGAGGTACAAGCTCCAACTCGGTTTGACAGTGAAAACTGCAGGATCTTCAAATCGGCACTAGGAAACAGACTGAGAAAGCAGAGAAAAAGTGTCTCCTGCAACCCGTTCCTTTGGTGCTAGATGAACGAACGTCTCTCCACTTGCTCAGTTCTGAGAGATAAGAGTGTGTGAAAGCCTTACTTCACCTAGCTTGTTGGGAACACAAAGTTTCTTTTCAGTTGCAAACTCCATTCCATACATATATATGGGGAGGTAGAAGCTCCAAATCCGTTTTACAGTGAAAACTGCAGGAACTTCAAACCGGCACTAGGAAACAGACTGAGAAAGCAGAGAAAAAGTGTCTCCTGTAATCCGTTCCCTTGGTGCTAGATGAACGAACGTCTCTCCACTTGCTCAGTTATGAGAGAAAATTATGTGTGAAAGCCGTCCTTCACCTAGCTTGTTGGGAACACAAAGTTTCTTTTCAGTTGCAAACTCCATTCCATACTTATATATGGGGAGGTACTAGCTCCAACTCGGTTTGACATTGAAAAAGGCAGGAACTTCAAACCGGCACTAGGAAACAGACTGAGAAAGCAGAGAAAAAGTGTCTCCTGCAACCCGTTCCCTTGGTGCTAGATGAACGAACGTCTCTCCACTTGCTCTGTTCTGAGAGATAAGTGTGTGTGAAAGCCGTCCTTCACCTAGCTTGTTGGGAACACAAAGTTTCTTTTCAGTTGCAAACTCCATTCCATACATATATATGGGGAGGTACAAGCTCCAACTCGGTTTGCCAGTGAAAAATGCAGGAACTTCAAACCGGCACTAGGAAACAGACTGAGGAAGCAGAGAAAAAGTGTCTCCTGCAACCCGTTCCCTTGGTGCTAGATGAACGAACGTCTCTACACTTGCTCAGTTCTGAGAGATAAGTGTGTGTGAAAGCCGTCCTTCACCTAGCTTGTTGGGAACACAAAGTTTCTTTTCAGTTGCAAACTCCATTCCATACATATATATGGGGAGGTACAAGCTCCAACTCGGTTTGCCAGTGAAAACTGCAGGAACTTCAAACCGGCACTAGGAAACAGACTGAGGAAGCAGAGAAAAAGTGTCTCCTGCCACCCGTTCCCTTGGTGCTAGATGAACGAACGTCTCTCCACTTGCTCAGTTCTGAGAGATATGTGCGTGTGAAAGCCGTCCTTCACCTAGCTTTTTGGGAACACAAAGTTTCTTTACAGTTGCAAACTCCATTCCATACATATATATGGGGAGGTACTAGCTCCAACTCGGTTTGACAGTGAAAACTGCAGGAACTTCAAACCGGCACTAGGAAACAGACTGAGAAAGCAGAGAAAAAGTGTCTCCTGCAACGCGTTCCCTTGGTGCTAGATGAACGAACGTCTCTCCACTTGCTCTGTTCTGAGAGTTAAGTGTGTGTGAAAGCCGTCCTTCACCTAGCTTGTTGGGAACACAAAGTTTCTTTTCAGTTGCAAACTCCATTCCATACATATATATGGGGAGGTAGAAGCTCCAACTCGGTTTTACAGTGAAAACTGCAGGAACTTCAAACCGGCACTAGGAAACAGACTGAGAAAGCAGAGAAAAAGTGTCTCCTGCAACCCGTTCCCTTGGTGCTAGATGAACGAACGTCTCTCCACTTGCTCAGTTCTGAGAGATAAGTGTGTGTGAAAGCCGTCCTTCACCTAGCTTGTTGGGAACACAAAGTTTCTTTTCAGTTGCAAACTCCATTCCATACATATATATGGGGAGGTACAAACTCCAACTCGGTTTTACAGTGAAAACTGCAGGAACTTCAAACCGGCACTAGGAAACAGACTGAGGAAGCAGAGAAAAAGTGTCTCCTGTAACCCGTTCCCTTGGTGCTACATGAAAGAACGTCTCTCCACTTGCTCAGTTCTAGAGACAAGTGTGTGTGAAAGCCGTCCCTCAACTAGCTTGTTGGGAACACAAAGATTCTTTTCAGTTGCAAACTCCATTCCATACATATATATGGGGAGGTACTAGCTCCAACTCGGTTTGACTGTGAAAACTGCAGGAACTTCAAACCGGCACTAGGAAACAGACTGAGGAAGCAGAGAAAAAGTGTCTCCTGTAACCCGTTCCCTTGGTGCTACATGAAAGAACGTCTCTCCACTTGCTCAGTTCTGAGAGACAAGTGTGTGTGAAAGCCGTCCCTCAACTAGCTTGTTGGGAACACAAAGATTCTTTTCAGTTGCAAACTCCATTCCATACATATATATGGGGAGGTACTAGCTCCAACTCGGTTTGACAGTGAAAACTGCAGGAACTTCAAACCGGCACTAGGAAACAGACTGAGAAAGCAGAGAAAAAGTGTCTCCTGCAACCCGTTCCCTTGGTGCTAGATGAACGAAAGTCTCTCCACTTGCTCAGTTCTGAGAGATAAGTGTGTGTGAAAGCCGTACTTCACCTTGCTTGTTGGGAACACAAAGTTTCTTTTCAGTTGCAAACTCCATTCCATACATATATATGGGGAGGTAGAAGCTCCAACTCGGTTTGCCAGTGAAAAATGCAGGAACTTCAAACCGGCACTAGGAAACAGACTGAGAAAGCAGAGAAAAAGTGTCTCCTGTAACCCGTTCCCTTGGTGCTAGATGAACGAACGTCTCTCCACTTGCTCAGTTATGAGAGAAAATTATGTGTGAAAGCCGTCCTTCACCTAGCTTGTTGGGAACACAAAGTTTCTTTTCAGTTGCAAACTCCATTCCATACATATATATGGGGAGGTAGAAGCTCCAACTCGGTTTGCCAGTGAAAAATGCAGGAACTTCAAACCGGCACTAGGAAACAGACTGAGAAAGCAGAGAAAAAGTGTCTCCTGCAACGCGTTCCCTTGGTGCTAGATGAACGAACGTCTCTCCACTTGCTCTGTTCTGAGAGTTAAGTGTGTGTGAAAGGCGTCCTTCACCTAGCTTGTTGGGAACACAAAGTTTCTTTTCAGTTGCAAACTCCATTCCATACATATATATGGGGAGGTAGAAGCTCCAACTCGGTTTTACAGTGAAAACTGCAGGAACTTCAAACCGGCACTAGGAAACAGACTGAGAAAGCAGAGAAAAAGTGTCTCCTGCAACCCGTTCCCTTGGTGCTAGATGAACGAACGTCTCTCCACTTGCTCAGTTCTGAGAGATAAGTGTGTGTGAAAGCCGTCCTTCACCTAGCTTGTTGGGAACACAAAGTTTCTTTTCAGTTGCAAACTCCATTCCATACATATATATGGGGAGGTACAAACTCCAACTCGGTTTTACAGTGAAAACTGCAGGAACTTCAAACCGGCACTAGGAAACAGACTGAGGAAGCAGAGAAAAAGTGTCTCCTGTAACCCGTTCCCTTGGTGCTACATGAAAGAACGTCTCTCCACTTGCTCAGTTCTAGAGACAAGTGTGTGTGAAAGCCGTCCCTCAACTAGCTTGTTGGGAACACAAAGATTCTTTTCAGTTGCAAACTCCATTCCATACATATATATGGGGAGGTACTAGCTCCAACTCGGTTTGACTGTGAAAACTGCAGGAACTTCAAACCGGCACTAGGAAACAGACTGAGGAAGCAGAGAAAAAGTGTCTCCTGTAACCCGTTCCCTTGGTGCTACATGAAAGAACGTCTCTCCACTTGCTCAGTTCTGAGAGACAAGTGTGTGTGAAAGCCGTCCCTCAACTAGCTTGTTGGGAACACATAGATTCTTTTCAGTTGCAAACTCCATTCCATACATATATATGGGGAGGTACTAGCTCCAACTCGGTTTGACAGTGAAAACTGCAGGAACTTCAAACCGGCACTAGGAAACAGACTGAGAAAGCAGAGAAAAAGTGTCTCCTGCAACCCGTTCCCTTGGTGCTAGATGAACGAACGTCTCTCCACTTGCTCAGTTCTGAGAGATAAGTGTGTGTGAAAGCCGTCCTTCACCTAGCTTGTTGGGAACACAAAGTTTCTTTTTAGTTGCAAACTCCATTCCATACATATATATGGGGAGGTACAAGCTCCAACTCGGTTTTACAGTGAAAACTGCAGGAACTTCAAAACGGCACTGGGAAACAGACTGAGGAAGCAGAGAAAAAGTGTCTCCTGCAACCAGTTCCCTTGGTGCTACATGAAAGAACGTCTCTCCACTTGCTCAGTTTTGAGAGATAAGTGTGTGTGAAAGCCGTCCTTCACCTTGCTTGTTGTGAACACAAAGTTTCTTTTCAGTTGCAAACTCCATTCCATACATATATATGGGGAGGTACAAACTCCAACTCGGTTTTACAGTGAAAACTGCAGGAACTTCAAACCGGCACTAGGAAACAGACTGAGGAAGCAGAGAAAAAGTGTCTCCTGTAACCCGTTCCCTTGGTGCTACATGAAAGAACGTCTCTCCACTTGCTCAGTTCTGAGAGACAAGTGTGTGTGAAAGCCGTCCCTCAACTAGCTTGTTGGGAACACAAAGTTTCTTTTCAGTTGCAAACTCCATTCCATACATATATATGGGGAGGTACTAGCTCCAACTCGGTTTGACAGTGAAAACTGCAGGAACTTCAAACCGGCACTAGGAAACAGACTGAGAAAGCAGAGAAAAAGTGTCTCCTGCAACCCGTTCCCTTGGTGCTAGATGAACGAAAGTCTCTCCACTTGCTCAGTTCTGAGAGATAAGTGTGTGTGAAAGCCGTACTTCACCTTGCTTGTTGGGAACACAAAGTTTCTTTTCAGTTGCAAACTCCATTCCATACATATATATGGGGAGGTAGAAGCTCCAACTCTGTTTTACACTGAAAACTGCAGGAACTTCAAACCGGCACTAGGAAACAGACTGAGAAAGCAGAGAAAAAGTGTCTCCTGCAACCCGTTCCCTTGGTGCTACATGAACGAACGTCTCTCCACTTGCTCAGTTCTGAGAGATAAGTGTGTGTGAAAGCCGTCCTTCACCTAGCTTGTTCGGAACACAAAGTTTCTTTTCATTTGCAAACTCCATTCCATACATATATATGGGGAGGTACTAGCTCCAACTCGGTTTGACAGTGTAAACTGCAGGAACTTCAAACCGGCACTAGGAAACAGACTGAGAAAGCAGAGAAAAAGTGTCTCCTGCAACCCGTTCCCTTGGTGCTAGATGAACGAACGTCTCTCCACTTGCTCAGTTCTGAGAGATAAGTGTGTGTGAAAGCCGTCCTTCACCTAGCTTGTTGGGAACACAAAGTTTCTTTTCAGTTGCAAACTCCATTCCATACATATATATGGGGAGGTACTAGCTCCAACTCGGTTTGACAGTGAAAACTGCAGGAACTTCAAACCGGCACTAGGAAACAGACTGAGAAAGCAGAGAAAAAGTGTCTCCTGCAACGCGTTCCCTTGGTGCTAGATGAACGAACGTCTCTCCACTTGCTCTGTTCTGAGAGATAAGTGTGTGTGAAAGCCGTCCTTCAACTAGCTTGTTGGGAACACAAAGTTTCTTTTCAGTTGCAAACTCCATTCCATACATATATATGGGGAGGTAGAAGCTCCAACTCGGTTTTACAGTGAAAACTGCAGGAACTTCAAACCGGCACTAGGAAACAGACTGAGAAAGCAGAGAAAAAGAGTCCCCTGCAACCCGTTCCCTTGGTGCTAGATGAACGAACGTCTCTCCACTTGCTCAGTTCTGAGAGATAAGTGTGTGTGAAAGCCGTCCTTCACCTAGCTTGTTGGGAACACAAAGTTTCTTTTCAGTTGCAAACTCCATTCCATACATATATATGGGGAGGTACAAGCTCCAACTCGGTTTTACAGTGAAAACTGCAGGAAATTCAAACCGGCACTAGGAAACAGACTGAGGAAGCAGAGAAAAAGTGTCTCCTGCAACCCGTTCCCTTGGTGCTAGATGAACGAACGTCTCTCCACTTGCTCAGTTCTGAGAGATATGTGCGTGTGAAAGCCGTCCTTCACCTAGCTTTTTGGGAACACAAAGTTTCTTTTCAGTTGCAAACTCCATTCCATACATATATATTGGGAGGTACTAGCTCCAACTCGGTTTGACAGTGAAAACTGCAGGAACTTCAAACCGGCACTAGGAAACAGACTGAGAAAGCAGAGAAAAAGTGTCTCCTGCAACGCGTTCCCTTGGTGCTAGATGAACGAACGTCTCTCCACTTGCTCTGTTCTGAGAGTTAAGTGTGTGTGAAAGCCGTCCTTCACCTAGCTTGTTGGGAACACAAAGTTTCTATTCAGTTGCAAACTCCATTCCATACATATATATGGGGAGGTAGAAGCTCCAACTCGGATTTACAGTGAAAACTGCAGAAACTTCAAACCGGCACTAGGAAACAGACTGAGAAAGCAGAGAAAAAGTGTCTCCTGCAACCCGTTCCCTTGGTGCTAGATGAACGAACGTCTCTCCACTTGCTCAGTTCTGAGAGATAAGTGTGTGTGAAAGCCGTCCTTCACCTAGCTTGTTGGGAACACAAAGTTTCTTTTTAGTTGCAAACTCCATTCCATACATATATATGGGGAGGTACAAGCTCCAACTCGGTTTTACAGTGAAAACTGCAGGAACTTCAAACCGGCACTAGGAAACAGACTGAGGAAGCAGAGAAAAAGTGTCTCCTGCAACCCGTTCCCTTGGTGCTACATGAAAGAACGTCTCTCCACGTGCTCAGTTCTGAGAGATAAGTGTGTGTGAAAGCCGTCCTTCACATTGCTTGTTGGGAACACAAAGTTTCTTTTCAGTTGCAAACTCCATTCCATACATATATATGGGGAGGTACTAGCTCCAACTCGGTTTCACAGTGAAAACTGCAGGAACTTCAAACCGGCACTAGGAAACAGACTGAGAAAGCAGAGAAAAAGTGTCTCCTGCAACGCGTTCCCTTGGTGCTAGATGAACGAACGTCTCTCCACTTGCTCTGTTCTGAGAGTTAAGTGTGTGTGAAAGCCGTCCTTCACCTAGCTTGTTGGGAACACAAAGTTTCTTTTCAGTTGCAAACTCCATTCCATACATATATATGGGGAGGTAGAAGCTCCAACTCGGATTTACAGTGAAAACTGCAGGAACTTCAAACCGGCACTAGGAAACAGACTGAGAAAGCAGAGAAAAAGTGTCTCCTGCAACCCGTTCCCTTGGTGCTAGATGAACGAACGTCTCTTCACTTGCTCAGTTCTGAGAGATAAGTGTGTGTGAAAGCCGTCCTTCACCTAGCTTGTTGGGAACACAAAGTTTCTTTTTAGTTGCAAACTCCATTCCATACATATATATGGGGAGGTACAAGCTCCAACTCGGTTTTACAGTGAAAACTGCAGGAACTTCAAACCGGCACTAGGAAACAGACTGAGGAAGCAGAGAAAAAGTGTCTCCTGCAACCCGTTCCCTTGGTGCTACATGAAAGAACGTCTCTCCACTTGCTCAGTTTTGAGAGATAAGTGTGTGTGAAAGCCGTCCTTCACCTTGCTTGTTGGGAACACAAAGTTTCTTTTCAGTTGCAAACTCCATTCCATACATATATATGGGGAGGTAGAAGCTCCAACTCTGTTTTACAGTGAAAACTGCAGGAACTTCAAACCGGCACTAGGAAACAGACTGAGAAAGCAGAGAAAAAGTGTCTCCTGCAACCCGTTCCCTTGGTGCTACATGAACGAACGTCTCTCCACTTGCTCAGTTCTGAGAGATAAGTGTGTGTGAAAGCCGTCCTTCACCTAGCTTGTTCGGAACACAAAGTTTCTTTTCAGTTGCAAACTCCATTCCATACATATATATGGGGAGGTACTAGCTCCAACTAGTTTTGACAGTGTAAACTGCAGGAACTTCAAACCGGCACTAGGAAACAGACTGAGAAAGCAGAGAAAAAGTGTCTCCTGCAACCCGTTCCCTTGGTGCTAGATGAACGAACGTCTCTCCACTTGCTCAGTTCTGAGAGATAAGTGTGTGTGAAAGCCGTCCTTCACCTAGCTTGTTGGGAACACAAAGTTTCTTTTCAGTTGCAAACTCCATTCCATACATATATATGGGGAGGTACTAGCTCCAACTCGGTTTGACAGTGAAAACTGCAGGAACTTCAAACCGGCACTAGGAAACAGACTGAGAAAGCAGAGAAAAAGTGTCTCCTGCAACCCGTTCCATTGGTGCTAGATGAACGAACGTCTCTCCACTTGCTCAGTTCTGAGAGATAAGTGTGTGTGAAAGCCGTCCTTCACCTAGCTTGTTGGGAACACAAAGTTTCTTTTCAGTTGCAAACTCCATTCCATACATATATATGGGGAGGTACAAGCTCCAACTCGGTTTTACAGTGAAAACTGCAGGAACTTCTAACCGGCACTAGGAAACAGACTGAGAAAGCAGAGAAAAGTGTCTCCTGCAACCCGTTCCCTTGGTGCTAGAGGAACGAACGTCTCTCCACTTGCACTGTTCTGAGAGATAAGTGTGTGTGAAAGCCGTCCTAAACCTAGCTTGTTGGGAACACAGAGTTTCTTTTCAGTTGCAAACTCCATTCCATACATATATATGGGGAGGTACTAGCTCCAACTAGTTTTGACAGTGTAAACTGCAGGAACTTCAAACCGGCACTAGGAAACAGACTGAGAAAGCAGAGAAAAAGTGTCTCCTGCAACCCGTTCCCTTGGTGCTAGATGAACGAACGTCTCTCCACTTGCTCAGTTCTGAGAGATAAGTGTGTGTGAAAGCCGTCCTTCACCTAGCTTGTTGGGAACACAAAGTTTCTTTTCAGTTGCAAACTCCATTCCATACATATATATGGGGAGGTACTAGCTCCAACTCGGTTTGACAGTGAAAACTGCAGGAACTTCAAACCGGCACTAGGAAACAGACTGAGAAAGCAGAGAAAAAGTGTCTCCTGCAACCCGTTCCATTGGTGCTAGATGAACGAACGTCTCTCCACTTGCTCTGATCTGAGAGATAAGTGTGTTTGAAAGCCGTCCTTCAACTAGCTTGTTGGGAACACAAAGTTTCTTTTCAGTTGCAAACTCCATTCCATACATATATATGGGGAGGTAGAAGCTCCAACTCGATTTTACAGTGAAAACTGCAGGAAATTCAAACCGGCACTAGGAAACAGACTGAGAAAGCAGAGAAAAAGAGTCCCCTGCAACCCGTTCCCTTGGTGCTAGATGAACGAACGTCTCTCCACTTGCTCAGTTCTGAGAGATAAGTGTGTGTGAAAGCCGTCCTTCACCTAGCTTGTTGGGAACACAAAGTTTCTTTTCAGTTGCAAACTCCATTCCATACATATATATGGGGAGGTACAAGCTCCAACTCGCTTTTACTGTGAAAACTGCAGGAACTTCAAACCGGCACTAGGAAACAGACTGAGAAAGCAGAGAAAAAGTGTCTCCTGCAAACCTTTCCCTTGGTGCTAGATGAACGAACGTCTCTCCACTTGCTCAGTTCTGAGAGATAAGTGTGTGTGAAAGCCGTCCCTCAACTAGCTTGTTGGGAACACAAAGTTTCTTTTCAGTTGCAAACTCCATTCCATACATATATATGGGGAGGTACTAGCTCCAACTCTGTTTGACAGTGAAAACTGCAGGAACTTCAAAACGGAACTAGGAAACAGACTGAGAATGCAGAGAAAAAGTGTCCCTTCAACCCGTTCCCTTGGTGCTAGATGAACGAACGTCTCTCCACTTGCTCTGTTCTGAGAGATAAGTGTGTGTGAAAGCCGTACTTCACCTAGCTTGTTGGGAACACAAAGTTTCTTTTCAGTTGCAAACTCCATTCCATACATATATATGGGGAGGTAGAAGCTCCAACTCGGTTTGACAGTGAAAACTGCAGGAACTTCAAACCGGCACTAGGAAACAGACTGAGAAATCACAGAAAAAGTGTCCCCTGCAACCCGTTCCCTTGGTGCTAGATGAACGAACGTCTCTCCACTTGCTCAGTTCTGAGAGATAAGTGTGTATGAAAGCCGTCCTTCACCTTGCTTGTTGGGAACACAAAGTTTCTTTTCAGTTGCAAACTCCATTCCATACATATATATGGGGAGGTACAAGCTCCAACTCGGTTTTACAGTGAAAACTGCAGGAACTTCAAACCGGCACTAGGAAACAGACTGAGGAAGCAGAGAAAAAGTGTCTCCTGCAACCCGTTCCCTTGGTGCTAGATGAACGAACGTCTCTCCACTTGCTCAGTTCTGAGAGATAAGTGTGTGTGAAAGCCGTCCTTCACCTAGCTTGTTCGGAACACAAAGTTTCTTTTCAGTTGCAAACTCCATTCCATACATATATATGGGGAGGTACTAGCTCCAACTCGGTTTGACAGTGAAAACTGCAGGAACTTCAAATCGGCACTAGGAAACAGACTGAGAAAGCAGAGAAAAAGTGTCTCCTGCAACCCGTTCCCTTGGTGCTAGATGAACGAACGTCTCTCCACTTGCTCTTTTCTCAGAGATAAGTGTGTGTGAAAGCCGTCTTACACCTAGCTTGTTGGGAACACATAGTTTCTTTTCAGTTGCAAACTCCATTCCATACATATATATGGGGAGGTAGAAGCTCCAACTCGGTTTTACAGTGAAAACTGCAGGAACTTCAAACCGGCACTAGGAAAAAGACTGAGAAAGCAGAGAATAAGTGTCTCCTGCAACCCGTTCCCTTGGTGCTAGATGAACGAACGTCTCTCCACTTGCTCAGTTCTGAGAGATAAGTGTGTGTGAAAGCCGTCCTTCACCTAGCTTGTTGGGAACACAAAGTTTCTTTTCAGTTGCAAACTCGATTCCATATATATATATGCGGAGGTACTGCTCAACTCGATTTGACAGTGAAAACTGCAGGAACTTCAAACCGGCACTAGGAAACAGACTGAGAATGCAGAGAAAAAGTGTCTCCTGCAACCCGTTCCCTTGGTGCTATATGAACGAATGTCTCTCCACTTGCTCAGTTCTGAGAGATAAGTGTGTGTGAAAGCCGTCCTTCACCTAGCTTGTTGGGAACACAAAGTTTCTTTTCAGTTGCAAACTCCATTCCATACATATATAAGGGGAGGTTCGAGCTCCAACTCGGTTTGACAGTGAAAACTGCAGGAACTTCAAACCGGCACTAGGAAACAGACTGAGAAAGCAGAGAAAAAGTGTCTCCTGCAACCCGTTCCCTTGGTGCTAGATGAACGAACGTCTCTCCACTTGCTCAGTTCTGAGAGATAAGTGTGTGTGAAAGCCGTCCTTCACCTAGCTTGTTGGGAACACAAAGTTTCTTTTCAGTTGCAAACTCCATTCCATACATATATATGGGGAGGTACTAACTCCAACTCTGTTTTAAAGTGAAAACTGCAGGAACTTCAAACCGGCACTAGGTAACAGACTGAGAAAGCAGAGAAAAAGTGTCTCCTGCAAACCGTTCCCTTGGTGCTAGATGAACGAACGTCTCTCCACTTGCTCAGTTCTGAGAGATAAGTGTGTGTGAAAGCCGTCCTTCACCTAGCTTGTTGGGAACACAAAGTTTCTTTTCAGTTGCAAACTCCATTCCATACATATATATGGGGAGGTACTAGCTCCAACTCGGTTTTACAGTGAAAACTGCAGGAACTTCAAACCGGCACTAGGTAACAGACTGAGAAAGCCGAGAAAAAGCGTCTCCTGCAACCCGTTCCCTTGGTGCTAGATGAACGAAAGTCTCTCCACTTGCTCAGTTCTGAGAGATAAGTGTGTGTGAAAGCCGTCCTTCACCTAGCTTGTTGGGAACACAAAGTTTCTTTTCAGTTGCAAACTCCATTCCATACATATATATGGGGAGGTACAAGCTCCAACTCGGTTTGACAGTGAAAAATGCAGGAACATCAAACCGGCACTAGGAAACAGACTGAGAAAGCAGAGAAAAAGTGTCTCCTGCAACCCGTTCCCTTGGTGCTAGATGAACGAACGTCTCTCCACTTGCTCAGTTCTGAGAGATAAGTGTGTGTGAAAGCCGTCCTTCACCTAGCTTGTTGGGAACACAAAGTTTCTTTTCAGTTGCAAACTCCATTCCATACATATATATGGGGAGGTACAAGCTCCAACTCGGTTTGACAGTGAAAACTGCAGGAACTTCAAACCGGCACTAGGAAACAGACTGAGAAAGCAGAGAAAAAGTGTCCCCTGCAACCCGTTCCCTTGGTGCTACATGAACGAACGTCTCTCCACTTGCTCAGTTCTGAGAGATAAGTGTGTGTGAAAGCCGTCCTTCACCAAGCTTGTTGGGAACACAAAGTTTCTTTTCAGTTGCAAACTCCATTCCATACAATTATATGGGGAGGTAATAGCTCCAACTCGGTTTTACAGTGAAAACTGCAGGAACTTCAAACCGGCACTAGGAAACAGACTGAGAAAGCAGAGAAAAAGTGTCTCCTGCAACCCGTTCCCTTGGTGCTAGATGAACGAACGTCTCTCCACTTGCTCAGTTCTGAGAGATAAGTGTGTGTGAAAGCCGTCCTTCACCTAGCTTGTTGGGAACACAAAGTTTCTTTTCAGTTGCAAACTCCATTCCATACATATATATGGGGAGGTACAAGCTCCAACTCGGTTTGACAGTGCAAACTGCAGGAACTTCAAACCGGCACTAGGAAACAGACTGAGAAAGCAGAGAAAAAGAGTCTCCTGCAACCCGTTCCCTTGGTGCTAGATGAACGAACGTCTCTCCACTTGTTCAGTTCTGAGAGATAAGTGTGTGTGAAAGCCGTCCTTCACCTAGCTTGTTGGGAACACAAAGTTTCTTTTCAGTTGCAAACTCCATTCCATACATATATATGAGGAGGTACTAGCTCCAACTCCTTTTGACAGTGAAAACTGCAGGAACTTCAAACCGGCACTAGGAAACAGATTGAGAAAGCTGACAGAAAGTGTCTCCTGCAACCCGTTCCCTTGGTGCTAGATGAACGAACTTCTCTCCACTTGCTCAGTTCTGAGAGATAAGTGTGTGTGAAAGCCGTCCTTCACCTAGCTTGTTGGGAACACAAAGTTTATTTTCAGTTGCAAACTCCATTCCATACATATATATGGGGAGGTAGAAGCTCCAACTCGGTTTTACAGTGAAAACTGCTGGAACTTCAAACCGGCACTAGGTAACAGACTGAGAAAGCAGAGAAAAAGTGTCTCCTGCAACCCGTTCCCTTGGTGCTAGATGAACGAACGTCTCTCAACTTGCTCAGTTATGAGAGAAAATTATGTGTGAAAGCCGTCCTTCACCTAGCTTGTTGGGAACACAAAGTTTCTTTTCAGTTGCAAACTCCATTCCATACATATATATGGGGAGGTACTAGCTCCAACTCCGTTTGACAGTAAAAACTGCAGGAACTTCAAACCGGCAATAGGATACAGATTGAGAAAGCTGACAAAATGTATCTCCTGCAACCCGTTCCCTTGGTGCTAGATGAACGAACGTCTCTCCACTTGCTCAGTTCTGAGAGATAAGTGTGTGTGAAAGCCGTCCTTCACCTAGCTTGTTGGGAACACAAAGTTTCTTTTCAGTTGCAAACTCCATTCCATACATATATATGGGGAGGTACTAGCTCCAACTCGGTTTTACAGTGAAAACTGCAGGAACTTCAAACCGGCACTAGGTAACAGACTGAGAAAGCCGAGAAAAAGCGTCTCCTGCAAACCGTTCCCTTGGTGCTAGATGAACGAAAGTCTCTCCACTTGCTCAGTTCTGAGAGATAAGTGTGTGTGAAAGCCGTCCTTCACCTAGCTTGTTGGGAACACAAAGTTTCTTTTCAGTTGCAAACTCCATTCCATACATATATATGGGGAGGTACAAGCTCCAACTCGGTTTGACAGTGAAAACTGCAGGAACTTCAAACCGGCACTAGGAAACAGACTGAGAAAGCAGAGAAAAAGTGTCTCCTGCAACCCGTTCCCTTGGTGCTAGATGAACGAACGTCTCTCCACTTGCTCAGTTCTGAGAGATAAGTGTGTGTGAAAGCCGTCCTTCACCTAGCTTGTTGGGAACACAAAGTTTCTTTTCAGTTGCAAACTCCATTCCATACATATATATGGGGAGGTACAAGCTCCAACTCGGTTTGACAGTGAAAACTGCAGGAACTTCAAACCGGCACTAGGAAACAGACTGAGAAAGCAGAGAAAAAGTGTCCCCTGCAACCCGTTCCCTTGGTGCTACATGAACGAACGTCTCTCCACTTGCTCAGTTCTGAGAGATAAGTGTGTGTGAAAGCCGTCCTTCACCAAGCTTGTTGGGAACACAAAGTTTCTTTTCAGTTGCAAACTCCATTCCATACAATTATATGGGGAGGTAATAGCTCCAACTCGGTTTTACAGTGAAAACTGCAGGAACTTCAAACCGGCACTAGGAAACAGACTGAGAAAGCAGAGAAAAAGTGTCTCCTGCAACCCGTTCCCTTGGTGCTAGATGAACGAACGTCTCTCCACTTGCTCAGTTCTGAGAGATAAGTGTGTGTGAAAGCCGTCCTTCAACTAGCTTGTTGGGAACACAAAGTTTCTTTTCAGTTGCAAACTCCATTCCATACATATATATGGGGAGGTACAAGCTCCAACTCGGTTTGACAGTGAAAACTGCAGGAACTTCAAACCGGCACTAGGAAACAGACTGAGAAAGCAGAGAAAAAGTGTCTCCTGCAACCCGTTCCCTTGGTGCTAGATGAACGAACGTCTCTCCACTTGCTCAGTTCTGAGAGATAAGTGTGTGTGAAAGCCGTCCTTCACCTAGCTTGTTGGGAACACAAAGTTTCTTTTCAGTTGCAAACTCCATTCCATACATATATATGAGGAGGTACTAGCTCCAACTCCTTTTGACAGTGAAAACTGCAGGAACTTCAAACCGGCACTAGGAAACAGATTGAGAAAGCTGACAGAAAGTGTCTCCTGCAACCCGTTCCCTTGGTGCTAGATGAACGAACTTCTCTCCACTTGCTCAGTTCTGAGAGATAAGTGTGTGTGAAAGCCGTCCTTCACCTAGCTTGTTGGGAACACAAAGTTTATTTTCAGTTGCAAACTCCATTCCATACATATATATGGGGAGGTAGAAGCTCCAACTCGGTTTTACAGTGAAAACTGCTGGAACTTCAAACCGGCACTAGGTAACAGACTGAGAAAGCAGAGAAAAAGTGTCTCCTGCAACCCGTTCCCTTGGTGCTAGATGAACGAACGTCTCTCAACTTGCTCAGTTATGAGAGAAAATTATGTGTGAAAGCCGTCCTTCACCTAGCTTGTTGGGAACACAAAGTTTCTTTTCAGTTGCAAACTCCATTCCATACATATATATGGGGAGGTACTAGCTCCAACTCCGTTTGACAGTAAAAACTGCAGGAATTTCAAACCGGCAATAGGAAACAGATTGAGAAAGCTGACAAAATGTATCTCCTGCAACCCGTTCCCTTGGTGCTAGATGAACGAACGTCTCTCCACTTGCTCACTTCTGAGAGATAAGTGTGTGTGAAAGCCGTCCTTCACCTAGCTTGTTGGGAACACAAAGTTTCTTTTCAGTTGCAAACTCCATTCCATACATATATATGGGGAGGTACCATCTCCAACTCGGTTTTACAGTGAAAACTGCAGGAACTTCAAACCGTCACTAGGAAACAGACTGAGAAAGCAGAGAAAAAGTGTCTCCTGCAACCCGTTCCCTTGGAGCTAGATGAACGAACGTCTCTCCACTTGCTCAGTTCTGAGAGATATGTGTGTGTGAAAGCCGTCCTTCACCTAGCTTGTTGGGAACACAAAGTTTCTTTTCAGTTGCAAACTCCATTCCATACATATATATGGGGAGGTACAAGCTCCAACTCGGTTTGACAGTGAAAACTGCAGGAACTTCAAACCGGCACTAGGAAACAGACTGAGAAAGCAGAGAAAAAGTGTCCCCTGCAACCCGTTCCCTTGGTGCTACATGAACGAACGTCTCTCCACTTGCTCAGTTCTGAGAGATAAGTGTGTGTGAAAGCCGTCCTTCACCAAGCTTGTTGGGAACACAAAGTTTCTTTTCAGTTGCAAACTCCATTCCATACAATTATATGGGGAGGTAATAGCTCCAACTCGGTTTTACAGTGAAAACTGCAGGAACTTCAAACCGGCACTAGGAAACAGACTGAGAAAGCAGAGAAAAAGTGTCTCCTGCAACCCGTTCCCTTGGTGCTAGATGAACGAACGTCTCTCCACTTGCTCAGTTCTGAGAGATAAGTGTGTGTGAAAGCCGTCCTTTACCTAGCTTGTTGGGAACACAAAGTTTCTTTTCAGTTGCAAACTCCATTCCATACATATATATGGGGAGGTACAAGCTCCAACTCGGTTTGACAGTGAAAACTGCAGGAACTTCAAACCGGCACTAGGAAACAGACTGAGAAAGCAGAGAAAAAGTGTCTCCTGCAACCCGTTCCCTTGGTGCTAGATGAACGAACGTCTCTCCACTTGCTCAGTTCTGAGAGATAAGTGTGTGTGAAAGCCGTCCTTCACCTAGCTTGTTGGGAACACAAAGTTTCTTTTCAGTTGCAAACTCCATTCCATACATATATATGGGGAGGTACTAGCTCCAACTCCTTTTGACAGTGAAAACTGCAGGAACTTCAAACCGGCACTAGGAAACAGATTGAGAAAGCTGACAGAAAGTGTCTCCTGCAACCCGTTCCCTTGGTGCTAGATGAACGAACTTCTCTCCACTTGCTCAGTTCTGAGAGATAAGTGTGTGTGAAAGCCGTCCTTCACCTAGCTTGTTGGGAACACAAAGTTTATTTTCAGTTGCAAACTCCATTCCATACATATATATGGGGAGGTAGAAGCTCCAACTCGGTTTTACAGTGGAAACTGCTGGAACTTCAAACCGGCACTAGGTAACAGACTGAGAAAGCAGAGAAAAAGTGTCTCCTGCTACCCGTCCCCTTGGTGCTAGATGAACGAACGTCTCTCCACTTGCTCAGTTCTGAGAGATAGGTGCGTGTGAAAGCCGTCCTTCTCCTAGCTTTTTGGGAACACAAAGTTTCTTTTCATTTGCAAACTCCATTCCATACATATATATGGGGAGGTACAAGCTCCAACTCGGTTTGACAGTGAAAACTGCAGGATCTTCAAACCGGCACTAGGAAACAGACTGAGAAAGCAGAGAAAAAGTGTCTCCTGCAACCCGTTCCTTTGGTGCTAGATGAACGAACGTCTCTCCACTTGCTCAGTTCTGAGAGATAAGAGTGTGTGAAAGCCGTACTTCACCTAGCTTGTTGGGAACACAAAGTTTCTTTTCAGTTGCAAACTCCATTCCATACATATATATGGGGAGGTAGAAGCTCCAACTCCGTTTTACAGTGAAAACTGCAGGAACTTCAAACCGGCACTAGGAAACAGACTGAGAAAGCAGAGAAAAAGTGTCCCTGCAACCCGTTCCCTTGGTGCTAGATGAACGAACGTCTCTCAACTTGCTCAGTTATGAGAGAAAATTATGTGTGAAAGCCGTACTTCACCTAGCTTGTTGGGAACACAAAGTTTCTTTTCAGTTGCAAACTCCATTCCATACATATATATGGGGAGGTACAAGCTCCAACTCGTTTTTACAGTGAAAACTGCAGGAACTTCAAACCGGCACTAGGAAACAGACTGAGAAATCAGAGAAAAAGTGTCCCCTGCAACCCGTTCCCTTGGTGCTAGATGAACGAACGACTCTCCACTTGCTCAGTTCTGAGAGATATGTGTGTGTGAAAGCCGTCCTTCACCTAGCTTGTTGGGAACACAAAGTTTCTTTTCAGTTGCAAACTCCATTCCATACATATATATGGGGAGGTACAAGCTCCAACTCGGTTTGCCAGTGAAAACTGCAGGAACTTCAAACCGGCACTAGGAAACAGACTGAGGAAGCTGAGAAAAAGTGTCTCCTGCAACACGTTCCCTTGGTGCTAGATGAACGAACGTCTCTCCACTTGCTCAGTTCTGAGAGATAAGTGTGTGTGAAAGCCGTCCTTCACCTAGCTTGTTGGGAACACAAAGTTTCTTTTCAGTTGCAAACTCCATTCCATACATATATATGGGGAGGTACAAGCTCCAACTCGGTTTGACAGTGAAAACTGCAGGAACTTCAAACCGGCACTAGGAAACAGACTGAGGAAACAGAGAAAAAGTGTCTCCTGCAACCCGTTCCCTTGGTGCTAGATGAACGAACGTCTCTCCACTTGCTCAGTTCTGAGAGATATGTGCGTGTGAAAGCCGTCCTTCACCTAGCTTGTTGGGAACACAAAGTTTCTTTTCAGTTGCAAACTCCATTCCATACATATATATGGGGAGGTACAAGCTCCAACTCGGTTTGACAGTGAAAACTGCAGGAACTTCAAACCGGCACTAGGAAACAGACTGAGAAAGCAGAGAAAAAGTGTCTCCTGCAACCCGTTCCCTTGGTGCTAGATGAACGAACGTCTCTCCACTTGCTCAGTTCTGAGAGATAAGTGTGTGTGAAAGCCGTCCTTCAAATAGCTTGTTGGGAACACAAAGTTTCTTTTTAGTTGCAAACTCCATTCCATACATATATATGGGGAGGTACTAGCTCCAACTCCGTTTGACAGTAAAAACTGCAGGAACTTCAAACCGGCAATAGGAAACAGATTGAGAAAGCTGACAAAATGTATCTCCTGCAACACGTTCCCTTGGTGCTAGATGAACGAACGTCTCTCCACTTGCTCAGTTCTGAGAGATAAGTGTGTGTGAAAGCCGTCCTTCACCTAGCTTGTTGGGAACACAAAGTTTCTTTTCAGTTGCAAACTCCATTCCATACATATATATGGGGAGGTACAAGCTCCAACTCGGTTTTACAGTGAAAACTGCAGGAATTTCAAACCGGCACTAGGAAACAGACTGAGGAAACAGAGAAAAAGTGTCTCCTGCAACCCGTTCCCTTGGTGCTAGATGAACGAACGTCTCTCCACTTGCTCAGTTCTGAGAGATATGTGCGTGTGAAAGCCGTCCTTCACCTAGCTTGTTGGGAACACAAAGTTTCTTTTCAGTTGCAAACTCCATTCCATACATATATATGGGGAGGTACAAGCTCCAACTCGGTTTGACAGTGAAAACTGCAGGAACTTCAAACCGGCACTAGGAAACAGACTGAGAAAGCAGAGAAAAAGTGTCTCCTGCAACCAGTTCCCTTGGTGCTAGATGAACGAACGTCTCTCCACTTGCTCAGTTCTGAGAGATAAGTGTGTGTGAAAGCCGTCCTTCAAATAGCTTGTTGGGAACACAAAGTTTCTTTTTAGTTGCAAACTCCATTCCATACATATATATGGGGAGGTACTAGCTCCAACTCCGTTTGACAGTAAAAACTGCAGGAACTTCAAACCGGCAATAGGAAACAGATTGAGAAAGCTGACAAAATGTATCTCCTGCAACACGTTCCCTTGGTGCTAGATGAACGAACGTCTCTCCACTTGCTCAGTTCTGAGAGATAAGTGTGTGTGAAAGCCGTCCTTCACCTAGCTTGTTGGGAACACAAAGTTTCTTTTCAGTTGCAAAATCCATTCCATACATATATATGGGGAGGTACCATCTCCAACTCGGTTTTACAGTGAAAACTGCAGGAACTTCAAACCGTCACTAGGAAACAGACTGAGAAAGCAGAGAAAAAGTGTCTCCTGAAACCCGTTCCCTTGGTGCTAGATGAACGAACGTCTCTCCACTTGCTCAGTTCTGAGAGATATGTGTGTGTGAAAGCCGTCCTTCACCTAGCTTGTTGGGAACACAAAGTTTCTTTTCAGTTGCAAACTCCATTCCATACATATATATGGGGAGGTACAAGCTCCAACTCGGTTTGACAGTGAAAACTGCAGGAACTTCAAACCGGCACTAGGAAACAGACTGAGAAAGCAGAGAAAAAGTGTCTCCTGCAACCCGTTCCCTTGGTGCTAGATGAACGAACGTCTCTCAACTTGCTCAGTTCTGAGAGATAAGTGTGTGTGAAAGCCGTCCTTCACCAAGCTTGTTGGGAACACAAAGTTTCTTTTCAGTTGCAAACTCCATTCCATACAATTATATGGGGAGGTAATAGCTCCAACTCGGTTTTACAGTGAAAACTGCAGGAACTTCAAACCGGCACTAGGAAACAGACTGAGAAAGCAGAGAAAAAGTGTCTCCTGCAACCCGTTCCCTTGGTGCTAGATGAACGAACGTCTCTCCACTTGCTCAGTTCTGAGAGATAAGTGTGTGTGAAAGCCGTCCTTTACCTAGCTTGTTGGGAACACAAAGTTTCTTTTCAGTTGCAAACTCCATTCCATACATATATATGGGGAGGTACAAGCTCCAACTCGGTTTGACAGTGAAAACTGCAGGAACTTCAAACCGGCACTAGGAAACAGACTGAGAAAGCAGAGAAAAAGTGTCTCCTGCAACCCGTTCCCTTGGTGCTAGATGAACGAACGTCTCTCCACTTGCTCAGTTCTGAGAGATAAGTGTGTGTGAAAGCCGTCCTTCACCTAGCTTGTTGGGAACACAAAGTTTCTTTTCAGTTGCAAACTCCATTCCATACATATATATGGGGAGGTACTAGCTCCAACTCCTTTTGACAGTGAAAACTGCAGGAACTTCAAACCGGCACTAGGAAACAGATTGAGAAAGCTGACAGAAAGTGTCTCCTGCAACCCGTTCCCTTGGTGCTAGATGAACGAACTTCTCTCCACTTGCTCAGTTCTGAGATATAAGTGTGTGTGAAAGCCGTCCTTCACCTAGCTTGTTGGGAACACAAAGTTTATTTTCAGTTGCAAACTCCATTCCATACATATATATGGGGAGGTAGAAGCTCCAACTCGGTTTTACAGTGGAAACTGCTGGAACTTCAAACCGGCACTAGGTAACAGACTGAGAAAGCAGAGAAAAACTGTCTCCTGCTACCCGTCCCCTTGGTGCTAGATGAACGAACGTCTCTCCACTTGCTCAGTTCTGAGAGATAGGTGCGTGTGAAAGCCGTCCTTCTCCTAGCTTTTTGGGAACACAAAGTTTCTTTTCAGTTGCAAACTCCATTCCATACATATATATGGGGAGGTAAAAGCTCCAACTCGGTTTGACAGTGAAAACTGCAGGATCTTCAAACCGGCACTAGGAAACAGACTGAGAAAGCAGAGAAAAAGTGTCTCCTGCAACCCGTTCCTTTGGTGCTAGATGAACGAACGTCTCTCCACTTGCTCAGTTCTGAGAGATAAGAGTGTGTGAAAGCCGTACTTCACCTAGCTTGTTGGGAACACAAAGTTTCTTTTCAGTTGCAAACTCCATTCCATACATATATGTGGGGAGGTAGAAGCTCCAACTCCGTTTTACAGTGAAAACTGCAGGAACTTCAAACCGGCACTAGGAAACAGACTGTGAAAGCAGAGAAAAAGTGTCTCCTGCAACCCGTTCCCTTGGTGCTAGATGAACGAACGTCTCTCAACTTGCTCAGTTATGAGAGAAAATTATGTGTGAAAGCCGTACTTCACCTAGCTTGTTGGGAACACAAAGTTTCTTTTCAGTTGCAAACTCCATTCCATACATATATATGGGGAGGTACAAGCTCCAACTCGTTTTTACAGTGAAAACTGCAGGAACTTCAAACCGGCACTAGGAAACAGACTGAGAAATCAGAGAAAAAGTGTCCCCTGCAACCCGTTCCCTTGGTGCTAGATGAACGAACGACTCTCCACTTGCTCAGTTCTGAGAGATATGTGTGTGTGAAAGCCGTCCTTCACCTAGCTTGTTGGGAACACAAAGTTTCTTTTCAGTTGCAAACTCCATTCCATACATATATATGGGGAGGTACAAGCTCCAACTCGGTTTGCCAGTGAAAACTGCAGGAACTTCAAACCGGCACTAGGAAACAGACTGAGGAAGCTGAGAAAAAGTTTCTCCTGCAACACGTTCCCTTGGTGCTAGATGAACGAACGTCTCTCCACTTGCTCAGTTCTGAGAGATAAGTGTGTGTGAAAGCCGTCCTTCACCTAGCTTGTTGGGAACACAAAGTTTCTTTTCAGTTGCAAACTCCATTCCATACATATATATGGGGAGGTACAAGCTCCAACTCGGTTTTACAGTGAAAACTGCAGGAACTTCAAACCGGCACTAGGAAACAGACTGAGGAAACAGAGAAAAAGTGTCTCCTGCAACCCGTTCCCTTGGTGCTAGATGAACGAACGTCTCTCCACTTGCTCAGTTCTGAGAGATATGTGCGTGTGAAAGCCGTCCTTCACCTAGCTTGTTGGGAACACAAAGTTTCTTTTCAGTTGCAAACTCCATTCCATACATATATATGGGGAGGTACTAGCTCCAACTCGGTTTGACAGTGAAAACTGCAGGAACTTCAAACCGGCACTAGGAAACAGACTGAGAAAGCAGAGAAAAAGTGTCTCCTGCAACGCGTTCCCTTGGTGCTAGATGAACGAACGTCTCTCCACTTGCTCTGTTCTGAGAGTTAAGTGTGTGTGAAAGCCGTCCTTCACCTAGCTTGTTGGGAACACAAAGTTTCTTTTCAGTTGCAAACTCCATTCCATACATATATATGGGGAGGTAGAAGCTCCAACTCGGTTTTACAGTGAAAACTGCTGGAACTTCAAACCGGCACTAGGTAACAGACTGAGAAAGCAGAGAAAAAGTGTCTCCTGCTACCCGTCCCCTTGGTGCTAGATGAACGAACGTCTCTCCACTTGCTCAGTTCTGAGAGATAAGTGTGTGTGAAAGCCGTCCTTCACCTAGCTTGTTGGGAACACAAAGTTTCTTTTCAGTTGCAAACTCCATTCCATACATATATATGGGGAGGTAGAAGCTCCAACTCGGTTTTACAGTGAAAACTGCTGGAACTTCAAACCGGCACTAGGTAACAGACTGAGAAAGCAGAGAAAAAGTGTCTCCTGCTACCCGTCCCCTTGGTGCTAGATGAACGAACGTCTCTCCACTTGCTCAGTTCTGAGAGATAGGTGCGTGTGAAAGCCGTCCTTCTCCTAGCTTTTTGGGAACACAAAGTTTCTTTTCAGTTGCAAACTCCATTCCATACATATATATGGGGAAGTACAAGCTCCAACTCGGTTTGACAGTGAAAACTGCAGGATCTTCAAACCGGCACTAGGAAACAGACTGAGAAAGCAGAGAAAAAGTGTCTCCTGCAACCCGTTCCTTTGGTGCTAGATGAACGAACGTCTCTCCACTTGCTCAGTTCTGAGAGATAAGAGTGTGTGAAAGCCGTACTTCACCTAGCTTGTTGGGAACACAAAGTTTCTTTTCAGTTGCAAACTCCATTCCATACATATATATGGGGAGGTACAAGCTCCAACTCGTTTTTACAGTGAAAACTGCAGGAACTTCAAACCGGCACTAGGAAACAGACTGAGAAATCAGAGAAAAAGTGTCCCCTGCAACCCGTTCCCTTGGTGCTAGATGAACGAACGACTCTCCACTTGCTCAGTTCTGAGAGATATGTGTGTGTGAAAGCCGTCCTTCACCTAGCTTGTTGGGAACACAAAGTTTCTTTTCAGTTGCAAACTCCATTCCATACATATATATGGGGAGGTAGAAGCTCCAACTCGGTTTTACAGTGAAAACTGCTGGAACTTCAAACCGGCACTAGGTAACAGACTGAGAAAGCAGAGAAAAAGTGTCTCCTGCTACCCGTCCCCTTGGTGCTAGATGAACGAACGTCTCTCCACTTGCTCAGTTCTGAGAGATAAGTGTGTGTGAAAGCCGTCCTTCACCTAGCTTGTTGGGAACACAAAGTTTCTTTTCAGTTGCAAACTCCATTCCATACATATATATGGGGAGGTAGAAGCTCCAACTCGGTTTTACAGTGAAAACTGCTGGAACTTCAAACCGGCACTAGGAAACAGACTGAGAAAGCAGAGAAAAAGTGTCTCCTGCAACCCGTTCCTTTGGTGCTAGATGAACGAACGTCTCTCCACTTGCTCAGTTCTGAGAGATAAGAGTGTGTGAAAGCCGTACTTCACCTAGCTTGTTGGGAACACAAAGTTTCTTTTCAGTTGCAAACTCCATTCCATACATATATATGGGGAGGTACAAGCTCCAACTCGTTTTTACAGTGAAAACTGCAGGAACTTCAAACCGGCACTAGGAAACAGACTGAGAAATCAGAGAAAAAGTGTCCCCTGCAACCCGTTCCCTTGGTGCTAGATGAACGAACGACTCTCCACTTGCTCAGTTCTGAGAGATATGTGTGTGTGAAAGCCGTCCTTCACCTAGCTTGTTGGGAACACAAAGTTTCTTTTCAGTTGCAAACTCCATTCCATACATATATATGGGGAGGTACAAGCTCCAACTCGGTTTGCCAGTGAAAACTGCAGGAACTTCAAACCGGCACTAGGAAACAGACTGAGGAAGCTGAGAAAAAGTGTCTCCTGCAACACGTTCCCTTGGTGCTAGATGAACGAACGTCTCTCCACTTGCTCAGTTCTGAGAGATAAGTGTGTGTGAAAGCCGTCCTTCACCTAGCTTGTTGGGAACACAAAGTTTCTTTTCAGTTGCAAACTCCATTCCATACATATATACGGGGAGGTACAAGCTCCAACTCGGTTTTACAGTGAAAACTGCAGGAACTTCAAACCGGCACTAGGAAACAGACTGAGGAAACAGAGAAAAAGTGTCTCCTGCAACCCGTTCCCTTGGTGCTAGATGAACGAACGTCTCTCCACTTGCTCAGTTCTGAGAGATATGTGCGTGTGAAAGCCGTCCTTCACCTAGGTTTTTGGGAACACAAAGTTTCTTTTCAGTTGCAAACTCCATTCCATACATATATATGGGGAGGTACTAGCTCCAACTCGGTTTGACAGTGAAAACTGCAGGAACTTCAAACCGGCACTAGGAAACAGACTGAGAAAGCAGAGAAAAAGTGTCTCCTGCAACGCGTTCCCTTGGTGCTAGATGAACGAACGTCTCTCCACTTGCTCTGTTCTGAGAGTTAAGTGTGTGTGAAAGCCGTCCTTCACCTAGCTTGTTGGGAACACAAAGTTTCTTTTCAGTTGCAAACTCCATTCCATACATATATATGGGGAGGTAGAAGCTCCAACTCCGTTTTACAGTGAAAACTGCTGGAACTTCAAACCGGCACTAGGTAACAGACTGAGAAAGCAGAGAAAAAGTGTCTCCTGCTACCCGTCCCCTTGGTGCTAGATGAACGAACGTCTCTCCACTTGCTCAGTTCTGAGAGATAAGTGTGTGTGAAAGCCGTCCTTCACCTAGCTTGTTGGGAACACAAAGTTTCTTTTCAGTTGCAAACTCCATTCCATACATATATATGGGGAGGTAGAAGCTCCAACTCGGTTTTACAGTGAAAACTGCTGGAACTTCAAACCGGCACTAGGTAACAGACTGAGAAAGCAGAGAAAAAGTGTCTCCTGCTACCCGTCCCCTTGGTGCTAGATGAACGAACGTCTCTCCACTTGCTCAGTTCTGAGAGATAGGTGCGTGTGAAAGCCGTCCTTCTCCTAGCTTTTTGGGAACACAAAGTTTCTTTTTAGTTGCAAACTCCATTCCATACATATATATGGGGAGGTACAAGCTCCACCTCGGTTTGACAGTGAAAACTGCAGGATCTTCAAACCGGCACTAGGAAACAGACTGAGAAAGCAGAGAAAAAGTGTCTCCTGCTACCCGTCCCCTTGGTGCTAGATGAACGAACGTCTCTCCACTTGCTCAGTTCTGAGAGATAGGTGCGTGTGAAAGCCGTCCTTCTCCTAGCTTTTTGGGAACACAAAGTTTCTTTTTAGTTGCAAACTCCATTCCATACATATATATGGGGAGGTACAAGCTCCACCTCGGTTTGACAGTGAAAACTGCAGGATCTTCAAACCGGCACTAGGAAACAGACTGAGAAAGCAGAGAAAAAGTGTCTCCTGCAACCCGTTCCTTTGGTGCTAGATGAACGAACGTCTCTCCACTTGCTCAGTTCTGAGAGATAAGAGTGTGTGAAAGCCGTACTTCACCAAGCTTGTTGGGAACACAAAGTTTCTTTTCAGTTGCAAACTCCATTCCATACATATATATGGGGAGGTAGAAGCTCCAACTCCGTTTTACAGTGAAAACTGCAGGAACTTCAAACCGGCACTAGGAAACAGACTGAGAAAGCAGAGAAAAAGTGTCTCCTTCAACCCGTTCCCTTGGTGCTAGATGAACGAACGTCTCTCAACTTGCTCAGTTATGAGAGAAAATTATGTGTGAAAGCCGTCCTTCACCTAGCTTGTTGGGAACACAAAGTTTCTTTTCAGTTGCAAACTCCATTCCATACTTATATATGGGGAGGTACAAGCTCCAACTCGGTTTGCCAGTGAAAACTGCAGGAACTTCAAACCGGCACTAGGAAACAGACTGAGGAAGCTGAGAAAAAGTGTCTCCTGCAACACGTTCCCTTGGTGCTAGATGAACGAACGTCTCTCCACTTGCTCAGTTCTGAGAGATAAGTGTGTGTGAAAGCCGTCCTTCACCTAGCTTGTTGGGAACACAAAGTTTCTTTTCAGTTGCAAACTCCATTCCATACATATATATGGGGAGGTACAAGCTCCAACTCGGTTTTACAGTGAAAACTGCAGGAACTTCAAACCGGCACTAGGAAACAGACTGAGGAAACAGAGAAAAAGTGTCTCCTGCAACCCGTTCCCTTGGTGCTAGATGAACGAACGTCTCTCCACTTGCTCAGTTCTGAGAGATAAGTGTGTGTGAAAGCCGTCCTTCACCTAGCTTGTTGGGAACACAAAGTTTCTTTTCAGTTGCAAACTCCATTCCATACATATATATGGGGAGGTAGAAGCTCCAACTCGGTTTTACAGTGAAAACTGCTGGAACTTCAAACCGGCACTAGGTAACAGACTGAGAAAGCAGAGAAAAAGTGTCTCCTGCTACCCGTCCCCTTGGTGCTAGATGAACGAACGTCTCTCCACTTGCTCAGTTCTGAGAGATAGGTGCGTGTGAAAGCCGTCCTTCTCCTAGCTTTTTGGGAACACAAAGTTTCTTTTCAGTTGCAAACTCCATTCCATACATATATATGGGGAGGTACAAGCTCCAACTCGGTTTGACAGTGAAAACTGCAGGATCTTCAAACCGGCACTAGGAAACAGACTGAGAAAGCAGAGAAAAAGTGTCTCCTGCAACCCGTTCCCTTGGTGCTAGATGAACGAACGTCTCTCCACTTGCTCAGTTCTGAGAGATAAGTGTGTGTGAAAGCCGTCCTTCACCTAGCTTGTTGGGAACACAAAGTTTCTTTTCAGTTGCAAACTCCATTCCATACATATATATGGGGAGGTACTAGCTCCAACTCGGTTTGACAGTGAAAACTGCAGGATCTTCAAACCGGCACTAGGAAACAGACTGAGAAAGCAGAGAAAAAGTGTCTCCTGCAACCCGTTCCCTTGGTGCTAGATGAACGAACGTCTCTCCACTTGCTCAGTTCTGAGAGATAAGTGTGTGTGAAAGCCGTCCTTCACCTAGCTTGTTGGGAACACAAAGTTTCTTTTCAGTTGCAAACTCCATTCCATACATATATATGGGGAGGTACTAGCTCCAACTCGGTGTGACAGTGAAAACTGCAGGAACTTCAAACCGGCACTAGGAAACAGACTGAGAAAGCAGAGAAAAAGTGTATCCTGCAACCCGTTCCCTTGGTGCTAGATTAACGAAAGTCTCTCCACTTGCTCAGTTCTGAAATATAAGTGTGTGTGAAAGCCGTCCTTCACCTAGCTTGTTGGGAACACAAAGTTTCTTTCAGTTGCAAACTCCATTCCATACATATATATGGGGAGGTACTAGCTCCAACTCGGTTTGACAGTGAAAACTGCAGGAACTTCAAACCGGCACTAGGAAACAGACTGAGAAAGCAGAGAAAAAGTGTCTCCTGCAACCCGTTCCCTTGGTGCTAGATGAACGAACGTCTCTCCACTTGCTCAGTTCTGAGAGATAAGTGTGTGTGAAAGCCGTCCTTCACCTAGCTTGTTGGGAACACAAAGTTTCTTTTCAGTTGCAAACTCCATTCCATACATATATATGGGGAGGTACTAACTCCAACTCGGTTTTAAAGTGAAAACTGCAGGAACTTCAAACCGGCACTAGGTAACAGACTGAGAAAGCAGAGAAAAAGTGTCTCCTGCAACCCGTTCCCTTGGTGCTAGATGAACGAACGTCTCTCCACTTGCTCAGTTCTGAGAGATAAGTGTGTGTGAAAGCCGTCCTTCACCTAGCTTGTTGGGAACACAAAGTTTCTTTTCAGTTGCAAACTCCATTCCATACATATATATGGGTAGGTACTAGCTCCAACTCGGTTTTACAGTGAAAACTGCAGGAACTTCAAACCGGCACTAGGTAACAGACTGAGAAAGCCGAGAAAAAGCGTCTCCTGCAACCCGTTCCCTTGGTGCTAGATGAACGAAAGTCTCTCCACTTGCTCATTTCTGAGAGATAAGTGTGTGTGAAAGCCGTCCTTCACCTAGCTTGTTGGGAACACAAAGTTTCTTTTCAGTTGCAAACTCCATTCCATACATATATATGGGGAGGTACAAGCTCCAACTCGGTTTGACAGTGAAAACTGCAGGAACTTCAAACCGGCACTAGGAAACAGACTGAGAAAGCAGAGAAAAAGTGTCTCCTGCAACCCGTTCCCTTGGTGCTAGATGAACGAACGTCTCTCCACTTGCTCAGTTCTGAGAGATAAGTGTGTGTGAAAGCCGTCCTTCAAATAGCTTGTTGGGAACACAAAGTTTCTTTTCAGTTGCAAACTCCATTCCATACATATATATGGGGAGGTACTAGCTCCAACTCCGTTTGACAGTAAAAACTGCAGGAACTTCAAACCGGCAATAGGAAACAGATTGAGAAAGCTGACAAAATGTATCTCCTGCAACCCGTTCCCTTGGTGCTAGATGAACGAAGGTCTCTCTACTTGCTCAGTTCTGAGAGATAAGTGTGTGTGAAAGCCGTCCTTCACCTAGCTTGTTGGGAACACAAAGTTTCTTTTCAGTTGCAAACTCCATTCCATACATATATATGGGGAGGTACCATCTCCAACTCGGTTTTACAGTGAAAACTGCAGGAACTTCAAACCGTCACTAGGAAACAGACTGAGAAAGCAGAGAAAAAGTGTCCCCTGCAACCCGTTCCCTTGGTGCTAGATGAACGAACGACTCTCCACTTGCTCAGTTCTGAGAGATATGTGTGTGTGAAAGCCGTCCTTCACCTAGCTTGTTGGGAACACAAAGTTTCTTTTCAGTTGCAAACTCCATTCCATACATATATATGGGGAGGTAGAAGCTCCAACTCGGTTTTACAGTGAAAACTGCTGGAACTTCAAACCGGCACTAGGTAACAGACTGAGAAAGCAGAGAAAAAGTGTCTCCTGCTACCCGTCCCCTTGGTGCTAGATGAACGAACGTCTCTCCACTTGCTCAGTTCTGAGAGATAAGTGTGTGTGAAAGCCGTCCTTCACCTAGCTTGTTGGGAACACAAAGTTTCTTTTCAGTTGCAAACTCCATTCCATACATATATATGGGGAGGTAGAAGCTCCAACTCGGTTTTACAGTGAAAACTGCTGGAACTTCAAACCGGCACTAGGTAACAGACTGAGAAAGCAGAGAAAAAGTGTCTCCTGCTACCCGTCCCCTTGGTGCTAGATGAACGAACGTCTCTCCACTTGCTCAGTTCTGAGAGATAGGTGCGTGTGAAAGCCGTCCTTCTCCTAGCTTTTTGGGAACACAAAGTTTCTTTTCAGTTGCAAACTCCATTCCATACATATATATGGGGAAGTACAAGCTCCAACTCGGTTTGACAGTGAAAACTGCAGGATCTTCAAACCGGCACTAGGAAACAGACTGAGAAAGCAGAGAAAAAGTGTCTCCTGCAACCCGTTCCTTTGGTGCTAGATGAACGAACGTCTCTCCACTTGCTCAGTTCTGAGAGATAAGAGTGTGTGAAAGCCGTACTTCACCTAGCTTGTTGGGAACACAAAGTTTCTTTTCAGTTGCAAACTCCATTCCATACATATATATGGGGAGGTACAAGCTCCAACTCGTTTTTACAGTGAAAACTGCAGGAACTTCAAACCGGCACTAGGAAACAGACTGAGAAATCAGAGAAAAAGTGTCCCCTGCAACCCGTTCCCTTGGTGCTAGATGAACGAACGACTCTCCACTTGCTCAGTTCTGAGAGATATGTGTGTGTGAAAGCCGTCCTTCACCTAGCTTGTTGGGAACACAAAGTTTCTTTTCAGTTGCAAACTCCATTCCATACATATATATGGGGAGGTACAAGCTCCAACTCGGTTTGCCAGTGAAAACTGCAGGAACTTCAAACCGGCACTAGGAAACAGACTGAGGAAGCTGAGAAAAAGTGTCTCCTGCAACACGTTCCCTTGGTGCTAGATGAACGAACGTCTCTCCACTTGCTCAGTTCTGAGAGATAAGTGTGTGTGAAAGCCGTCCTTCACCTAGCTTGTTGGGAACACAAAGTTTCTTTTCAGTTGCAAACTCCATTCCATACATATATACGGGGAGGTACAAGCTCCAACTCGGTTTTACAGTGAAAACTGCAGGAACTTCAAACCGGCACTAGGAAACAGACTGAGGAAACAGAGAAAAAGTGTCTCCTGCAACCCGTTCCCTTGGTGCTAGATGAACGAACGTCTCTCCACTTGCTCAGTTCTGAGAGATATGTGCGTGTGAAAGCCGTCCTTCACCTAGGTTTTTGGGAACACAAAGTTTCTTTTCAGTTGCAAACTCCATTCCATACATATATATGGGGAGGTACTAGCTCCAACTCGGTTTGACAGTGAAAACTGCAGGAACTTCAAACCGGCACTAGGAAACAGACTGAGAAAGCAGAGAAAAAGTGTCTCCTGCAACGCGTTCCCTTGGTGCTAGATGAACGAACGTCTCTCCACTTGCTCTGTTCTGAGAGTTAAGTGTGTGTGAAAGCCGTCCTTCACCTAGCTTGTTGGGAACACAAAGTTTCTTTTCAGTTGCAAACTCCATTCCATACATATATATGGGGAGGTAGAAGCTCCAACTCCGTTTTACAGTGAAAACTGCTGGAACTTCAAACCGGCACTAGGTAACAGACTGAGAAAGCAGAGAAAAAGTGTCTCCTGCTACCCGTCCCCTTGGTGCTAGATGAACGAACGTCTCTCCACTTGCTCAGTTCTGAGAGATAAGTGTGTGTGAAAGCCGTCCTTCACCTAGCTTGTTGGGAACACAAAGTTTCTTTTCAGTTGCAAACTCCATTCCATACATATATATGGGGAGGTAGAAGCTCCAACTCGGTTTTACAGTGAAAACTGCTGGAACTTCAAACCGGCACTAGGTAACAGACTGAGAAAGCAGAGAAAAAGTGTCTCCTGCTACCCGTCCCTTTGGTGCTAGATGAACGAACGTCTCTGCACTTGCTCAGTTCTGAGAGATAGGTGCGTGTGAAAGCCGTCCTTCTCCTAGCTTTTTGGGAACACAAAGTTTCTTTTTAGTTGCAAACTCCATTCCATACATATATATGGGGAGGTACAAGCTCCACCTCGGTTTGACAGTGAAAACTGCAGGATCTTCAAACCGGCACTAGGAAACAGACTGAGAAAGCAGAGAAAAAGTGTCTCCTGCAACCCGTTCCTTTGGTGCTAGATGAACGAACGTCTCTCCACTTGCTCAGTTCTGAGAGATAAGAGTGTGTGAAAGCCGTACTTCACCAAGCTTGTTGGGAACACAAAGTTTCTTTTCAGTTGCAAACTCCATTCCATACATATATATGGGGAGGTAGAAGCTCCAACTCCGTTTTACAGTGAAAACTGCAGGAACTTCAAACCGGCACTAGGAAACAGACTGAGAAAGCACAGAAAAAGTGTCTCCTTCAACCCGTTCCCTTGGTGCTAGATGAACGAACGTCTCTCAACTTGCTCAGTTATGAGAGAAAATTATGTGTGAAAGCCGTCCTTCACCTAGCTTGTTGGGAACACAAAGTTTCTTTTCAGTTGCAAACTCCATTCCATACTTATATATGGGGAGGTACAAGCTCCAACTCGGTTTGCCAGTGAAAACTGCAGGAACTTCAAACCGGCACTAGGAAACAGACTGAGGAAGCTGAGAAAAAGTGTCTCCTGCAACACGTTCCCTTGGTGCTAGATGAACGAACGTCTCTCCACTTGCTCAGTTCTGAGAGATAAGTGTGTGTGAAAGCCGTCCTTCACCTAGCTTGTTGGGAACACAAAGTTTCTTTTCAGTTGCAAACTCCATTCCATACATATATATGGGGAGGTACAAGCTCCAACTCGGTTTTACAGTGAAAACTGCAGGAACTTCAAACCGGCACTAGGAAACAGACTGAGGAAACAGAGAAAAAGTGTCTCCTGCAACCCGTTCCCTTGGTGCTAGATGAACGAACGTCTCTCCACTTGCTCAGTTCTGAGAGATATGTGCGTGTGAAAGCCGTCCTTCACCTAGCTTTTTGGGAACACAAAGTTTCTTTTCAGTTGCAAACTCCATTCCATACATATATATGGGGAGGTACTAGCTCCAACTCGGTTTGACAGTGAAAACTGCAGGAACTTCAAACAGGCACTAGGAAACAGACTGAGAAAGCAGAGAAAAAGTGTCTCCTGCAACGCGTTCCCTTGGTGCTAGATGAACGAACGTCTCTCCACTTGCTCTGTTCTGAGAGTTAAGTGTGTGTGAAAGCCGTCCTTCACCTAGCTTGTTGGGAACACAAAGTTTCTTTTCAGTTGCAAACTCCATTCCATACATATATATGGGGAGGTAGAAGCTCCAACTCGGTTTTACAGTGAAAACTGCTGGAACTTCAAACCGGCACTAGGTAACAGACTGAGAAAGCAGAGAAAAAGTGTCTCCTGCTACCCGTCCCCTTGGTGCTAGATGAACGAACGTCTCTCCACTTGCTCAGTTCTGAGAGATAAGTGTGTGTGAAAGCCGTCCTTCACCTAGCTTGTTGGGAACACAAAGTTTCTTTTCAGTTGCAAACTCCATTCCATACATATATATGGGGAGGTAGAAGCTCCAACTCGGTTTGACAGTGAAAACTGCTGGAACTTCAAACCGGCACTAGGTAACAGACTGAGAAAGCAGAGAAAAAGTGTCTCCTGCTACCCGTCCCCTTGGTGCTAGATGAACGAACGTCTCTCCACTTGCTCAGTTCTGAGAGATAGGTGCGTGTGAAAGCCGTCCTTCTCCTAGCTTTTTGGGAACACAAAGTTTCTTTTCAGTTGCAAACTCCATTCCATACATATATATGGGGAGGTACAAGCTCCAACTCGGTTTGACAGTGAAAACTGCAGGATCTTCAAACCGGCACTAGGAAACAGACTGAGAAAGCAGAGAAAAAGTGTCTCCTGCAACCCGTTCCCTTGGTGCTAGATGAACGAACGTCTCTCCACTTGCTCAGTTCTGAGAGATAAGTGTGTGTGAAAGCCGTCCTTCACCTAGCTTGTTGGGAACACAAAGTTTCTTTTCAGTTGCAAACTCCATTCCATACATATATATGGGTAGGTACTAGCTCCAACTCGGTTTTACAGTGAAAACTGCAGGAACTTCAAACCGGCACTAGGAAACAGACTGAGAAAGCAGAGAAAAATTGTCTCCTGCAACCCGTTCCCTTGGTGCTAGATGAACGAACGTCTCTCCACTTGCTCAGTTCTGAGAGATAAGTGTGTGTGAAAGCCGTCCTTCACCTAGCTTGTTGGGAACACAAAGTTTCTTTCAGTTGCAAACACCATTCCATACATATATATGGGGAGGTACTAGCTCCAACTCGGTTTGACAGTGAAAACTGCAGGAACTTCAAACCGGCACTAGGAAACAGACTGAGAAAGCAGAGAAAAAGTGTCTCCTGCAACCCGTTCCCTTGGTGCTAGATGAACGAACGTCTCTCCACTTGCTCAGTTCTGAGAGATAAGTGTGTGTGAAAGCCGTCCTTCACCTAGCTTGTTGGGAACACAAAGTTTCTTTTCAGTTGCAAACTCCATTCCATACATATATATGGGGAGGTACTAACTCCAACTCGGTTTTAAAGTGAAAACTGCAGGAACTTCAAACCGGCACTAGGTAACAGACTGAGAAAGCAGAGAAAAAGTGTCTCCTGCAAACCGTTCCCTTGGTGCTAGATGAACGAACGTCTCTCCACTTGCTCAGTTCTGAGAGATAAGTGTGTGTGAAAGCCGTCCTTCACCTAGCTTGTTGGGAACACAAAGTTTCTTTTCAGTTGCAAACTCCATTCCATACATATATATGGGTAGGTACTAGCTCCAACTCGGTTTTACAGTGAAAACTGCAGGAACTTCAAACCGGCACTAGGTAACAGACTGAGAAAGCCGAGAAAAAGCGTCTCCTGCAACCCGTTCCCTTGGTGCTAGATGAACGAAAGTCTCTCCACTTGCTCATTTCTGAGATATAAGTGTGTGTGAAAGCCGTCCTTCACCTAGCTTGTTGGGAACACAAAGTTTCTTTTCAGTTGCAAACTCCATTCCATACATATATATGGGGAGGTACAAGCTCCAACTCGGTTTGACAGTGAAAACTGCAGGAACTTCAAACCGGCACTTGGAAACAGACTGAGAAAGCAGAGAAAAAGTGTCTCCTGCAACCCGTTCCCTTGGTGCTAGATGAACGAACGTCTCTCCACTTGCTCAGTTCTGAGAGATAAGTGTGTGTGAAAGCCGTCCTTCAAATAGCTTGTTGGGAACACAAAGTTTCTTTTCAGTTGCAAACTCCATTCCATACATATATATGGGGAGGTACTAGCTCCAACTCCGTTTGACAGTAAAAACTGCAGGAACTTCAAACCGGCAATAGGAAACAGATTGAGAAAGCTGACAAAATGTATCTCCTGCAACCCGTTCCCTTGGTGCTAGATGAACGAACGTCTCTCCACTTGCTCAGTTCTGAGAGATAAGTGTGTGTGAAAGCCGTCCTTCACCTAGCTTGTTGGGAACACAAAGTTTCTTTTCAGTTGCAAACTCCATTCCATACATATATATGGGGAGGTACCATCTCCAACTCGGTTTTACAGTGAAAACTGCAGGAACTTCAAACCGTCACTAGGAAACAGACTGAGAAAGCAGAGAAAAAGTGTCCCCTGCAACCCGTTCCCTTGGTGCTAGATGAACGAACGTCTCTCCACTTGCTCAGTTCTGAGAGATATGTGTGTGTGAAAGCCATCCTTCACCTAGCTTGTTGGGAACACAAAGTTTCTTTTCAGTTGCAAACTCCATTCCATACATATATATGGGGAGGTACAAGCTCCAACTCGGTTTGACAGTGAAAACTGCAGGAACTTCAAACCGGCACTAGGAAACAGACTGAGAAAGCAGAGAAAAAGTGTCCCCTGCAACCCGTTCCCTTGGTGCTACATGAACGAACGTCTCTCCACTTGCTCAGTTCTGAGAGATAAGTGTGTGTGAAAGCCGTCCTTCACCAAGCTTGTTGGGAACACAAAGTTTCTTTTCAGTTGCAAACTCCATTCCATACATATATATGGGGAGGTAATAGCTCCAACTCGGTTTGACAGTGAAAACTGCAGGAACTTCAAACCGGCACTAGGAAACAGACTGAGAAAGCAGAGAAAAAGTGTCTCCTGCAACCCGTTCCCTTGGTGCTAGATGAACGAACGTCTCTCCACTTGCTCAGTTCTGAGAGATAAGTGTGTGTGAAAGCCGTCCTTCACCTAGCTTGTTCGGAACACAAAGTTTCTTTTCAGTTGCAAACTCCATTCCATACATATATATGGGGAGGTACTAGCTCCAACTCCTTTTGACAGTGAAAACTGCAGGAACTTCAAACCGGCACTAGGAAACAGATTGAGAAAGCTGACAGAAAGTGTCTCCTGCAACCCGTTCCCTTGGTGCTAGATGAACGAACTTCTCTCCACTTGCTCAGTTCTGAGAGATAAGTGTGTGTGAAAGCCGTCCTTCACCTAGCTTGTTGGGAACACAAAGTTTATTTTCAGTTGCAAACTCCATTCCATACATATATATGGGGAGGTAGAAGCTCCAACTCGGTTTTACAGTGAAAACTGCTGGAACTTCAAACTGGCACTAGGTAACAGACTGAGAAAGCAGAGAAAAAGTGTCTCCTGCTACCCGTCCCCTTGGTGCTAGATGAACGAACGTCTCTCCACTTGCTCAGTTCTGAGAGATAGGTGCGTGTGAAAGCCGTCCTTCTCCTAGCTTTTTGGGAACACAAAGTTTCTTTTCAGTTGCAAACTCCATTCCATACATATATATGGGGAGGTACAAGCTCCAACTCGGTTTGACAGTGAAAACTGCAGGATCTTCAAACCGGCACTAGGAAACAGACTGAGAAAGCAGAGAAAAAGTGTCTCCTGCAACCCGTTCCTTTGGTGCTAGATGAACGAACGTCTCTCCACTTGCTCAGTTCTGAGAGATAAGAGTGTGTGAAAGCCGTCCTTCACCTAGCTTGTTGGGAACACAAAGTTTCTTTTCAGTTGCAAACTCCATTCCATACATATATATGGGGAGGTAGAAGCTCCAACTCCGTTTTACAGTGAAAACTGCAGGAACTTCAAACCGGCACTAGGAAACAGACTGAGAAAGCAGAGAAATAGTGTCTCCTGCAACCCGTTCCCTTGGTGCTAGATGAACGAACGTCTCTCAACTTGCTCAGTTATGAGAGAAAATTATGTGTGAAAGCCGTACTTCACCTAGCTTGTTGGGAACACAAAGTTTCTTTTCAGTTGCAAACTCCATTCCATACATATATATGGGGAGGTACAAGCTCCAACTCGTTTTTACAGTGAAAACTGCAGGAACTTCAAACCGGCACTAGGAAACAGACTGAGAAATCAGAGAAAAAGTGTCCCCTGCAACCCGTTCCCTTGGTGCTAGATGAACGAACGACTCTCCACTTGCTCAGTTCTGAGAGATATGTGTGTGTGAAAGCCGTCCTTCACCTAGCTTGTTGGGAACACAAAGTTTCTTTTCAGTTGCAAACTCCATTCCATACATATATATGGGGAGGTACAAGCTCCAACTCGGTTTGCCAGTGAAAACTGCAGGAACTTCAAACCGGCACTAGGAAACAGACTGAGAAAGCAGAGAAAAAGTGTCCCCTGCAACCCGTTCCCTTGGTGCTACATGAACGAACGTCTCTCCACTTGCTCAGTTCTGAGAGATAAGTGTGTGTGAAAGCCGTCCTTCACCAAGCTTGTTGGGAACACAAAGTTTCTTTTCAGTTGCAAACTCCATTCCATACATATATATGGGGAGGTAATAGCTCCAACTCGGTTTGACAGTGAAAACTGCAGGAACTTCAAACCGGCACTAGGAAACAGACTGAGAAAGCAGAGAAAAAGTGTCTCCTGCAACCCGTTCCCTTGGTGCTAGATGAACGAACGTCTCTCCACTTGCTCAGTTCTGAGAGATAAGTGTGTGTGAAAGCCGTCCTTCACCTAGCTTGTTCGGAACACAAAGTTTCTTTTCAGTTGCAAACTCCATTCCATACATATATATGGGGAGGTACTAGCTCCAACTCCTTTTGACAGTGAAAACTGCAGGAACTTCAAACCGGCACTAGGAAACAGATTGAGAAAGCTGACAGAAAGTGTCTCCTGAAACCCGTTCCCTTGGTGCTAGATGAACGAACTTCTCTCCACTTGCTCAGTTCTGAGAGATAAGTGTGTGTGAAAGCCGTCCTTCACCTAGCTTGTTGGGAACACAAAGTTTATTTTCAGTTGCAAACTCCATTCCATACATATATATGGGGAGGTAGAAGCTCCAACTCGGTTTTACAGTGAAAACTGCTGGAACTTCAAACTGGCACTAGGTAACAGACTGAGAAAGCAGAGAAAAAGTGTCTCCTGCTACCCGTCCCCTTGGTGCTAGATGAACGAACGTCTCTCCACTTGCTCAGTTCTGAGAGATAGGTGCGTGTGAAAGCCGTCCTTCTCCTAGCTTTTTGGGAACACAAAGTTTCTTTTCAGTTGCAAACTCCATTCCATACATATATATGGGGAGGTACAAGCTCCAACTCGGTTTGACAGTGAAAACTGCAGGATCTTCAAACCGGCACTAGGAAACAGACTGAGAAAGCAGAGAAAAAGTGTCTCCTGCAACCCGTTCCTTTGGTGCTAGATGAACGAACGTCTCTCCACTTGCTCAGTTCTGAGAGATAAGAGTGTGTGAAAGCCGTCCTTCACCTAGCTTGTTGGGAACACAAAGTTTCTTTTCAGTTGCAAACTCCATTCCATACATATATATGGGGAGGTAGAAGCTCCAACTCCGTTTTACAGTGAAAACTGCAGGAACTTCAAACCGGCACTAGGAAACAGACTGAGAAAGCAGAGAAAAAGTGTCTCCTGCAACCCGTTCCCTTGGTGCTAGATGAACGAACGTCTCTCAACTTGCTCAGTTATGAGAGAAAATTATGTGTGAAAGCCGTACTTCACCTAGCTTGTTGGGAACACAAAGTTTCTTTTCAGTTGCAAACTCCATTCCATACATATATATGGGGAGGTACAAGCTCCAACTCCTTTTGACAGTGAAAACTGCAGGAACTTCAAACCGGCACTAGGAAACAGATTGAGAAAGCTGACAGAAAGTGTCTCCTGAAACCCGTTCCCTTGGTGCTAGATGAACGAACTTCTCTCCACTTGCTCAGTTCTGAGAGATAAGTGTGTGTGAAAGCCGTCCTTCACCTAGCTTGTTGGGAACACAAAGTTTATTTTCAGTTGCAAACTCCATTCCATACATATATATGGGGAGGTAGAAGCTCCAACTCGGTTTTACAGTGAAAACTGCTGGAACTTCAAACTGGCACTAGGTAACAGACTGAGAAAGCAGAGAAAAAGTGTCTCCTGCTACCCGTCCCCTTGGTGCTAGATGAACGAACGTCTCTCCACTTGCTCAGTTCTGAGAGATAGGTGCGTGTGAAAGCCGTCCTTCTCCTAGCTTTTTGGGAACACAAAGTTTCTTTTCAGTTGCAAACTCCATTCCATACATATATATGGGGAGGTACAAGCTCCAACTCGGTTTGACAGTGAAAACTGCAGGATCTTCAAACCGGCACTAGGAAACAGACTGAGAAAGCAGAGAAAAAGTGTCTCCTGCTACCCGTCCCCTTGGTGCTAGATGAACGAACGTCTCTCCACTTGCTCAGTTCTGAGAGATAGGTGCGTGTGAAAGCCGTCCTTCTCCTAGCTTTTTGGGAACACAAAGTTTCTTTTCAGTTGCAAACTCCATTCCATACATATATATGGGGAGGTACAAGCTCCAACTCGGTTTGACAGTGAAAACTGCAGGATCTTCAAACCGGCACTAGGAAACAGACTGAGAAAGCAGAGAAAAAGTGTCTCCTGCAACCCGTTCCTTTGGTGCTAGATGAACGAACGTCTCTCCACTTGCTCAGTTCTGAGAGATAAGAGTGTGTGAAAGCCGTCCTTCACCTAGCTTGTTGGGAACACAAAGTTTCTTTTCAGTTGCAAACTCCATTCCATACATATATATGGGGAGGTAGAAGCTCCAACTCCGTTTTACAGTGAAAACTGCAGGAACTTCAAACCGGCACTAGGAAACAGACTGAGAAAGCAGAGAAAAAGTGTCTCCTGCAACCCGTTCCCTTGGTGCTAGATGAACGAACGTCTCTCAACTTGCTCAGTTATGAGAGAAAATTATGTGTGAAAGCCGTACTTCACCTAGCTTGTTGGGAACACAAAGTTTCTTTTCAGTTGCAAACTCCATTCCATACATATATATGGGGAGGTACAAGCTCCAACTCGTTTTTACAGTGAAAACTGCAGGAACTTCAAACCGGCACTAGGAAACAGACTGAGAAATCAGAGAAAAAGTGTCCCCTGCAACCCGTTCCCTTGGTGCTAGATGAACGAACGACTCTCCACTTGCTCAGTTCTGAGAGATATGTGTGTGTGAAAGCCGTCCTTCACCTAGCTTGTTGGGAACACAAAGTTTCTTTTCAGTTGCAAACTCCATTCCATACATATATATGGGGAGGTACAAGCTCCAACTCGGTTTGCCAGTGAAAACTGCAGCAACTTCAAACCGGCACTAGGAAACAGACTGAGGAAGCTGAGAAAAAGTGTCTCCTGCAACACGTTCCCTTGGTGCTAGATGAACGAACGTCTCTCCACTTGCTCAGTTCTGAGAGATAAGTGTGTGTGAAAGCCGTCCTTCACCTAGCTTGTTGGGAACACAAAGTTTCTTTTCAGTTGCAAACTCCATTCCATACATATATATGGGGAGGTACAAGCTCCAACTCGGTTTTACAGTGAAAACTGCAGGAACTTCAAACCGGCACTAGGAAACAGACTGAGGAAACAGAGAAAAAGTGTCTCCTGCAACCCGTTCCCTTGGTGCTAGATGAACGAACGTCTCTCCACTTGCTCAGTTCTGAGAGATATGTGCGTGTGAAAGCCGTCCTTCACCTAGCTTTTTGGGAACACAAAGTTTCTTTTCAGTTGCAAACTCCATTCCATACATATATATGGGGAGGTACTAGCTCCAACTCGGTTTGACAGTGAAAACTGCAGGAACTTCAAACCGGCACTAGGAAACAGACTGAGAAAGCAGAGAAAAAGTGTCTCCTGCAACGCGTTCCCTTGGTGCTAGATGAACGAACGTCTCTCCACTTGCTCTGTTCTGAGAGTTAAGTGAGTGTGAAAGCCGTCCTTCACCTAGCTTGTTGGGAACACAAAGTTTCTTTTCAGTTGCAAACTCCATTCCATACATATATATGGGGAGGTAGAAGCTCCAACTCGGTTTTACAGTGAAAACTGCTGGAACTTCAAACCGGCACTAGGTAACAGACTGAGAAAGCAGAGAAAAAGTGTCTCCTGCTACCCGTCCCCTTGGTGCTAGATGAACGAACGTCTCTCCACTTGCTCAGTTCTGAGAGATAAGTGTGTGTGAAAGCCGTCCTTCACCTAGCTTGTTGGGAACACAAAGTTTCTTTTCAGTTGCAAACTCCATTCCATACATATATATGGGGAGGTACAAGCTCCAACTCGGTTTGACAGTGAAAACTGCTGGAACTTCAAACCGGCACTAGGTAACAGACTGAGAAAGCAGAGAAAAAGTGTCTCCTGCTACCCGTCCCCTTGGTGCTAGATGAACGAACGTCTCTCCACTTGCTCAGTTCTGAGAGATAGGTGCGTGTGAAAGCCGTCCTTCTCCTAGCTTTTTGGGAACACAAAGTTTCTTTTCAGTTGCAAACTCCATTCCATACATATATATGGGGAGGTACAAGCTCCAACTCGTTTTGACAGTGAAAACTGCAGGATCTTCAAACCGGCACTAGGAAACAGACAGAGAAAGCAGAGAAAAAGTGTCTCCTGCAACCCGTTCCTTTGGTGCTAGATGAACGAACGTCTCTCCACTTGCTCAGTTCTGAGAGATAAGAGTGTGTGAAAGCCGTCCTTCACCTAGCTTGTTGGGAACACAAAGTTTCTTTTCAGTTGCAAACTCCATTCCATACATATATATGGGGAGGTACAAGCTCCAACTCGTTTTTACAGTGAAAACTGCAGGAACTTCAAACCGGCACTAGGAAACAGACTGAGAAATCAGAGAAAAAGTGTCCCCTGCAACCCGTTCCCTTGGTGCTAGATGAACGAACGACTCTCCACTTGCTCAGTTCTGAGAGATATGTGTGTGTGAAAGCCGTCCTTCAACTAGCTTGTTGGGAACACAAAGTTTCTTTTCAGTTGCAAACTCCATTCCATACATATATATGGGGAGGTACAAGCTCCAACTCGGTTTGCCAGTGAAAACTGCAGGAACTTCAAACCGGCACTAGGAAACAGACTGAGGAAGCTGAGAAAAAGTGTCTCCTGCAACACGTTCCCTTGGTGCTAGATGAACGAACGTCTCTCCACTTGCTCAGTTCTGAGAGATAAGTGTGTGTGAAAGCCGTCCTTCACCTAGCTTGTTGGGAACACAAAGTTTCTTTTCAGTTGCAAACTCCATTCCATACATATATATGGGGAGGTACAAGCTCCAACTCGGTTTTACAGTGAAAACTGCAGGAACTTCAAACCGGCACTAGGAAACAGACTGAGGAAACAGAGAAAAAGTGTCTCCTGCAACCCGTTCCCTTGGTGCTAGATGAACGAACGTCTCTCCACTTGCTCAGTTCTGAGAGATATGGGCGTGTGAAAGCCGTCCTTCACCTAGCTTTTTGGGAACACAAAGTTTCTTTTCAGTTGCAAACTCCATTCCATACATATATATGGGGAGGTACTAGCTCCAACTCGGTTTGACAGTGAAAACTGCAGGAACTTCAAACCGGCACTAGGAAACAGACTGAGAAAGCAGAGAAAAAGTGTCTCCTGCAACGCGTTCCCTTGGTGCTAGATGAACGAACGTCTCTCCACTTGCTCTGTTCTGAGATTTAAGTGTGTGTGAAAGCCGTCCTTCACCTAGCTTGTTGGGAACACAAAGCTTCTTTTCAGTTGCAAACTCCATTCCATACATATATATGGGGAGGTAGAAGCTCCAACTCCGTTTTACAGTGAAAACTGCTGGAACTTCAAACCGGCACTAGGTAACAGACTGAGAAAGCAGAGAAGAAGTGTCTCCTGCTACCCGTCCCCTTGGTGCTAGATGAACGAACGTCTCTCCACTTGCTCAGTTCTGAGAGATAAGTGTGTGTGAAAGCCGTCCTTCACCTAGCTTGTTGGGAAGACAAAGTTTATTTTCAGTTGCAAACTCCATTCCATACATATATATGGGGAGGTAGAAGCTCCAACTCGGTTTTACAGTGAAAACTGCTGGAACTTCAAACCGGCACTAGGTAACAGACTGAGAAAGCAGAGAAAAAGTGTCTCCTGCTACCCGTCCCCTTGGTGCTAGATGAACGAACGTCTCTCCACTTGCTCAGTTCTGAGAGATAGGTGCGTGTGAAAGCCGTCCTTCTAAAAGCTTTTTGGGAACACAAAGTTTCTTTTCAGTTGCAAACTCCATTCCATACATATATATGGGGAGGTACAAGCTCCACCTCGGTTTGACAGTGAAAACTGCAGGATCTTCAAACCGGCACTAGGAAACAGACTGAGAAAGCAGAGAAAAAGTGTCTCCTGCAACCCGTTCCTTTGGTGCTAGATGAACGAACGTCTCTCCACTTGCTCAGTTCAGAGAGATAAGAGTGTGTGAAAGCCGTACTTCACCAAGCTTGTTGGGAACACAAAGTTTCTTTTCAGTTGCAAACTCCATTCCATACATATATATGGGGAGGTAGAAGCTCCAACTCCGTTTTACAGTGAAAACTGCAGGAACTTCAAACCGGCACTAGGAAACAGACTGAGAAAGCAGAGAAAAAGTGTCTCCTTCAACCCGTTCCCTTGGTGCTAGATGAACGAACGTCTCTCAACTTGCTCAGTTATGAGAGAAAATTATGTGTGAAAGCCGTCCTTCACCTAGCTTGTTGGGAACACAAAGTTTCTTTTCAGTTGCAAACTCCATTCCATACTTATATATGGGGAGGTACTAGCTCCAACTCGGTTTGACATTGAAAAAGGCAGGAACTTCAAACCGGCACTAGGAAACAGACTGAGAAAGCAGAGAAAAAGTGTCTCCTGCAACCCGTTCCCTTGGTGCTAGATGAACGAACGTCTCTCCACTTGCTCTGTTCTGAGAGATAAGTGTGTGTGAAAGCCTTACTTCACCTAGCTTGTTGGGAACACAAAGTTTCTTTTCAGTTGCAAACTCCATTCCATACATATATATGGGGAGGTACAAGCTCCAACTCGTTTTTACAGTGAAAACTGCAGGAACTTCAAACCGGCACTAGGAAACAGACTGAGAAATCAGAGAAAAAGTGTCCCCTGCAACCCGTTCCCTTGGTGCTAGATGAACGAACGACTCTCCACTTGCTCAGTTCTGAGAGATATGTGTGTGTGAAAGCCGTACTTCACCTAGCTTGTTGGGAACACAAAGTTTCTTTTCAGTTGCAAACTCCATTCCATACATATATATGGGGAGGTAGAAGCTCCAACTCCGTTTTACAGTGAAAACTGCAGGAACTTCAAACCGGCACTAGGAAGCAGACTGAGAAAGCAGAGAAAAAGTGTCTCCTTCAACCCGTTCCCTTGGTGCTAGATGAACGAACGTCTCTCAACTTGCTCAGTTATGAGAGAAAATTATGTGTGAAAGCCGTCCTTCACCTAGCTTGTTGGGAACACAAAGTTTCTTTTCAGTTGCAAACTCCATTCCATACTTATATAAGGGGAGGTACTAGCTCCAACTCGGTTTGACATTGAAAAAGGCAGGGACTTCAAACCGGCACTAGGAATCAGACTGAGAAAGCAGAGAAAAAGTGTCTCCTGCAACGCGTTCCCTTGGTGCTAGATGAACGAACGTCTCTCCACTTGCTCTGTTCTGAGAGTTAAGTGTGTGTGAAAGCCGTCCTTCACCTAGCTTGTTGGGAACACAAAGTTTCTTTTCAGTTGCAAACTCCATTCCATACATATATATGGGGAGGTAGAAGCTCCAACTCCGTTTTACAGTGAAAACTGCTGGAACTTCAAACCGGCACTAGGTAACAGACTGAGAAAGCAGAGAAAAAGTGTCTCCTGCTACCCGTCCCCTTGGTGCTAGATGAACGAACGTCTCTCCACTTGCTCAGTTCTGAGAGATAAGTGTGTGTGAAAGCCGCCTTCACCTAGCTTGTTGGGAACACAAAGTTTATTTTCAGTTGCAAACTCCATTCCATACATATATATGGGGAGGTAGAAGCTCCAACTCGGTTTTACAGTGAAAACTGCTGGAACTTCAAACCGGCACTAGGTAACAGACTGAGAAAGCAGAGAAAAAGTGTCTCCTGCTACCCGTCCCCTTGGTGCTAGATGAACGAACGTCTCTCCACTTGCTCAGTTCTGAGAGATAGGTGCGTGTGAAAGCCGTCCTTCTCCTAGCTTTTTGGGAACACAAAGTTTCTTTTCAGTTGCAAACTCCATTCCATACATATATATGGGGAGGTACAAGCTCCAACTCGGTTTGACAGTGAAAACTGCAGGATCTTCAAACCGGCACTAGGAAACAGACTGAGAAAGCAGAGAAAAAGTGTCTCCTGCAACCCGTTCCTTTGGTGCTAGATGAACGAACGTCTCTCCACTTGCTCAGTTCTGAGAGATAAGAGTGTGTGAAAGCCTTACTTCACCTAGCTTGTTGGGAACACAAAGTTTCTTTTCAGTTGCAAACTCCATTCCATACATATATATGGGGAGGTACAAGCTCCAACTCCGTTTTACAGTGAAAACTGCTAGAACTTCAAACCGGCACTAGGTAACAGACTGAGAAAGCAGAGAAAAAGTGTCTCCTGCTACCCGTCCCCTTGGTGCTAGATGAACGAACGTCTCTCCACTTGCTCAGTTCTGAGAGATAAGTGTGTGTGAAAGCCGTCCTTCACCTAGCTTGTTGGGAACACAAAGTTTCTTTTCAGTTGCAAACTCCATTCCATACATATATATGGGGAGGTAGAAGCTCCAACTCGGTTTTACAGTGAAAACTGCTGGAACTTCAAACCGGCACTAGGTAACAGACTGAGAAAGCAGAGAAAAACTGTCTCCTGCTACCCGTCCCCTTGGTGCTAGATGAACGAACGTCTCTCCACTTGCTCAGTTCTGAGAGATAGGTGCGTGTGAAAGCCGTCCTTCTCCTAGCTTTTTGGGAACACAAAGTTTCTTTTCAGTTGCAAACTCCATTCCATACATATATATGGGGAGGTACAAGCTCCAACTCGGTTTGACAGTGAAAACTGCAGGATCTTCAAACCGGCACTAGGAAACAGACTGAGAAAGAAGAGAAAAAGTGTCTCCTGCAACCCGTTCCTTTGGTGCTAGATGAACGAACGTCTCTCCACTTGCTCAGTTATGAGAGAAAATTATGTGTGAATGCCGTCCTTCACCTAGCTTTTTGGGAACACAAAGTTTCTTTTCAGTTGCAAACTCCATTCCATACTTATATATGGGGAGGTACTAGCTCCAACTCGGTTTGACATTGAAAAAGGCAGGAACTTCAAACCGGCACTAGGAAACAGACTGAGAAAGCAGAGAAAAAGTGTCTCCTGCAACCCGTTCCCTTGGTGCTAGATGAACGAACGTCTCTCCACTTGCTCTGTTCTGAGAGATAAGTGTGTGTGAAAGCCGTCCTTCACCTAGCTTGTTGGGAACACAAAGTTTCTTTTCAGTTGCAAACTCCATTCCATACATATATATGGGGAGGTACAAGCTCCAACTCGGTTTGCCAGTGAAAAATGCAGGAACTTCAAACCGGCACTAGGAAACAGACTGAGGAAGCAGAGAAAAAGTGTCTCCTGCAACCCGTTCCCTTGGTGCTAGATGAACGAACGTCTCTCCACTTGCTCAGTTCTGAGAGATAAGTGTGTGTGAAAGCCGTCCTTCACCTAGCTTGTTGGGAACACAAAGTTTCTTTTCAGTTGCAAACTCCATTCCATACATATATATGGGGAGGTACAAGCTCCAACTCGTTTTTACAGTGAAAACTGCAGGAACTTCAAACCGGCACTAGGAAACAGACTGAGGAAGCAGAGAAATAGTGTCTCCTGCAACCCGTTCCCTTGGTGCTAGATGAACGAACGTCTCTCCACTTGCTCAGTTCTGAGAGATATGTGCGTGTGAAAGCCGTCCTTCACCTAGCTTTTTGGGAACACAAAGTTTCTTTACAGTTGCAAACTCCATTCCATACATATATATGGGGAGGTACTAGCTCCAACTCGGTTTGACAGTGAAAACTGCAGGAACTTCAAACCGGCACTAGGAAACAGACTGAGAAAGCAGAGAAAAACTGTCTCCTGCAACGCGTTCCCTTGGTGCTAGATGAACGAACGTCTCTCCACTTGCTCTGTTCTGAGAGTTAAGTGTGTGTGAAAGCCGTCCTTCACCTAGCTTGTTGGGAACACAAAGTTTCTTTTCAGTTGCAAACTCCATTCCATACATATATATGGGGAGGTAGAAGCTCCAACTCGGTTTTACAGTGAAAACTGCAGGAACTTCAAACCGGCACTAGGAAACAGACTGAGAAAGCAGAGAAAAAGTGTCTCCTGCAACCCGTTCCCTTGGTGCTAGATGAACGAACGTCTCTCCACTTGCTCAGTTCTGAGAGATAAGTGTGTGTGAAAGCCGTCCTTCACCTAGCTTGTTGGGAACACAAAGTTTCTTTTCAGTTGCAAACTCCATTCCATACATATATATGGGGAGGTACAAACTCCAACTCGGTTTTACAGTAAAAACTGCAGGAACTTCAAACCGGCACTAGGAAACAGACTGAGGAAGCAGAGAAAAAGTGTCTCCTGTAACCCGTTCCCTTGGTGCTACATGAAAGAACGTCTCTCCACTTGCTCAGTTCTGAGAGATAAGTGTGTGTGAAAGCCGTCCCTCAACTAGCTTGTTGGGAACACAAAGTTTCTTTTCAGTTGCAAACTCCATTCCATACATATATATGGGGAGGTACTAGCTCCAACTCGGTTTGACAGTGAAAACTGCAGGAACTTCAAACCGGCACTAGGAAACAGACTGAGAAAGCAGAGAAAAAGTGTCTCCTGCAACCCGTTCCCTTGGTGCTAGATGAACGAAAGTCTCTCCACTTGCTCAGTTCTGAGAGATAAGTGTGTGTGAAAGCCGTACTTCACCTTGCTTGTTGGGAACACAAAGTTTCTTTTCAGTTGCAAACTCCATTCCATACATATATATGGGGAGGTAGAAGCTCCAACTCTGTTTTACACTGAAAACTGCAGGAACTTCAAACCGGCACTAGGAAACAGACTGAGAAAGCAGAGAAAAAGTGTCTCCTGCAACCCGTTCCCTTGGTGCTACATGAACGAACGTCTCTCCACTTGCTCAGTTCTGAGAGATAAGTGTGTGTGAAAGCCGTCCTTCACCTAGCTTGTTCGGAACACAAAGTTTCTTTTCAGTTGCAAACTCCATTCCATACATATATATGGGGAGGTACTAGCTCCAACTCGGTTTGACAGTGTAAACTGCAGGAACTTCAAACCGGCACTAGGAAACAGACTGAGAAAGCAGAGAAAAAGTGTCCCCTGCAACCCGTTCCCTTGGTGCTAGATGAACGAACGTCTCTCCACTTGCTCAGTTCTGAGAGATAAGTGTGTGTGAAAGCCGTCCTTCACCTAGCTTGTTGGGAACACAAAGTTTCTTTTCAGTTGCAAACTCCATTCCATACATATATATGGGGAGGTACTAGCTCCAACTCGGTTTGACAGTGAAAACTGCAGGAACTTCAAACCGGCACTAGGAAACAGACTGAGAAAGCAGAGAAAAAGTTTCTCCTGCAACCCGTTCCCTTGGTGCTAGATGAACGAACGTCTCTCCACTTGCTCTGTTCTGAGAGATAAGTGTGTGTGAAAGCCATCCTTCAACTAGCTTGTTGGGAACACAAAGTTTCTTTTCAGTTGCAAACTCCATTCCATACATATATATGGGGAGGTAGAAGCTCCAACTCGGTTTTACAGTGAAAACTGCAGGAACTTCAAACCGGCACTAGGAAACAGACTGAGAAAGCAGAGAAAAAGAGTCCCCTGCAACCCGTTCCCTTGGTGCTAGATGAACGAACGTCTCTCCACTTGCTCAGTTCTGAGAGATAAGTGTGTGTGAAAGCCGTCCTTCACCTAGCTTGTTGGGAACACAAAGTTTCTTTTCAGTTGCAAACTCCATTCCATACATATATATGGGGAGGTACAAGCTCCAACTCGGTTTTACAGTGAAAACTGCAGGAACTTCAAACCGGCACTAGGAAACAGACTGAGGAAGCAGAGAAAAAGTGTCTCCTGCAACCCGTTCCCTTGGTGCTAGATGAACGAACGTCTCTCCACTTGCTCAGTTCTGAGAGATATGTGCGTGTGAAAGCCGTCCTTCACCTAGCTTTTTGGGAACACAAAGTTTCTTTTCAGTTGCAAACTCCATTCCATACATATATATGGGGAGGTACTAGCTCCAACTCGGTTTGACAGTGAAAACTGCAGGAACTTCAAACCGGCACTAGGAAACAGACTGAGAAAGCAGAGAAAAAGTGTCTCCTGCAACGCGTTCCCTTGGTGCTAGATGAACGAACGTCTCTCCACTTGCTCTGTTCTGAGAGTTAAGTGTGTGTGAAAGCCGTCCTTCACCTAGCTTGTTGGGAACACAAAGTTTCTTTTCAGTTGCAAACTCCAATCCATACATATATATGGGGAGGTAGAAGCTCCAACTCGGATTTACAGTGAAAACTGCAGGAACTTCAAACCGGCACTAGGAAACAGACTGAGAAAGCAGAGAAAAAGTGTCTCCTGCAACGCGTTCCCTTGGTGCTAGATGAACGAACGTCTCTCCACTTGCTCAGTTCTGAGAGATAAGTGTGTGTGAAAGTCGTCCTTCACCTAGCTTGTTGGGAACACAAAGTTTCTTTTTAGTTGCAAACTCCATTCCATACATATATATGGGGAGGTACAAGCTCCAACTCGGTTTTACAGTGAAAACTGCAGGAACTTCAAACCGGCACTAGGAAACAGACTGAGGAAGCAGAGAAAAAGTGTCTCCTGCAACCCGTTCCCTTGGTGCTACATGAAAGAACGTCTCTCCACTTGCTCAGTTTTGAGAGATAAGTGTGTGTGAAAGCCGTCCTTCACCTTGCTTGTTGGGAACACAAAGTTTCTTTTCAGTTGCAAACTCCATTCCATACATATATATGGGGAGGTACAAACTCCAACTCGATTTTACAGTGAAAACTGCAGGAACTTCAAACAGGCACTAGGAAACAGACTGAGGAAGCAGAGAAAAAGTGTCTCCTGTAACCCGTTCCCTTGGTGCTACATGAAAGAACGTCTCTCCACTTGCTCAGTTCTGAGAGACAAGTGTGTGTGAAAGCCGTCCCTCAACTAGCTTGTTGGGAACACAAAGTTTCTTTTCAGTTGCAAACTCCATTCCATACATATATATGGGGAGGTACTAGCTCCAACTCGGTTTGACAGTGAAAACTGCAGGAACTTCAAACCGGCACTAGGAAACAGACTGAGAAAGCAGAGAAAAAGTGTCTCCTGCAACCCGTTCCCTTGGTGCTAGATGAACGAAAGTCTCTCCACTTGCTCAGTTCTGAGAGATATGTGTGTGTGAAAGCCGTACTTCACCTTGCTTGTTGGGAACACAAAGTTTCTTTTCAGTTGCAAACTCCATTCCATACATATATATGGGGATGTAGAAGCTCCAACTCTGTTTTACACTGAAAACTGCAGGAACTTCAAACAGGCACTAGGAAACAGACTGAGAAAGCAGAGAAAAAGTGTCTCCTGCAACCCGTTCCCTTGGTGCTACATGAACGAACGTCTCTCCACTTGCTCAGTTCTGAGAGATAAGTGTGTGTGAAAGCCGTCCTTCACCTAGCTTGTTCGGAACACAAAGTTTCTTTTCAGTTGCAAACTCCATTCCATACATATATATGGGGAGGTACTAGCTCCAACTCGGTTTGACAGTGTAAACTGCAGGAACTTCAAACCGGCACTAGGAAACAGACTGAGAAAGCAGAGAAAAAGTGTCTCCTGCAACCCGTTCCCTTGGTGCTAGATGAACGAACTTCTCTCCACTTGCTCAGTTCTGAGAGATAAGTGTGTGTGAAAGCCGTCCTTCACCTAGCTTGTTGGGAACACAAAGTTTCTTTTCAGTTGCAAATTCCATTCCATACATATATATGGGGAGGTACTAGCTCCAACTCGGTTTGACAGTGAAAACTGCAGGAACTTCAAACCGGCACTAGGAAACAGACTGAGAAAGCAGAGAAAAAGTGTCTCCTGCAACCCGTTCCCTTGGTGCTAGATGAACGAACGTCTCTCCACTTGCTCTGTTCTGAGAGATAAGTGTGTGTGAAAGCCGTCCTTCAACTAGCTTGTTGGGAACACAAAGTTTCTTTTCAGTTGCAAACTCCATTCCATACATATATATGGGGAGGTAGAAGCTCCAACTCGGTTTTACAGTGAAAACTGCAGGAACTTCAAACCGGCACTAGGAAACAGACTGAGAAAGCAGAGAAAAAGAGTCCCCTGCAACCCGTTCCCTTGGTGCTAGATGAACGAACGTCTCTCCACTTGCTCAGTTCTGAGAGATAAGTGTGTGTGAAAGCCGTCCTTCACCTAGCTTGTTGGGAACACAAAGTTTCTTTTCAGTTGCAAACTCCATTCCATACATATATATGGGGAGGTACAAGCTCCAACTCGGTTTTACAGTGAAAACTGCAGGAACTTCAAACCGGCACTAGGAAACAGACTGAGGAAGCAGAGAAAAAGTGTCTCCTGCAACCCGTTCCCTTGGTGCTAGATGAACGAACGTCTCTCCACTTGCTCAGTTCTGAGAGATATGTGCGTGTGAAAGCCGTACTTCACCTAGCTTTTTGGGAACACAAAGTTTCTTTTCAGTTGCAAACTCCATTCCATACATATATATGGGGAGGTACTAGCTCCAACTCGGTTTGACAGTGAAAACTGCAGGAACTTCAAACCGGCACTTGGAAACAGACTGAGAAAGCAGAGAAAAAGTGTCTCCTGCAACGCGTTCCCTTGGTGCTAGATGAACGAACGTCTCTCCACTTGCTCTGTTCTGAGAGTTAAGTGTGTGTGAAAGCCGTCCTTCACTTAGCTTGTTGGGAACACAAAGTTTCTTTTCAGTTGCAAACTCCATTCCATACATATATATGGGGAGGTAGAAGCTCCAACTCGGATTTACAGTGAAAACTGCAGGAACTTCAAACCGGCACTAGGAAACAGACTGAGAAAGCAGAGAAATAGTGTCTCCTGCAACCCGTTCCCTTGGTGCTAGATGAACGAACGTCTCTCCACTTGCTCAGTTCTGAGAGATAAGTGTGTGTGAAAGCCGTCCTTCACCTAGCTTGTTGGGAACACAAAGTTTCTTTTTAGTTTCAAACTCCATTCCATACATATATATGGGGAGGTACAAGCTCCAACTCGGTTTTACAGTGAAAACTGCAGGAACTTCAAACCGGCACTAGGAAACAGACTGAGGAAGCAGAGAAAAAGTGTCTCCTGCAACCCGTTCCCTTGGTGCTACATGAAAGAACGTCTCTCCACTTGCTCAGTTCTGAGAGATAAGTGTGTGTGAAAGCCGTCCTTCACCTTGCTTGTTGGGAACACAAAGTTTCTTTTCAGTTGCAAACTCCATTCCATACATATATATGGGGAGGTAGAAGCTCCAACTCTGTTTTACAGTGAAAACTGCAGGAACTTCAAACCGGCACTAGGAAACAGACTGAGAAAGCAGAGAAAAAGTGTCTCCTGCAACGCGTTCCCTTGGTGCTACATGAACGAACGTCTCTCCACTTGCTCTGTTCTGAGAGTTAAGTGTGTGTGAAAGCCGTCCTTCACCTAGCTTGTTGGGAACACAAAGTTTCTTTTCAGTTGCAAACTCCATTCCATACATATATATGGGGAGGTAGAAGCTCCAACTCGGATTTACAGTGAAAACTGCAGGAACTTCAAACCGGCACTAGGAAACAGACTGAGAAAGCAGAGAAAAAGTGTCTCCTGCAACCCGTTCCCTTGGTGCTAGATGAACGAACGTCTCTCCACTTGCTCAGTTCTGAGAGATAAGTGTGTGTGAAAGCCGTCCTTCACCTAGCTTGTTGGGAACACAAAGTTTCTTTTTAGTTGCAAACTCCATTCCATACATATATATGGGGAGGTACAAGCTCCAACTCGTTTTTACAGTGAAAACTGCAGGAACTTCAAACCGGCACTAGGAAACAGACTGAGGAAGCAGAGAAAAAGTGTCTCCTGCAACCCGTTCCCTTGGTGCTACATGAAAGAACGTCTCTCCACTTGCTCAGTTTTGAGAGATAAGTGTGTGTGAAAGCCGTCCTTCACCTAGCTTGTTGGGAACACAAAGTTTCTTTTCAGTTGCAAACTCCATTCCATACATATATATGGGGAGGTAAAAGCTCCAACTCTGTTTTACAGTGAAAACTGCAGGAACTTCAAACCGGCACTAGGAAACAGACTGAGAAAGCAGAGAAAAAGTGTCTCCTGCAACCCGTTCCCTTGGTGCTACATGAACGAACGTCTCTCCACTTGCTCAGTTCTGAGAGATATGTGTGTGTGAAAGCCGTCCTTCACCTAGCTTGTTCGGAACACAAAGTTTGTTTTCAGTTGCAAACTCCATTCCATACATATATATGGGGAGGTACTAGCTCCAACTCGTTTTGACAGTGTAAACTGCAGGAACTTCAAACCGGCACTAGGAAACAGACTGAGAAAGCAGAGAAAAAGTGTCTCCTGCAACCCGTTCCCTTGGTGCTAGATGAACGAACGTCTCTCCACTTGCTCAGTTCTGAGAGATAAGTGTGTGTGAAAGCCGTCCTTCACCTAGCTTGTTGGGAACACAAAGTTTCTTTTCAGTTGCAAACTCCATTCCATACATATATATGGGGAGGTACTAGCTCCAACTCGGTTTGACAGTGAAAACTGCAGGAACTTCAAACCGGCACTAGGAAACAGACTGAGAAAGCAGAGAAAAAGTGTCTCCTGCAACCCGTTCCATTGGTGCTAGATGAACGAACGTCTCTCCACTTGCTCTGATCTGAGAGATAAGTGTGTTTGAAAGCCGTCCTTCAACTAGCTTGTTGGGAACACAAAGTTTCTTTTCAGTTGCAAACTCCATTCCATACATATATATGGGGAGGTAGAAGCTCCAACTCGATTTTACAGTGAAAACTGCAGGAAATTCAAACCGGCACTATGAAACAGACTGAGAAAGCAGAGAAAAAGAGTCCCCTGCAACCCGTTCCCTTGGTGCTAGATGAACGAACGTCTCTCCACTTGCTCAGTTCTGAGAGATAAGTGTGTGTGAAAGCCGTCCTTCACCTAGCTTGTTGGGAACACAAAGTTTCTTTTCAGTTGCAAACTCCATTCCATACATATATATGGGGAGGTAGAAGCTCCAACTCGGTTTTACAGTGAAAACTGCAGGAACTTCAAACCGGCACTAGGAAACAGACTGAGAAAGCAGAGAAAAAGAGTCCCCTGCAACCCGTTCCCTTGGTGCTAGATGAACGAACGTCTCTCCACTTGCTCAGTTCTGAGAGATAAGTGTGTGTGAAAGCCGTCCTTCACCTAGCTTGTTGGGAACACAAAGTTTCTTTTCAGTTGCAAACTCCATTCCATACATATATATGGGGAGGTACAAGCTCCAACTCGGTTTTACAGTGAAAACTGCAGGAACTTCAAACCGGCACTAGGAAACAGACTGAGGAAGCAGAGAAAAAGTGTCTCCTGCAACCCGTTCCCTTGGTGCTAGATGAACGAACGTCTCTCCACTTGCTCAGTTCTGAGAGATATGTGCGTGTGAAAGCCGTCCTTCACCTAGCTTTTTGGGAACACAAAGTTTCTTTTCAGTTGCAAACTCCATTCCATACATATATATGGGGAGGTACTAGCTCCAACTCGGTTTGACAGTGAAAACTGCAGGAACTTCAAACCGGCACTAGGAAACAGACTGAGAAAGCAGAGAAAAAGTGTCTCCTGCAACGCGTTCCCTTGGTGCTAGATGAACGAACGTCTCTCCACTTGCTCTGTTCTGAGAGTTAAGTGTGTGTGAAAGCCGTCCTTCACCTAGCTTGTTGGGAACACAAAGTTTCTTTTCAGTTGCAAACTCCATTCCATACATATATATGGGGAGGTAGAAGCTCCAACTCGGATTTACAGTGAAAACTGCAGGAACTTCAAACCGGCACTAGGAAACAGACTGAGAAAGCAGAGAAAAAGTGTCTCCTGCAACCCGTTCCCTTGGTGCTAGATGAACGAACGTCTCTCCACTTGCTCAGTTCTGAGAGATAAGTGTGTGTGAAAGCCGTCCTTCACCTAGCTTGTTGGGAACACAAAGTTTCTTTTTAGTTGCAAACTCCATTCCATACATATATATGGGGAGGTACAAGCTCCAACTCGGTTTTACAGTGAAAACTGCAGGAACTTCAAACCGGCACTAGGAAACAGACTGAGGAAGCAGAGAAAAAGTGTCTCCTGCAACCCGTTCCCTTGGTGCTACATGAAAGAACGTCTCTCCACTTGCTCAATTCTGAGAGATAAGTGTGTGTGAAAGCCGTCCTTCACCTTGCTTGTTGGGAACACAAAGTTTCTTTTCAGTTGCAAACTCCATTCCATACATATATATGGGGAGGTAGAAGCTCCAACTCTGTTTTACAGTGAAAACTGCAGGAACTTCAAACCGGCACTAGGAAACAGACTGAGAAAGCAGAGAAAAAGTGTCTCCTGCAACCCGTTCCCTTGGTGCTAGATGAACGAACGTCTCTCCACTTGCTCAGTCCTGAGAGATAAGTGTGTTTGAAAGCCGTCCTTCACCTAGCTTGTTGGGAACACAAAGTTTCTTTTCAGTTGCAAACTCCATTCCATACATATATATGGGGAGGTACTAGCTCCAACTCGGTTTGACAGTGAAAACTGCAGGAACTTCAAACCGGCACTAGGAAACAGACTGAGAAAGCAGAGAAAAAGTGTCTCCTGCAACGCGTTCCCTTGGTGCTAGATGAACGAACGTCTCTCCACTTGCTCTGTTCTGAGAGTTAAGTGTGTGTGAAAGCCGTCCTTCACCTAGCTTGTTGGGAACACAAAGTTTCTTTTCAGTTGCAAACTCCAATCCATACATATATATGGGGAGGTAGAAGCTCCAACTCGGATTTACAGTGAAAACTGCAGGAACTTCAAACCGGCACTAGGAAACAGACTGAGAAAGCAGAGAAAAAGTGTCTCCTGCAACGCGTTCCCTTGGTGCTAGATGAACGAACGTCTCTCCACTTGCTCAGTTCTGAGAGATAAGTGTGTGTGAAAGTCGTCCTTCACCTAGCTTGTTGGGAACACAAAGTTTCTTTTTAGTTGCAAACTCCATTCCATACATATATATGGGGAGGTACAAGCTCCAACTCGGTTTTACAGTGAAAACTGCAGGAACTTCAAACCGGCACTAGGAAACAGACTGAGGAAGCAGAGAAAAAGTGTCTCCTGCAACCCGTTCCCTTGGTGCTACATGAAAGAACGTCTCTCCACTTGCTCAGTTTTGAGAGATAAGTGTGTGTGAAAGCCGTCCTTCACCTTGCTTGTTGGGAACACAAAGTTTCTTTTCAGTTGCAAACTCCATTCCATACATATATATGGGGAGGTACAAACTCCAACTCGATTTTACAGTGAAAACTGCAGGAACTTCAAACAGGCACTAGGAAACAGACTGAGGAAGCAGAGAAAAAGTGTCTCCTGTAACCCGTTCCCTTGGTGCTACATGAAAGAACGTCTCTCCACTTGCTCAGTTCTGAGAGACAAGTGTGTGTGAAAGCCGTCCCTCAACTAGCTTGTTGGGAACACAAAGTTTCTTTTCAGTTGCAAACTCCATTCCATACATATATATGGGGAGGTACTAGCTCCAACTCGGTTTGACAGTGAAAACTGCAGGAACTTCAAACCGGCACTAGGAAACAGACTGAGAAAGCAGAGAAAAAGTGTCTCCTGCAACCCGTTCCCTTGGTGCTAGATGAACGAAAGTCTCTCCACTTGCTCAGTTCTGAGAGATATGTGTGTGTGAAAGCCGTACTTCACCTTGCTTGTTGGGAACACAAAGTTTCTTTTCAGTTGCAAACTCCATTCCATACATATATATGGGGATGTAGAAGCTCCAACTCTGTTTTACACTGAAAACTGCAGGAACTTCAAACAGGCACTAGGAAACAGACTGAGAAAGCAGAGAAAAAGTGTCTCCTGCAACCCGTTCCCTTGGTGCTACATGAACGAACGTCTCTCCACTTGCTCAGTTCTGAGAGATAAGTGTGTGTGAAAGCCGTCCTTCACCTAGCTTGTTCGGAACACAAAGTTTCTTTTCAGTTGCAAACTCCATTCCATACATATATATGGGGAGGTACTAGCTCCAACTCGGTTTGACAGTGAAAACTGCAGGAACTTCAAACCGGCACTAGGAAACAGACTGAGAAAGCAGAGAAAAAGTGTCTCCTGCAACCCGTTCCCTTGGTGCTAGATGAACGAACTTCTCTCCACTTGCTCAGTTCTGAGAGATAAGTGTGTGTGAAAGCCGTCCTTCACCTAGCTTGTTGGGAACACAAAGTTTCTTTTCAGTTGCAAATTCCATTCCATACATATATATGGGGAGGTACTAGCTCCAACTCGGTTTGACAGTGAAAACTGCAGGAACTTCAAACCGGCACTAGGAAACAGACTGAGAAAGCAGAGAAAAAGTGTCTCCTGCAACCCGTTCCCTTGGTGCTAGATGAACGAACGTCTCTCCACTTGCTCTGTTCTGAGAGATAAGTGTGTGTGAAAGCCGTCCTTCAACTAGCTTGTTGGGAACACAAAGTTTCTTTTCAGTTGCAAACTCCATTCCATACATATATATGGGGAGGTAGAAGCTCCAACTCGGTTTTACAGTGAAAACTGCAGGAACTTCAAACCGGCACTAGGAAACAGACTGAGAAAGCAGAGAAAAAGAGTCCCCTGCAACCCGTTCCCTTGGTGCTAGATGAACGAACGTCTCTCCACTTGCTCAGTTCTGAGAGATAAGTGTGTGTGAAAGCCGTCCTTCACCTAGCTTGTTGGGAACACAAAGTTTCTTTTCAGTTGCAAACTCCATTCCATACATATATATGGGGAGGTACAAGCTCCAACTCGGTTTTACAGTGAAAACTGCAGGAACTTCAAACCGGCACTAGGAAACAGACTGAGGAAGCAGAGAAAAAGTGTCTCCTGCAACCCGTTCCCTTGGTGCTAGATGAACGAACGTCTCTCCACTTGCTCAGTTCTGAGAGATATGTGCGTGTGAAAGCCGTACTTCACCTAGCTTTTTGGGAACACAAAGTTTCTTTTCAGTTGCAAACTCCATTCCATACATATATATGGGGAGGTACTAGCTCCAACTCGGTTTGACAGTGAAAACTGCAGGAACTTCAAACCGGCACTTGGAAACAGACTGAGAAAGCATAGAAAAAGTGTCTCCTGCAACGCGTTCCCTTGGTGCTAGATGAACGAACGTCTCTCCACTTGCTCTGTTCTGAGAGTTAAGTGTGTGTGAAAGCCGTCCTTCACTTAGCTTGTTGGGAACACAAAGTTTCTTTTCAGTTGCAAACTCCATTCCATACATATATATGGGGAGGTAGAAGCTCCAACTCGGATTTACAGTGAAAACTGCAGGAACTTCAAACCGGCACTAGGAAACAGACTGAGAAAGCAGAGAAATAGTGTCTCCTGCAACCCGTTCCCTTGGTGCTAGATGAACGAACGTCTCTCCACTTGCTCAGTTCTGAGAGATAAGTGTGTGTGAAAGCCGTCCTTCACCTAGCTTGTTGGGAACACAAAGTTTCTTTTTAGTTTCAAACTCCATTCCATACATATATATGGGGAGGTACAAGCTCCAACTCGGTTTTACAGTGAAAACTGCAGGAACTTCAAACCGGCACTAGGAAACAGACTGAGGAAGCAGAGAAAAAGTGTCTCCTGCAACCCGTTCCCTTGGTGCTACATGAAAGAACGTCTCTCCACTTGCTCAGTTCTGAGAGATATGTGTGTGTGAAAGCCGTCCTTCACCTTGCTTGTTGGGAACACAAAGTTTCTTTTCAGTTGCAAACTCCATTCCATACATATATATGGGGAGGTAGAAGCTCCAACTCTGTTTTACAGTGAAAACTGCAGGAACTTCAAACCGGCACTAGGAAACAGACTGAGAAAGCAGAGAAAAAGTGTCTCCTGCAACGCGTTCCCTTGGTGCTACATGAACGAACGTCTCTCCACTTGCTCTGTTCTGAGAGTTAAGTGTGTGTGAAAGCCGTCCTTCACCTAGCTTGTTGGGAACACAAAGTTTCTTTTCAGTTGCAAACTCCATTCCATACATATATATGGGGAGGTAGAAGCTCCAACTCGGATTTACAGTGAAAACTGCAGGAACTTCAAACCGGCACTAGGAAACAGACTGAGAAAGCAGAGAAAAAGTGTCTCCTGCAACCCGTTCCCTTGGTGCTAGATGAACGAACGTCTCTCCACTTGCTCAGTTCTGAGAGATAAGTGTGTGTGAAAGCCGTCCTTCACCTAGCTTGTTGGGAACACAAAGTTTCTTTTTAGTTGCAAACTCCATTCCATACATATATATGGGGAGGTACAAGCTCCAACTCGGTTTTACAGTGAAAACTGCAGGAACTTCAAACCGGCACTAGGAAACAGACTGAGGAAGCAGAGAAAAAGTGTCTCCTGCAACCCGTTCCCTTGGTGCTACATGAAAGAACGTCTCTCCACTTGCTCAGTTTTGAGAGATAAGTGTGTGTGAAAGCCGTCCTTCACCTAGCTTGTTGGGAACACAAAGTTTCTTTTCAGTTGCAAACTCCATTCCATACATATATATGGGGAGGTAAAAGCTCCAACTCTGTTTTACAGTGAAAACTGCAGGAACTTCAAACCGGCACTAGGAAACAGACTGAGAAAGCAGAGAAAAAGTGTCTCCTGCAACCCGTTCCCTTGGTGCTACATGAACGAACGTCTCTCCACTTGCTCAGTTCTGAGAGATATGTGTGTGTGAAAGCCGTCCTTCACCTAGCTTGTTCGGAACACAAAGTTTGTTTTCAGTTGCAAACTCCATTCCATACATATATATGGGGAGGTACTAGCTCCAACTCGTTTTGACAGTGTAAACTGCAGGAACTTCAAACCGGCACTAGGAAACAGACTGAGAAAGCAGAGAAAAAGTGTCTCCTGCAACCCGTTCCCTTGGTGCTAGATGAACGAACGTCTCTCCACTTGCTCAGTTCTGAGAGATAAGTGTGTGTGAAAGCCGTCCTTCACCTAGCTTGTTGGGAACACAAAGTTTCTTTTCAGTTGCAAACTCCATTCCATACATATATATGGGGAGGTACTAGCTCCAACTCGGTTTGACAGTGAAAACTGCAGGAACTTCAAACCGGCACTAGGAAACAGACTGAGAAAGCAGAGAAAAAGTGTCTCCTGCAACCCGTTCCATTGGTGCTAGATGAACGAACGTCTCTCCACTTGCTCTGATCTGAGAGATAAGTGTGTTTGAAAGCCGTCCTTCAACTAGCTTGTTGGGAACACAAAGTTTCTTTTCAGTTGCAAACTCCATTCCATACATATATATGGGGAGGTAGAAGCTCCAACTCGATTTTACAGTGAAAACTGCAGGAAATTCAAACCGGCACTATGAAACAGACTGAGAAAGCAGAGAAAAAGAGTCCCCTGCAACCCGTTCCCTTGGTGCTAGATGAACGAACGTCTCTCCACTTGCTCAGTTCTGAGAGATAAGTGTGTGTGAAAGCCGTCCTTCACCTAGCTTGTTGGGAACACAAAGTTTCTTTTCAGTTGCAAACTCCATTCCATACATATATATGGGGAGGTACAAGCTCCAACTCGGTTTTACAGTGAAAAATGCAGGAACTTCTAACCGGCACTAGGAAACAGACTGAGAAAGCAGAGAAAAGTGTCTCCTGCAACCCGTTCCCTTGGTGCTAGAGGAACGAACGTCTCTCCACTTGCACTGTTCTGAGAGATAAGTGTGTGTGAAAGCCGTCCTTCACCTAGCTTGTTGGGAACACAGAGTTTCTTTTCAGTTGCAAACTCCATTCCATACATATATATGGGGAGGTAGAAGCTCCAACAAGGTTTTACAGTGAAAACCGCAGGAACTTCAAACCGGCACTAGGAAACAGACTGAGAAAGCAGAGAAAAAGTGTCCCCTGCAACCCGTTCCCTTGGTGCTAGATGAACGAACGTCTCTCCACTTGCTCAGTTCTGAGAGATAAGTGTGTGTGAAAGCCGTCCTTCACCTAGCTTGTTGGGAACACAAAGTTTCTTTTCAGTTGCAAACTCCATTCCATACATATATATGGGGAGGTACAAGCTCCAACTCGCTTTTACTGTGAAAACTGCAGGAACTTCAAACCGGCACTAGGAAACAGACTGAGAAAGCAGAGAAAAAGTGTCTCCTGCAAACCTTTCCCTTGGTGCTAGATGAACGAACGTCTCTCCACTTGCTCAGTTCTGAGAGATAAGTGTGTGTGAAAGCCGTCCCTCAACTAGCTTGTTGGGAACACAAAGTTTCTTTTCAGTTGCAAACTCCATTCCATACATATATATGGGGAGGTAGAAGCTCCAACTCGGTTTGACAGTGAAAACTGCAGGAACTTCAAACCGGCACTAGGAAACAGACTGAGAAATCACAGAAAAAGTGTCCCCTGCAACCCGTTCCCTTGGTGCTAGATGAACGAACGTCTCTCCACTTGCTCAGTTCTGAGAGATAAGTGTGTATGAAAGCCGTCCTTCATCTTGCTTGTTGGGAACACAAAGTTTCTTTTCAGTTGCAAACTCCATTCCATACATATATATGGGGAGGTACAAGCTCCAACTCGATTTTACAGTGAAAACTGCAGGAACTTCAAACCGGCACTAGGAAACAGACTGAGGAAGCAGAGAAAAAGTGTCTCCTGCAACCCGTTCCCTTGGTGCTAGATGAACGAACGTCTCTCCACTTGCTCAGTTCTGAGAGATAAGTGTGTGTGAAAGCCGTCCTTCACCTAGCTTGTTCGGAACACAAAGTTTCTTTTCAGTTGCAAACTCCATTCCATACATATATATGGGGAGGTACTAGCTCCAACTCGGTTTGACAGTGAAAACTGCAAGAAATTCAAACCGGCACTAGGAAACAGACTGAGAAAGCAGAGAAAAAGTGTCTCCTGCAACCCGTTCCCTTGGTGCTAGATGAACGAACGTCTCTCCACTTGCTCTGTTCTGAGAGATAAGTGTGTGTGAAAGCCGTCTTACACCTAGCTTGTTGGGAACACAAAGTTTCTTTTCAGTTGCAAACTCCATTCCATACATATATATGGGGAGGTAGAAGCTACAACTCGGTTTTACAGTGAAAACTGCAGGAACTTCAAACCGGCACTAGGAAAAAGACTGAGAAAGCAGAGAAAAAGTGTCTCCTGCAACCCGTTCCCTTGGTGCTAGATGAACGAACGTCTCTCCACTTGCTCAGTTCTGAGAGATAAGTGTGTGTGAAAGCCGTCCTTCACCTAGCTTGTTGGGAACACAAAGTTTCTTTTCAGTTGCAAACTCCATTCCATACATATATATGAGGAGGTACTGCTCCAACTCGATTTGACAGTGAAAACTGCAGGAACTTCAAACCGGCACTAGGAAACAGACTGAGAAAGCAGAGAAAAAGTGTCTCCTGCAACCCGTTCCCTTGGTGCTAGATGAACGAATGTCTCTCCACTTGCTCAGTTCTGAGAGATAAGTGTGTGTGAAAGCCGTCCTTCACCTAGCTTGTTGGGAACACAAAGTTTCTTTTCAGTTGCAAACTCCATTCCATACATATATAAGGGGAGATTCGAGCTCCAACTCGGTTTGACAGTGAAAACTGCAGGAACTTCAAACCGGCACTAGGAATCAGACTGAGGAAGCAGAGAAAAAGTGTCTCCTGCAACCCGTTCCCTTGGAGCTAGATGAACGAATGTCTCTCCACTTGCTCAGTTCTGAGAGATAAGTGTGTGTGAAAGACTTCCTTCATATATCTTGTTGGGAACACATAGTTTCTTTTCAGTTGCTAACTCTACTCCATACATATAAATGGGGAGGTACAAGCTCCAACTCTGTTTGACAGTGAAAACTGCAGGAACTTCAAACCGGCACTAGGAAACAGACTGAGAAAGCAGAAAAAAAGTGTCTCCTGCATCCCGTTCCATTGGTGCTAGATGAACGAACGTCTCTCCACTTGCCCCGTTCTGAGAGATAAGTGTGTGTGAAAGCCGACCTTCACCTAGCTTGTTGGGAACACAAAGTTTCTTTTCAGTTGCAAACACCATTCCATACATATATATGGGGAGGTACTATCTCCAACTCGGTTTTACAGTGAAAACTGCAGGAACTTCTTAGCGGCACTTGGAAACAGACTGAGAAAGCAGAGAAAAATTGTCTCTTGCAACCCGTTCCCTTGGTGCTAAATGAACGATCGTCTCTCCATTTGCTCAGTTCTGAGAGATAAGTGTGTGTGAAAGCCGTGCTTCACCTAGCTTGTTGGGAACACAAAGTTTCTTTTCAGTTGCAAACTCCATTCCATACATATATATGGGGAGGTACTAGCTCCAACTATATTTTACAGTGAAAACTGCAGGAACTTCAAACCGGCACTAGGAAACAGACTGAGAAAGCAGAGAAAAAGTGTCTCCTGCAACCCGTTCCCTTGGTGCTAGATGAACGAACGTCTCTCCTCTTGCTCAGTTCCGAGAGATAAGTGTGTGTGAAAGCCGTTCTTCACCTAGCTTGTTGGGAACACAAAGTTTCTTTTCAGTTGCAAACTCCATTCCATACACATATATGGGGAGGTACTAGCTCCAACTCGGTTTTACAGTGAAAACTGAAGGAACTTCAAACCGGCAATAGGAAACAGACTGAGAAAGCAGAGAAAAAGTTTCTCCTTCAACCCGTTCCCTTGGTGCTAGATGAACGAACGTCTCTCCACTTGCTCAGTTCTGAGAGATAGGTGCGTGTGAAAGCCGTCCTTCTCCTAGCTTGTTGGGAACACAAAGTTTCTTTTCAGTTGCCAACTCCATTCCATACATATATATGGGGAGGTACAAGCTCCAACTCGGTTTGACAGTGAAAACTGCAGGATCTTCAAACCGGCACTAGGAAACAGACTGAGAAAGCAGAGAAAAAGTGTCTCCTGCAACCCGTTCCTTTGGTGCTAGATGAACGAACGTCTCTCCACTTGCTCAGTTCTGAGAGATAAGTGTGTGTGAAAGCCGTACTTCACCTAGCTTGTTGGGAACACAAAGTTTCTTTTCAGTTAGGAAACTCCATTCCATACCTATATATGGGGAGGTAGAACTCCAACTCCGTTTTACAGTGAAAACTGCAGGAACTTCAAACCGGCACTAGGAGACAGACTGAGAAAGCAGAGAAAAAGTGTCTCCTGCAACCCGTTCCCTTGGTGCTAGATGAACGAACGTCTCTCCACTTGCTCAGTTATGAGAGAAAATTATGTGTGAAAGCCGTCCTTCACCTAGCTTGTTGGGAACACAAAGTTTCTTTTCAGTTGCAAACTCCATTCCATACATATATATGGGGAGGTACTAGCTCCAACTCGGTTTGACATTGAAAAAGGCAGGAACTTCAAACCGGCACTAGGAAACAGACTGAGAAAGCAGAGAAAAAGTGTCTCCTGCAACCCGTTCCCTTGGTGCTAGATGAACGAACGTCTCTCCACTTGCTCTGTTCTGAGAGATAAGTGTGTGTGAAAGCCGTTCTTCACCTAGCTTGTTGGGAACACAAAGTTTCTTTTCAGTTGCAAACTCCATTCCATACATATATATGGGGAGGTACTAGCTCCAACTCGGTTTTAAAGTGAAAACTGCAGGAACTTCAAACCGGCACTAGGTAACAGACTGAGAAAGCAGAGAAAAAGTGTCTCCTGCAAACCGTTCCCTTGTTGCTAGATGAACGAACGTCTCTCCACTTGCTCAGTTCTGAGAGATAAGTGTGTGTGAAAGCCGTCCTTCACCTAGCTTGTTGGGAACACAAAGTTTCTTTTCAGTTGCAAACTCCATTCCATACATATATATGGGGAGGTACTAGCTCCAACTCGGTTTTACAGTGAAAACTGCAGGAACTTCATACCGGCACTAGGAAACAGACTGAGAAAGCAGAGAAAAAGTGTCTCCTGCAACCCGTTCCCTTGGTGCTAGATGAACGAACGTCTCTCCACTTGCTCAGTTCTGAGAGATAAGTGTGTGTGAAAGCCGTCCTTCACCTAGCTTGTTGGGAACACAAAGTTTCTTTTCAGTTGCAAACTCCATTCCATACATATATATGGGGACGAACTAGCTCCAACTCGGTTTTACAGTGAAAACTGCAGGAACTTCAAACCGGCACTAGGAAACAGACTGAGAAAGCAGAGAAAAAGTGTCTCCTGCAAACCGTTCCCTTGGTGCTAGATGAACGAACGTCTCTCCACTTGCTCAGTTCTGAGAGATAAGTGTGTGTGAAAGCCGTCCTTCACCTAGCTTGTTGGGAACACAAAGTTTCTTTTCAGTTGCAAACTCCATTCCATACATATATATGGGGAGGTACTAGCTCCAACTCGGTTTGACAGTGAAAACTGCAGGAACTTCAAACCGGCACTAGGAAACAGACTGAGAAAGCAGAGAAAAAGTGTCTCCTGCAACCCGTTCCCTTGGTGCTAGATGAACGAACGTCTCTCCACTTGCTCAGTTCTGAGAGATAAGTGTGTGTGAAAGCCGTCCTTCACCTAGCTTGTTCGGAACACAAAGTTTCTTTTCAGTTGCAAACTCCATTCCATACATATATATGGGGAGGTACTAGCTTTAACTCGGTTTGACAGTGAAAACTGCAGGAACTTCAAACCGGCACTAGGAAACAGACTGAGAAAGCAGAGAAAAAGTGTCTCCTGCAACCCGTTCCCTTGGTGCTAGATGAACGAACGTCTCTCCACTTGCTCAGTTCTGAGAGATAAGTGTGTGTGAAAGCCGTCCTTCACCTAGCTTGTTGGGAACACAAAGTTTCTTTTCAGTTGCAAACTCCATTCCATACATATAATGGGGGAGGTACTAGCTCCAACTCGGTTTGACAGTGAAAACTGCAGGAACTTCAAACCGGCACTAGGAAACAGACTGAGAAAGCAGAGAAAAAGTGTCTCCTGCAACCCGTTCCCTTGGTGCTAGATGAACGAACGTCTCTCCACTTGCTCAGTTCTGAGAGATAAGTGTGTGTGAAAGCCGTCCTTCACCTAGCTTGTTGGGAACACAAAGTTTCTTTTCAGTTGCAAACTCCATTCCATACATATATATGGGGAGGTACTAGCTCCAACTCGGTTTGACAGTGAAAACTGCAGGAACTTCAAACCGGCACTAGGAAACAGACTGAGAAAGCAGAGAAAAAGTGTCTCCTGCAACCCGTTCCCTTGGTGCTAGATGAACGAACGTCTCTCCACTTGCTCAGTTCTGAGAGATAAGTGTGTGTGAAAGCCGTCCTTCACCTAGCTTGTTGGGAACACAAAGTTTCTTTTCAGTTGCAAACTCCATTCCATACATATATATGGGGAGGTACTAGCTCCAACTCGGTTTGACAGTGAAAACTGGAGGAACTTCAAACCGGCACTAGGAAACAGACTGAGAAAGCAGAGAAAAAGTGTCTCCTGCAACCCGTTCCCTTGGTGCTAGATGAACGAACGTCTCTCCACTTGCTCAGTTCTGAGAGATAAGTGTGTGTGAAAGCCGTCCTTCACCTAGCTTGTTGGGAACACAAAGTTTCTTTTCAGTTGCAAACTCCATTCCATACATATTTATGGGGAGGAACTAGCTCCAACTCGGTTTGACAGTGAAAACTGCAGGAACTTCAAACCGGCACTAGGAAACAGACTGAGAAAGCAGAGAAAAAGTGTCTCCTGCAAACCGTTCCCTTGGTGCTAGATGAACGAACGTCTCTCCACTTGCTCAGTTCTGAGAGATAAGTGTGTGTGAAAGCCGTCCTTCACCTAGCTTGTTGGGAACACAAAGTTTCTTTTCAGTTGCAAACTCCATTCCATACATATATATGGGGAGGTACTAGCTCCAAAACGGTTTGACAGTGAAAACTGCAGGAACTTCAAACCGGCACTAGGAAACAGACTGAGAAAGCAGAGAAAAAGTGTCTCCTGCAACCCGTTCCCTTGGTGCTAGATGAACGAACGTCTCTCCAGTTGCTCAGTTCTGAGAGATAAGTGTGTGTGAAAGCCGTCCTTCACCTAGCTTGTTCGGAACACAAAGTTTCTTTTCAGTTGCAAACTCCATTCCATACATATATATGGGGAGGTACTAGCTCCAACTCGGTTTGACAGTGAAAACTGCAGGAACTTCAAACCGGCACTAGGAAACAGACTGAGAAAGCAGAGAAAAAGTGTCTCCTGCAACCCGTTCCCTTGGTGCTAGATGAACGAACGTCTCTCCACTTGCTCAGTTCTGAGAGATAAGTGTGTGTGAAAGCCGTCCTTCACCTAGCTTGTTGGGAACACAAAGTTTCTTTTCAGTTGCAAACTCCATTCCTTACATATATATGGGGAGGTACTAGCTCCAACTCGGTTTGACAGTGAAAACTGCAGGAACTTCAAACCGGCACTAGGAAACAGACTGAGAAAGCAGAGAAAAAGTGTCTCCTGCAACCCGTTCCCTTGGTGCTAGATGAACGAACGTCTCTCCACTTGCTCAGTTCTGAGAGATAAGTGTGTGTGAAAGCCGTCCTTCACCTAGCTTGTTGGGAACACAAAGTTTCTTTTCAGTTGCAAACTCCATTCCATACATATATATGGGGAGGTACTAGCTCCAACTCGGTTTGACAGTGAAAACTGCAGGAACTTCAAACCGGCACTAGGAAACAGACTGAGAAAGCAGAGAAAAAGTGTCTCCTGCAACCCGTTCCCTTGGTGCTAGATGAACGAACGTCTCTCCACTTGCTCAGTTCTGAGAGATAAGTGTGTGTGAAAGCCGTCCTTCACCTAGCTTGTTTGGAACTCAAAGTTTCTTTTCAGTTGCAAACTCCATTCCATACATATATATGGGGAGGTACTAGCTCCAACTCGGTTTGACAGTGAAAACTGCAGGAACTTCAAACCGGCACTAGGAAACAGACTGAGAAAGCAGAGAAAAAGTGTCTCCTGCAACCCGTTCCCTTGGTGCTAGATGAACGAACGTCTCTCCACTTGCTCAGTTCTGAGAGATAAGTGTGTGTGAAAGCCGTCCTTCACCTAGCTTGTTGGGAACACAAAGTTTCTTTTCAGTTGCAAACTCCATTCCATACATATATATGGGGAGGTACTAGCTCCAACTCGGTTTGACAGTGAAAACTGCAGGAACTTCAAACCGGCACTAGGAAACAGACTGAGAAAGCAGAGAAAAAGTGTCTCCTGCAACCCGTTCCCTTGGTGCTAGATGAACGAACGTCTCTCCACTTGCTCAGTTCTGAGAGATAAGTGTGTGTGAATGCCGTCCTTCACCTAGCTAGTTGGGAACACAAAGTTTCTTTTCAGTTGCAAACTCCATTCCATACATATATATGGGGAGGTACTAGCTCCAACTCGGTTTGACAGTGAAAACTGCAGGAACTTCAAACCGGCACTAGGAAACAGACTGAGAAAGCAGAGAAAAAGTGTCTCCTGCAACCCGTTCCCTTGGTGCTAGATGAACGAACGTCTCTCCACTTGCTCAGTTCTGAGAGATAAGTGTGTGTGAAAGCCGTCCTTCACCTAGCTTGTTGGGAACACAAAGTTTCTTTTCAGTTGCAAACTCCATTCCATACATATATATGGGGAGGTACTAGCTCCAACTCGGTTTTAAAGTGAAAACTGCAGGAACTTCAAATCGGCACTAGGTAACAGACTGAGAAAGCAGAGAAAAAGTGTCTCCTGCAAACCGTTTCCTTGGTGCTAGATGAACGAAGGTCTCTCCACTTGCTCAGTTCTGAGAGATAAGTGTGTGTGAAAGCCGTCCTTCACCTAGCTTGTTGGGAACACAAAGTTTCTTTTCAGTTGCAAACTCCATTCCATACATATATATGGGGAGGTACTAGCTCCAACTCGGTTTTAAAGTGAAAACTGCAGGAACTTCAAACCGGCACTAGGTAACAGACTGAGAAAGCAGAGAAAAAGTGTCTCCTGCAAAGCGTTCCCTTGGTGCTAGATGAACGAACGTCTCTCCACTTGCTCAGTTCTGAGAGATAAGTGTGTGTGAAAGCCGTCCTTCACCTAGCTTGTCGGGAACACAAAGTTTCTTTTCAGTTGCAAACTCCATTCCATACATATATATGGGGAGGTACTAGCTCCAACTCGGTTTTACAGTGAAAACTGCAGGAACTTCAAACCGGCACTAGGAAATAGACTGAGAAAGCACAGAAAAAGTGCCTTCTGCAACCCGTTCCCTCTGGTGCTAGATGAACGAACGTCTCTCCACTTGCTTAGTTCTGAGAGATAAGTGTGTGTGAAAGCCATCCTTCACCTAGCTTGTTGGGAATACAAAGTTTCTTTTCAGTTGCAAACTCCATTCCATACATATATATGGGGACGAACTAGCTCCAACTTGGTTTGACAGTGAAAACTGCAGGAACTTCAAACCGGCACTAGGAAACAGACTGAGAAAGCAGAGAAAAAGTGTCTCCTGCAAACCGTTCCCTTGGTGCTAGATGAACGAACGTCTCTCCACTTGCTCAGTTCTGAGAGGTAAGTGTGTGTGAAAGCCGTCCTTCACCTAGCTTGTTGGGAACACAAAGTTTCTTTTCAGTTGCAAACTCCATTCCATACATATATATGGGGAGGTACTAGCTCCAACTCGGTTTGACAGTGAAAACTGCAGGAACTTCAAACCGGCACTAGGAAACAGACTGAGAAAGCAGAGAAAAAGTGTCTCCTGCAACCCGTTCCCTTGGTGCTAGATGAACGAACGTCTCTCCACTTGCTCAGTTCTGAGAGATAAGTGTGTGTGAAAGCCGTCCTTCACCTAGCTTGTTGGGAACACAAAGTTTCTTTTCAGTTGCAAACTCCATTCCATACATATATATAGGGAGGTACTAGCTCCAACTCGGTTTGACAGTGAAAACTGCAGGAACTTCAAACCGGCACTAGGAAACAGACTGAGAAAGCAGAGAAAAAGTGTCTCCTGCAACCCGTTCCCTTGGTGCTAGATGAACGAACGTCTCTCCACTTGCTCAGTTCTGAGAGATAAGTGTGTGTGAAAGCCGTCCTTCACCTAGCTTGTTGGGAACACAAAGTTTCTTTTCAGTTGCAAACTCCATTCCATACATATATATTGGGAGGTACTAGCTCCAACACGGATTGACAGTGAAAACTGCAGGAACTTCAAACCGGCACTAGGAAACAGACTGAGAAAGCAGAGAAAAAGTGTCTCCTGCAACCCGTTCCCTTGGTGCTAGATGAACGAACGTCTCTCCACTTGCTCAGTTCTGAGAGATAAGTGTGTGTGAAAGCCGTCCTTCACCTAGCTTGTTGGGAACACAAAGTTTCTTTTCAGTTGCAAACTCCATTCCATACATATATATGGGGAGGTACAAGCTCCAACTCGTTTTGACAGTGAAAACTGCAGGAACTTCAAACCGGCACTAGGAAACAGACTGAGAAAGCAGAGAAAAAGTGTCTCCTGCAAACCGTTCCCTTGGTGCTAGATGAACGAACGTCTCTCCACTTGCTCAGTTCTGAGAGATAAGTGTGTGTGAAAGCCGTCCTTCACCTAGCTAGTTGGGAACACAAAGTTTCTTTTCAGTTGCAAACTCCATTCCATACATATATATGGGGAGGTACTAGCTCCAACTCGGTTTGACAGTGAAAACTGCAGGAACTTCAAACCGGCACTAGGAAACAGACTGAGAAAGCAGAGAAAAAGTGTCTCCTGCAACCCGTTCCCTTGGTGCTAGATGAACGAACGTCTCTTCACTTGCTCAGTTCTGAGAGATAAGTGTGTGTGAAAGCCGTCCTTCACCTAGCTTGTTGGGAACACAAAGTTTCTTTACAGTTGCAAACTCCATTCCATACATATATATGGGGAGGTACTAGCTCCAACTCGGTTTTAAAGTGAAAACTGCAGGAACTTCAAACCGGCACTAGGTAACAGACTGAGAAAGCAGAGAAATAGTGTCTCCTGCAAACCGTTTCCTTGGTGCTAGATGAACGAACGTCTCTCCACTTGCTCAGTTCTGAGAGATAAGTGTGTGTGAAAGCCGTCCTTCACCTAGCTTGTCGGGAACACAAAGTTTCTTTTCAGTTGCAAACTCCATTCCATACATATATATGGGGAGGTACTAGCTCCAACTCGGTTTTACAGTGAAAACTGCAGGAACTTCAAACCGGCACTAGGAAATAGACTGAGAAAGCAGAGAAAAAGTGTCTTCTGCAACCCGTTCCCTCTGGTGCTAGATGAACGAACGTCTCTCCACTTGCTCAGTTCTGAGAGATAAGTGTGTGTGAAAGCCATCCTTCACCTAGCTTGTTGGGAATACAAAGTTTCTTTTCAGTTGCAAACTCCATTCCATACATATATATGGGGACGAACTAGCTCCAACTTGGTTTGACAGTGAAAACTGCAGGAACTTCAAACCGTCACTAGGAAACAGACTGAGAAAGCAGAGAAAAAGTGTCTCCTGCAACCCGTTCCCTTGGTGCAAGATGAACGAACGTCTCTCCACTTGCTCAGTTCTGAGAGATAAGTGTGTGTGAAAGCCGTCCTTCACCTAGCTTGTTGGGAACACAAAGTTTCTTTTCAGTTGCAAACTCCATTCCATACATATATATGGGGAGGTACAGGCTCCAACTCGGTTTGACAGTGAAAACTGCAGGAACTTCAAACCAGCACTAGGAAACAGACTGAGAAAGCAGAGAAAAAGTGTCTCCTGCAACCCGTTCCCTTGGTGCTAGATGAACGAACGTCTCTCCACTTGCTCAGTTCTGAGAGATAAGTGTGTGTGAAAGCCGTCCTTCACCTAGCTTGTTGGGAACACAAAGTTTCTTTTCAGTTGCAAACTCCATTCCATACATATATATGGGGAGGTACTAGCTCCAACTCGGTTTGACAGTGAAAACTGCAGGAACTTCAAACCGGCACTAGGAAACAGACTGAGAAAGCAGAGAAAAAGTGTCTCCTGCAACCCGTTCCCTTGGTGCTAGATGAACGAACGTCTCTCCACTTGCTCAGTTCTGAGAGATAAGTGTGTGTGAAAGCCGTCCTTCACCTAGCTTGTTGGGAACACAAAGTTTCTTTTCAGTTGCAAACTCCATTCCATACATATATATGGGGAGGTACTAGCTCCAATTCGGTTTGACAGTGAAAACTGCAGGAACTTCAAACCGGCACTAGGAAACAGACTGAGAAAGCAGAGAAAAAGTGTCTCCTGCAACCCGTTCCCTTGGTGCTAGATGAACGAACGTCTCTCCACTTGCTCAGTTCTGAGAGATAAGTGTGTGTGAAAGCCGTCCTTCACCTAGCTTGTTGGGAACACAAAGTTTCTTTTCAGTTGCAAACTCCATTCCATACATATATATGGGGAGGTACTAGCTCCAACTCGGTTTGACAGTGAAAACTGCAGGAACTTCAAACCGGCACTAGGAAACAGACTGAGAAAGCAGAGAAAAAGTGTCTCCTGAAACCCGTTCCCTTGGTGCTAGATGAACGAACGTCTCTCCAGTTGCTCAGTTCTGAGAGATAAGTGTGTGTGAAAGCCGTCCTTCACCTAGCTTGTTCGGAACACAAAGTTTCTTTTCAGTTGCAAACTCCATTCCATACATATATATGGGGAGGTACTAGCTTTAACTCGGTTTGACAGTGAAAACTGCAGGAACTTCAAACCGGCACTAGGAAACAGACTGAGAAAGCAGAGAAAAAGTGTCTCCTGCAACCCGTTCCCTTGGTGCTAGATGAACGAACGTCTCTCCACTTGCTCAGTTCTGAGAGATAAGTGTGTGTGAAAGCCGTCCTTCACCTAGCTTGTTGGGAACACAAAGTTTCTTTTCAGTTGCAAACTCCATTCCATACATATAATGGGGGAGGTACTAGCTCCAACTCGGTTTGACAGTGAAAACTGCAGGAACTTCAAACCGGCACTAGGAAACAGACTGAGAAAGCAGAGAAAAAGTGTCTCCTGCAACCCGTTCCCTTGGTGCTAGATGAACGAACGTCTCTCCACTTGCTCAGTTCTGAGAGATAAGTGTGTGTGAAAGCCGTCCTTCACCTAGCTTGTTGGGAACACAAAGTTTCTTTTCAGTTGCAAACTCCATTCCATACATATATATGGGGAGGTACTAGCTCCAACTCGGTTTGGCAGTGAAAACTGCAGGAACTTCAAACCGGCACTAGGAAACAGACTGAGAAAGCAGAGAAAAAGTGTCTCCTGCAACCCGTTCCCTTGGTGCTAGATGAACGAACGTCTCTCCACTTGCTCAGTTCTGAGAGATAAGTGTGTGTGAAAGCCGTCCTTCACCTAGCTTGTTGGGAACACAAAGTTTCTTTTCAGTTGCAAACTCCATTCCATACATATATATGGGGAGGTACTAGCTCCAACTCGGTTTGACAGTGAAAACTGGAGGAACTTCAAACCGGCACTAGGAAACAGACTGAGAAAGCAGAGAAAAAGTGTCTCCTGCAACCCGTTCCCTTGGTGCTAGATGAACGAACGTCTCTCCACTTGCTCAGTTCTGAGAGATAAGTGTGTGTGAAAGCCGTCCTTCACCTAGCTTGTTTGGAACTCAAAGTTTCTTTTCAGTTGCAAACTCCATTCCATACATATATATGGGGAGGTACTAGCTCCAACTCGGTTTGACAGTGAAAACTGCAGGAACTTCAAACCGGCACTAGGAAACAGACTGAGAAAGCAGAGAAAAAGTGTCTCCTGCAACCCGTTCCCTTGGTGCTAGATGAACGAACGTCTCTCCACTTGCTCAGTTCTGAGAGATAAGTGTGTGTGAAAGCCGTCCTTCACCTAGCTTGTTGGGAACACAAAGTTTCTTTTCAGTTGCAAACTCCATTCCATACATATATATGGGGAGGTACTAGCTCCAACTCGGTTTGACAGTGAAAACTGCAGGAACTTCAAACCGGCACTAGGAAACAGACTGAGAAAGCAGAGAAAAAGTGTCTCCTGCAACCCGTTCCCTTGGTGCTAGATGAACGAACGTCTCTCCACTTGCTCAGTTCTGAGAGATAAGTGTGTGTGAATGCCGTCCTTCACCTAGCTAGTTGGGAACACAAAGTTTCTTTTCAGTTGCAAACTCCATTCCATACATATATATGGGGAGGTACTAGCTCCAACTCGGTTTGACAGTGAAAACTGCAGGAACTTCAAACCGGCACTAGGAAACAGACTGAGAAAGCAGAGAAAAAGTGTCTCCTGCAACCCGTTCCCTTGGTGCTAGATGAACGAACGTCTCTCCACTTGCTCAGTTCTGAGAGATAAGTGTGTGTGAAAGCCGTCCTTCACCTAGCTTGTTGGGAACACAAAGTTTCTTTTCAGTTGCAAACTCCATTCCATACATATATATGGGGAGGTACTAGCTCCAACTCGGTTTTAAAGTGAAAACTGCAGGAACTTCAAACCGGAACTAGGTAACAGACTGAGAAAGCAGAGAAAAAGTGTCTCCTGCAAACCGTTTCCTTGGTGCTAGATGAACGAAGGTCTCTCCACTTGCTCAGTTCTGAGAGATAAGTGTGTGTGAAAGCCGTCCTTCACCTAGCTTGTTGGGAACACAAAGTTTCTTTTCAGTTGCAAACTCCATTCCATACATATATATGGGGAGGTACTAGCTCCAACTCGGTTTTAAAGTGAAAACTGCAGGAACTTCAAACCGGCACTAGGTAACAGACTGAGAAAGCAGAGAAAAAGTGTCTCCTGCAAAGCGTTCCCTTGGTGCTAGATGAACGAACGTCTCTCCACTTGCTCAGTTCTGAGAGATAAGTGTGTGTGAAAGCCGTCCTTCACCTAGCTTGTCGGGAACACAAAGTTTCTTTTCAGTTGCAAACTCCATTCCATACATATATATGGGGAGGTACTAGCTCCAACTCGGTTTTACAGTGAAAACTGCAGGAACATCAAACCGGCACTAGGAAATAGACTGAGAAAGCACAGAAAAAGTGTCTTCTGCAACCCGTTCCCTCTGGTGCTAGATGAACGAACGTCTCTCCACTTGCTTAGTTCTGAGAGATAAGTGTGTGTGAAAGCCATCCTTCACCTAGCTTGTTGGGAATACAAAGTTTCTTTTCAGTTGCAAACTCCATTCCATACATATATATGGGGACGAACTAGCTCCAACTTGGTTTGACAGTGAAAACTGCAGGAACTTCAAACCGGCACTAGGAAACAGACTGAGAAAGCAGAGAAAAAGTGTCTCCTGCAAACCGTTCCCTTGGTGCTAGATGAACGAACGTCTCTCCACTTGCTCAGTTCTGAGAGGTAAGTGTGTGTGAAAGCCGTCCTTCACCTAGCTTGTTGGGAACACAAAGTTTCTTTTCAGTTGCAAACTCCATTCCATACATATATATGGGGAGGTACTAGCTCCAACTCGGTTTGACAGTGAAAACTGCAGGAACTTCAAACCGGCACTAGGAAACAGACTGAGAAAGCAGAGAAAAAGTGTCTCCTGCAACCCGTTCCCTTGGTGCTAGATGAACGAACGTCTCTCCACTTGCTCAGTTCTGAGAGATAAGTGTGTGTGAAAGCCGTCCTTCACCTAGCTTGTTGGGAACACAAAGTTTCTTTTCAGTTGCAAACTCCATTCCATACATATATATAGGGAGGTACTAGCTCCAACTCGGTTTGACAGTGAAAACTGCAGGAACTTCAAACCGGCACTAGGAAACAGACTGAGAAAGCAGAGAAAAAGTGTCTCCTGCAACCCGTTCCCTTGGTGCTAGATGAACGAACGTCTCTCCACTTGCTCAGTTCTGAGAGATAAGTGTGTGTGAAAGCCGTCCTTCACCTAGCTTGTTGGGAACACAAAGTTTCTTTTCAGTTGCAAACTCCATTCCATACATATATATTGGGAGGTACTAGCTCCAACACGGATTGACAGTGAAAACTGCAGGAACTTCAAACCGGCACTAGGAAACAGACTGAGAAATCAGAGAAAAAGTGTCTCCTGCAACCCGTTCCCTTGGTGCTAGATGAACGAACGTCTCTCCACTTGCTCAGTTCTGAGAGATAAGTGTGTGTGAAAGCCGTCCTTCACCTAGCTTGTTGGGAACACAAAGTTTCTTTTCAGTTGCAAACTCCATTCCATACATATATATGGGGAGGTACAAGCTCCAACTCGTTTTGACAGTGAAAACTGCAGGAACTTCAAACCGGCACTAGGAAACAGACTGAGAAAGCAGAGAAAAAGTGTCTCCTGCAACCCGTTCCCTTGGTGCTAGATGAACGAACGTCTCTCCACTTGCTCAGTTCTGAGAGATAAGTGTGTGTGAAAGAAGTCCTTCACCTAGCTAGTTGGGAACACAAAGTTTCTTTTCAGTTGCAAACTCCATTCCATACATATATATGGGGAGGTACTAGCTCCAACTCGGTTTGACAGTGAAAACTGCAGGAACTTCAAACCGGCACTAGGAAACAGACTGAGAAAGCAGAGAAAAAGTGTCTCCTGCAACCCGTTCCCTTGGTGCTAGATGAACGAACGTCTCTTCACTTGCTCAGTTCTGAGAGATAAGTGTGTGTGAAAGCCGTCCTTCACCTAGCTTGTTGGGAACACAAAGTTTCTTTTCAGTTGCAAACTCCATTCCATACATATATATGGGGAGGTACTAGCTCCAACTCGGTTTTAAAGTGAAAACTGCAGGAACTTCAAACCGGCACTAGGTAACAGACTGAGAAAGCAGAGAAAAAGTGTCTCCTGCAAACCGTTTCCTTGGTGCTAGATGAACGAACGTCTCTCCACTTGCTCAGTTCTGAGAGATAAGTGTGTGTGAAAGCCGTCCTTCACCTAGCTTGTCGGGAACACAAAGTTTCTTTTCAGTTGCAAACTCAATTCCATACATATATATGGGGAGGTACTAGCTCCAACTCGGTTTTACAGTGAAAACTGCAGGAACTTCAAACCGGCACTAGGAAATAGACTGAGAAAGCAGAGAAAAAGTGTCTTCTGCAACCCGTTCCCTCTGGTGCTAGATGAACGAACGTCTCTCCACTTGCTCAGTTCTGAGAGATAAGTGTGTGTGAAAGCCATCCTTCACCTAGCTTGTTGGGAATACAAAGTTTCTTTTCAGTTGCAAACTCCATTCCATACATATATATGGGGACGAACTAGCTCCAACTTGGTTTGACAGTGAAAACTGCAGGAACTTCAAACCGTCACTAGGAAACAGACTGAGAAAGCAGAGAAAAAGTGTCTCCTGCAACCCGTTCCCTTGGTGCAAGATGAACGAACGTCTCTCCACTTGCTCAGTTCTGAGAGATAAGTGTGTGTGAAAGCCGTCCTTCACCTAGCTTGTTGGGAACACAAAGTTTCTTTTCAGTTGCAAACTCCATTCCATACATATATATGGGGAGGTACAGGCTCCAACTCGGTTTGACAGTGAAAACTGCAGGAACTTCAAACCAGCACTAGGAAACAGACTGAGAAAGCAGAGAAAAAGTGTCTCCTGCAACCCGTTCCCTTGGTGCTAGATGAACGAACGTCTCTCCACTTGCTCAGTTCTGAGAGATAAGTGTGTGTGAAAGCCGTCCTTCACCTAGCTTGTTGGGAACACAAAGTTTCTTTTCAGTTGCAAACTCCATTCCATACATATATATGGGGAGGTACTAGCTCCAACTCGGTTTGACAGTGAAAACTGCAGGAACTTCAAACCGGCACTAGGAAACAGACTGAGAAAGCAGAGAAAAAGTGTCTCCTGCAACCCGTTCCCTTGGTGCTAGATGAACGAACGTCTCTCCACTTGCTCAGTTCTGAGAGATAAGTGTGTGTGAAAGCCGTCCTTCACCTAGCTTGTTGGGAACACAAAGTTTCTTTTCAGTTGCAAACTCCATTCCATACATATATATGGGGAGGTACTAGCTCCAACTCGGTTTGACAGTGAAAACTGCAGGAACTTCAAACCGGCACTAGGAAACAGACTGAGAAAGCAGAGAAAAAGTGTCTCCTGCAACCCGTTCCCTTGGTGCTAGATGAACGAACGTCTCTCCACTTGCTCAGTTCTGAGAGATAAGTGTGTGTGAAAGCCGTCCTTCACCTAGCTTGTTGGGAACACAAAGTTTCTTTTCAGTTGCAAACTCCATTCCATACATATATATTGGGAGGTACTAGCTCCAACTCGGTTTGACAGTGAAAACTGCAGGAACTTCAAACCGGCACTAGGAAACAGACTGAGAAAGCAGAGAAAAAGTGTCTCCTGCAACCCGTTCCCTTGGTGCTAGATGAACGAACGTCTCTCCACTTGCTCAGTTCTGAGAGATAAGTGTGTGTGAAAGCCGTCCTTCACCTAGCTTGTTCGGAACTCAAAGTTTCTTTTCAGTTGCAAACTCCATTCCATACATATATATGGGGAGGTTCTAGCTCCAACTCGGTTTGACAGTGAAAACTGCAGGAACTTCAAACCGGCACTAGGAAACAGACTGAGAAAGCAGAGAAAAAGTGTCTCCTGCAACCCGTTCCCTTGGTGCTAGATGAACGAACGTCTCTCCACTTGCTCAGTTCTGAGAGATAAGTGGGTGTGAAAGCCGTCCTTCACCTAGCTTGTTGGGAACACAAAGTTTCTTTTCAGTTGCAAACTCCATTCCATACATATATATGGGGAGGTACTAGCTCCAACTCGGTTTGACAGTGAAAACTGCAGGAACTTCAAACCGGCACTAGGAAACAGACTGAGAAAGCAGAGAAAAAGTGTCTCCTGCAACCCGTTCCCTTGGTGCTAGATGAACGAACGTCTCTCCACTTGCTCAGTTCTGAGAGATAAGTGTGTGTGAAAGAAGTCCTTCACCTAGCTAGTTGGGAACACAAAGTTTCTTTTCAGTTGCAAACTCCATTCCATACATATATATGGGGAGGTACAAGCTCCAACTCTGTTTTAAAGTGTAAACTGCAGGAACTTCAAACCGGCACTAGGAAACAGACTGAGAAAGCAGAGAAAAAGTGTCTCCTGCAACCCGTTCCCTTGGTGCTAGATGAACGAACGTCTCTCCACTTGCTCAGTTCTGAGAGATAAGTGTGTGTGAAAGCCGTCCTTCACCTAGCTTGTTGGGAACACAAAGTTTCTTTTCAGTTGCAAACTCCATTCCATACATATATATGGGGAGGTACTAGCTCCAACTCGGTTTTAAAGTGAAAACTGCAGGAACTTAAAACCGGCACTAGGTAACAGACTGAGAAAGCAGAGAAAAAGTGTCTCCTGCAAACCGTTTCCTTGGTGCTAGATGAACGAACGTCTCTCCACTTGCTCAGTTCTGAGAGTTAAGTGTGTGTGAAAGCCGTCCTTCACCTAGCTTGTTGGGAACACAAAGTTTCTTTTCAGTTGCAAACTCCATTCCATACATATATATGGGGAGGTACTAGCTCCAACTCGGTTTGACAGTGAAAACTGCAGGAACTTCAAATCGGCACTAGGAAACAGACTGAGAAAGCAGAGAAAAAGTGTCTCCTGCAACCCGTTCCCTTGGTGCTAGATGAACGAACGTCTCTCCACTTGCTCAGTTCTGAGAGATAAGTGTGTGTGAAAGCCGTCCTTCACCTAGCTTGTTGGGAACACAAAGTTTCTTTTCAGTTGCAAAATCCATTCCATACATATATATGGGGAGGTACTAGCTCCAACTCGCTTTTAAAGTGAAAACTGCAGTAACTTCAAACCGGCACTAGGTAACAGACTGAGAAAGCAGAGAAAAAGTGTCTCCTGCAACCCGTTCCCTTGGTGCTAGATGAACGAACGTCTCTCCACTTGCTCAGTTCTGAGAGATAAGTGTGTGTGAAAGCCGTCCTTCACCTAGCTTGTTGGGAACACAAAGTTTCTTTTCAGTTGCAAACTCCATTCCATACATATATATGGGGAGGTACTAGCTCCAACTCGGTTTGACAGTGAAAACTGCAGGAACTTCAAACCGGCACTAGGAAACAGACTGAGAAAGCAGAGAAAAAGTGTCTCCTGCAACCCGTTCCCTTGGTGCTAGATGAACGAACGTCTCTCCACTTGCTCAGTTCTGAGAGATAAGTGTGTGTGAAAGCCGTCCTTCACCTAGCTTGTTCGGAACTCAAAGTTTCTTTTCAGTTGCAAACTCCATTCCATACATATATATGGGGAGGTTCTAGCTCCAACTCGGTTTGACAGTGAAAACTGCAGGAACTTCAAACCGGCACTAGGAAACAGACTGAGAAAGCAGAGAAAAAGTGTCTCCTGCAACCCGTTCCCTTGGTGCTAGATGAACGAACGTCTCTCCACTTGCTCAGTTCTGAGAGATAAGTGGGTGTGAAAGCCGTCCTTCACCTAGCTTGTTGGGAACACAAAGTTTCTTTTCAGTTGCAAACTCCATTCCATACATATATATGGGGAGGTACTAGCTCCAACTCGGTTTGACAGTGAAAACTGCAGGAACTTCAAACCGGCACTAGGAAACAGACTGAGAAAGCAGAGAAAAAGTGTCTCCTGCAACCCGTTCCCTTGGTGCTAGATGAACGAACGTCTCTCCACTTGCTCAGTTCTGAGAGATAAGTGTGTGTGAAAGAAGTCCTTCACCTAGCTAGTTGGGAACACAAAGTTTCTTTTCAGTTGCAAACTCCATTCCATACATATATATGGGGAGGTACAAGCTCCAACTCTGTTTTAAAGTGTAAACTGCAGGAACTTCAAACCGGCACTAGGAAACAGACTGAGAAAGCAGAGAAAAAGTGTCTCCTGCAACCCGTTCCCTTGGTGCTAGATGAACGAACGTCTCTCCACTTGCTCAGTTCTGAGAGATAAGTGTGTGTGAAAGCCGTCCTTCACCTAGCTTGTTGGGAACACAAAGTTTCTTTTCAGTTGCAAACTCCATTCCATACATATATATGGGGAGGTACTAGCTCCAACTCGGTTTTAAAGTGAAAACTGCAGGAACTTAAAACCGGCACTAGGTAACAGACTGAGAAAGCAGAGAAAAAGTGTCTCCTGCAAACCGTTTCCTTGGTGCTAGATGAACGAACGTCTCTCCACTTGCTCAGTTCTGAGAGTTAAGTGTGTGTGAAAGCCGTCCTTCACCTAGCTTGTTGGGAACACAAAGTTTCTTTTCAGTTGCAAACTCCATTCCATACATATATATGGGGAGGTACTAGCTCCAACTCGGTTTGACAGTGAAAACTGCAGGAACTTCAAATCGGCACTAGGAAACAAACTGAGAAAGCAGAGAAAAAGTGTCTCCTGCAACCCGTTCCCTTGGTGCTAGATGAACGAACGTCTCTCCACTTGCTCAGTTCTGAGAGATAAGTGTGTGTGAAAGCCGTCCTTCACCTAGCTTGTTGGGAACACAAAGTTTCTTTTCAGTTGCAAAATCCATTCCATACATATATATGGGGAGGTACTAGCTCCAACTCGGTTTTAAAGTGAAAACTGCAGTAACTTCAAACCGGCACTAGGTAACAGACTGAGAAAGCAGAGAAAAAGTGTCTCCTGCAAACCGTTTCCTTGGTGCTAGATGAACGAAAGTCTCTCCACTTGCTCAGTTCTGAGAGATAAGTGTGTGTGAAAGCCGTCCTTCACCTAGCTTGTTGGGAACACAAAGTTTCTTTTCAGTTGCAAACTCCATTCCATACATATATATGGGGAGGTACTAGCTCCAACTCGGTTTTAAAGTGAAAACTGCAGGAACTTCAAACCGGCACTAGGTAACAGACTGAGAAAGCAGAGAAAAAGTGTCTCCTGCAAACCGTTCCCTTGGTGCTAGATGAACGAACGTCTCTCCACTTGCTCAGTTCTGAGAGATAAGTGTGTGTGAAAGCCGTCCTTCACCTAGCTTGTCGGGAACACAAAGTTTCTTTTCAGTTGCAAACTCCATTCCATACATATATATGGGGAGGTACTAGCTCCAACTCGGTTTTACAGTGAAAACTGCAGGAACTTCAAACCGGCACTAGGAAATAGACTGAGAAAGCAGAGAAAAAGTGTCTTCTGCAACCCGTTCCCTCTGGTGCTAGATGAACGAACGTCTCTCCACTTGCTTAGTTCTGAGAGATAAGTGTGTGTGAAAGCCATCCTTCACCTAGCTTGTTGGGAATACAAAGTTTCTTTTCAGTTGCAAACTCCATTCCATACATATATATGGGGACGAACTAGCTCCAACTCGGTTTGACAGTGAAAACTGCAGGAACTTCAAACCGGCACTAGGAAACAGACTGAGAAAGCAGAGAAAAAGTGTCTCCTGCAAACCGTTCCCTTGGTGCTAGATGAACGAACGTCTCTCCACTTGCTCAGTTCTGAGAGATAAGTGTGTGTGAAAGCCGTCCTTCACCTAGCTTGTTGGGAACACAAAGTTTCTTTTCAGTTGCAAACTCCATTCCATACATATATATGGGGAGGTACTAGCTCCAACTCGGTTTGACAGTGAAAACTGCAGGAACTTCAAACCGGCACTAGGAAACAGACTGAGAAAGCAGAGAAAAAGTGTCTCCTGCAACCCGTTCCCTTGGTGCTAGATGAACGAACGTCTCTCCACTTGCTCAGTTCTGAGAGATAAGTGTGTGTGAAAGCCGTCCTTCACCTAGCTTGTTGGGAACACAAAGTTTCTTTTCAGTTGCAAACTCCATTCCATACATATATATGGGGAGGTACTAGCTCCAACTCGGTTTGACAGTGAAAACTGCAGGAACTTCAAACCGGCACTAGGAAACAGACTGAGAAAGCAGAGAAAAAGTGTCTCCTGCAACCCGTTCCCTTGGTGCTAGATGAACGAACGTCTCTCCACTTGCTCAGTTCTGAGAGATAAGTGTGTGTGAAAGCCGTCCTTCACCTAGCTTGTTGGGAACACAAAGTTTCTTTTCAGTTGCAAACTCCATTCCATACATATATATGGGGAGGTACTAGCTCCAACTCGGTTTGACAGTGAAAACTGCAGGAACTTCAAACCGGCACTAGGAAACAGACTGAGAAAGCAGAGAAAAAGTGTCTCCTGCAACCCGTTCCCTTGGTGCTAGATGAACGAACGTCTCTCCACTTGCTCAGTTCTGAGAGATAAGTGTGTGTGAAAGCCGTCCTTCACCTAGCTTGTTGGGAACACAAAGTTTCTTTTCAGTTGCAAACTCCATTCCATACATATATATTGGGAGGTACTAGCTCCAACTCGGTTTGACAGTGAAAACTGCAGGAACTTCAAACCGGCACTAGGAAACAGACTGAGAAAGCAGAGAAAAAGTGACTCCTGCAACCCGTTCCCTTGGTGCTAGATGAACGAACGTCTCTCCACTTGCTCAGTTCTGAGAGATAAGTGTGTGTGAAAGCCGTCCTTCACCTAGCTTGTTCGGAACTCAAAGTTTCTTTTCAGTTGCAAACTCCATTCCATACATATATATGGGGAGGTTCTAGCTCAAACTCGGTTTGACAGTGAAAACTGCAGGAACTTCAAACCGGCACTAGGAAACAGACTGAGAAAGCAGAGAAAAAGTGTCTCCTGCAACCCGTTCCCTTGGTGCTAGATGAACGAACGTCTCTCCACTTGCTCAGTTCTGAGAGATAAGTGGGTGTGAAAGCCGTCCTTCACCTAGCTTGTTGGGAACACAAAGTTTCTTTTCAGTTGCAAACTCCATTCCATACATATATATGGGGAGGTACTAGCTCCAACTCGGTTTGACAGTGAAAACTGCAGGAACTTCAAACCGGCACTAGGAAACAGACTGAGAAAGCAGAGAAAAAGTGTCTCCTGCAACCCGTTCCCTTGGTGCTAGATGAACGAACGTCTCTCCACTTGCTCAGTTCTGAGAGATAAGTGTGTGTGAAAGCCGTCCTTCACCTAGCTAGTTGGGAACACAAAGTTTCTTTTCAGTTGCAAACTCCATTCCATACATATATATGGGGAGGTACAAGCTCCAACTCTGTTTTAAAGTGTAAACTGCAGGAACTTCAAACCGGCACTAGGAAACAGACTGAGAAATCAGAGAAAAAGTGTCTCCTGCAAACCGTTTCCTTGGTGCTAGATGAACGAACGTCTCTCCACTTGCTCAGTTCTGAGAGATAAGTGTGTGTGAAAGCCGTCCTTCACCTAGCTTGTTGGGAACACAAAGTTTCTTTTCAGTTGCAAACTCCATTCCATACATATAGATGGGGAGGTACTAGCTCAAACTCGGTTTGACAGTGAAAACTGCAGGAACTTCAAACCGGCACTAGGAAACAGACTGAGAAAGCAGAGAAAAAGTGTCTCCTGCAACCCGTTCCCTTGGTGCTAGATGAACGAACGTCTCTCCACTTGCTCAGTTCTGAGAGATAAGTGTGTGTGAAAGCCGTCCTTCACCTAGCTAGTTGGGAACACAAAGTTTCTTTTCAGTTGCAAACTCCATTCCATACATATATATGGGGAGGTACAAGCTCCAACTCTGTTTTAAAGTGTAAACTGCAGGAACTTCAAACCGGCACTAGGAAACAGACAGAGAAAGCAGAGAAAAAGTGTCTCCTGCAACCCGTTCCCTTGGTGCTAGATGAACGAACGTCTCTCCACTTGCTCAGTTCTGAGAGATAAGTGTGTGTGAAAGCCGTCCTTCACCTAGCTTGTTGGGAACACAAAGTTTCTTTTCAGTTGCAAACTCCATTCCATACATATATATGGGGAGGTACTAGCTCCAACTCGGTTTTAAAGTGAAAACTGCAGGAACTTAAAACCGGCACTAGGTAACAGACTGAGAAAGCAGAGAAAAAGTGTCTCCTGCAAACCGTTTCCTTGGTGCTAGATGAACGAACGTCTCTCCACTTGCTCAGTTCTGAGAGATAAGTGTGTGTGAAAGCCGTCCTTCACCTAGCTTGTTGGGAACACAAAGTTTCTTTTCAGTTGCAAACTCCATTCCATACATATATATGGGGAGGTACTAGCTCCAACTCGGTTTGACAGTGAAAACTGCAGGAACTTCAAACCGGCACTAGGAAACAGACTGAGAAAGCAGAGAAAAAGTGTCTCCTGCAACCCGTTCCCTTGGTGCTAGATGAACGAACGTCTCTCCACTTGCTCAATTCTGAGAGATAAGTGTGTGTGAAAGCCGTCCTTCACCTAGCTTGTTGGGAACACAAAGTTTCTTTTCAGTTGCAAACTCCATTCCATACATATATATTGGGAGGTACTAGCTCCAACTCGGTTTGACAGTGAAAACTGCAGGAACTTCAAACCGGCACTAGGAAACAGACTGAGAAAGCAGAGAAAAAGTGTCTCCTGCAACCCGTTCCCTTGGTGCTAGATGAACGAACGTCTCTCCACTTGCTCAGTTCTGAGAGATAAGTGTGTGTGAAAGCCGTCCTTCACCTAGCTTGTTCGGAACTCAAAGTTTCTTTTCAGTTGCAAACTCCATTCCATACATATATATGGGGAGGTTCTAGCTCAAACTCGGTTTGACAGTGAAAACTGCAGGAACTTCAAACCGGCACTAGGAAACAGACTGAGAAAGCAGAGAAAAAGTGTCTCCTGCAACCCGTTCCCTTGGTGCTAGATGAACGAACGTCTCTCCACTTGCTCAGTTCTTTGAGATAAGTGGGTGTGAAAGCCGTCCTTCACCTAGCTTGTTGGGAACACAAAGTTTCTTTTCAGTTGCAAACTCCATTCCATACATATATATGGGGAGGTACTAGCTCCAACTCGGTTTGACAGTGAAAACTGCAGGAACTTCAAACCGGCACTAGGAAACAGACTGAGAAAGCAGAGAAAAAGTGTCTCCTGCAACCCGTTCCCTTGGTGCTAGATGAACGAACGTCTCTCCACTTGCTCAGTTCTGAGAGATAAGTGTGTGTGAAAGCCGTCCTTCACCTAGCTAGTTGGGAACACAAAGTTTCTTTTCAGTTGCAAACTCCATTCCATACATATATATGGGGAGGTACAAGCTCCAACTCTGTTTTAAAGTGTAAACTGCAGGAACTTCAAACCGGCACTAGGAAACAGACTGAGAAAGCAGAGAAAAAGTGTCTCCTGCAACCCGTTCCCTTGGTGCTAGATGAACGAACGTCTCTCCACTTGCTCAGTTCTGAGAGATAAGTGTGTGTGAAAGCCGTCCTTCACCTAGCTTGTTGGGAACACAAAGTTTCTTTTCAGTTGCAAACTCCATTCCATACATGTATATGGGGAGGTACTAGCTCCAACTCGGTTTTAAAGTGAAAACTGCAGGAACTTAAAACCGGCACTAGGTAACAGACTGAGAAATCAGAGAAAAAGTGTCTCCTGCAAACCGTTTCCTTGGTGCTAGATGAACGAACGTCTCTCCACTTGCTCAGTTCTGAGAGATAAGTGTGTGTGAAAGCCGTCCTTCACCTAGCTTGTTGGGAACACAAAGTTTCTTTTCAGTTGCAAACTCCATTCCATACATATATATGGGGAGGTACTAGCTCCAACTCGGTTTTAAAGTGAAAACTGCAGGAACTTAAAACCGGCACTAGGTAACAGACTGAGAAAGCAGAGAAAAAGTGTCTCCTGCAAACCGTTTCCTTGGTGCTAGATGAACGAACGTCTCTCCACTTGCTCAGTTCTGAGAGATAAGTGTGTGTGAAAGCCGTCCTTCACCTAGCTTGTTGGGAACACAAAGTTTCTTTTCAGTTGCAAACTCCATTCCATACATATATATGGGGAGGTACTAGCTCCAACTCGGTTTGACAGTGAAAACTGCAGGAACTTCAAACCGGCACTAGGAAACAGACTGAGAAAGCAGAGAAAAAGTGTCTCCTGCAACCCGTTCCCTTGGTGCTAGATGAACGAACGTCTCTCCACTTGCTCAATTCTGAGAGATAAGTGTGTGTGAAAGCCGTCCTTCACCTAGCTTGTTGGGAACACAAAGTTTCTTTTCAGTTGCAAACTCCATTCCATACATATATATTGGGAGGTACTAGCTCCAACTCGGTTTGACAGTGAAAACTGCAGGAACTTCAAACCGGCACTAGGAAACAGACTGAGAAAGCAGAGAAAAAGTGTCTCCTGCAACCCGTTCCCTTGGTGCTAGATGAACGAACGTCTCTCCACTTGCTCAGTTCTTTGAGATAAGTGGGTGTGAAAGCCGTCCTTCACCTAGCTTGTTGGGAACACAAAGTTTCTTTTCAGTTGCAAACTCCATTCCATACATATATATGGGGAGGTACTAGCTCCAACTCGGTTTGACAGTGAAAACTGCAGGAACTTCAAACCGGCACTAGGAAACAGACTGAGAAAGCAGAGAAAAAGTGTCTCCTGCAACCCGTTCCCTTGGTGCTAGATGAACGAACGTCTCTCCACTTGCTCAGTTCTGAGAGATAAGTGTGTGTGAAAGCCGTCCTTCACCTAGCTAGTTGGGAACACAAAGTTTCTTTTCAGTTGCAAACTCCATTCCATACATATATATGGGGAGGTACAAGCTCCAACTCTGTTTTAAAGTGTAAACTGCAGGAACTTCAAACCGGCACTAGGAAACAGACTGAGAAAGCAGAGAAAAAGTGTCTCCTGCAACCCGTTCCCTTGGTGCTAGATGAACGAACGTCTCTCCACTTGCTCAGTTCTGAGAGATAAGTGTGTGTGAAAGCCGTCCTTCACCTAGCTTGTTGGGAACACAAAGTTTCTTTTCAGTTGCAAACTCCATTCCATACATATATATGGGGAGGTACTAGCTCCAACTCGGTTTGACAGTGAAAACTGCAGGAACTTCAAACCGGCACTAGGAAACAGACTGAGAAAGCAGAGAAAAAGTGTCTCCTGCAACCCGTTCCCTTGGTGCTAGATGAACGAACGTCTCTCCACTTGCTCAATTCTGAGAGATAAGTGTGTGTGAAAGCCGTCCTTCACCTAGCTTGTTGGGAACACAAAGTTTCTTTTCAGTTGCAAACTCCATTCCATACATATATATGGGGAGGTACTAGCTCCAACTCGGTTTGACAGTGAAAACTGCAGGAACTTCAAACCGGCACTAGGAAACAGACTGAGAAAGCAGAGAAAAAGTGTCTCCTGCAACCCGTTCCCTTGGTGCTAGATGAACGAACGTCTCTCCACTTGCTCAATTCTGAGAGATAAGTGTGTGTGAAAGCCGTCCTTCACCTAGCTTGTTGGGAACACAAAGTTTCTTTTCAGTTGCAAACTCCATTCCATACATATATATGGGGAGGTACTAGCTCCAACTCGGTTTTAAAGTGAAAACTGCAGGAACTTAAAACCGGCACTAGGTAACAGACTGAGAAAGCAGAGAAAAATTGTCTCCTGCAAACCGTTTCCTTGGTGCTAGATGAACGAACGTCTCTCCACTTGCTCAGTTCTGAGAGATAAGTGTGTGTGAAAGCCGTCCTTCACCTAGCTTGTTGGGAACACAAAGTTTCTTTTCAGTTGCAAACTCCATTCCATACATATATATGGGGAGGTACTAGCTCCAACTCGGTTTGACAGTGAAAACTGCAGGAACTTCAAACCGGCACTAGGAAACAGACTGAGAAAGCAGAGAAAAAGTGTCTCCTGCAACCCGTTCCCTTGGTGCTAGATGAACGAACGTCTCTCCACTTGCTCAATTCTGAGAGATAAGTGTGTGTGAAAGCCGTCCTTCACCTAGCTTGTTGGGAACACAAAGTTTCTTTTCAGTTGCAAACTCCATTCCATACATATATATTGGGAGGTACTAGCTCCAACTCGGTTTGACAGTGAAAACTGCAGGAACTTCAAACCGGCACTAGGAAACAGACTGAGAAAGCAGAGAAAAAGTGTCTCCTGCAACCCGTTCCCTTGGTGCTAGATGAACGAACGTCTCTCCACTTGCTCAGTTCTTTGAGATAAGTGGGTGTGAAAGCCGTCCTTCACCTAGCTTGTTGGGAACACAAAGTTTCTTTTCAGTTGCAAACTCCATTCCATACATATATATGGGGAGGTACTAGCTCCAACTCGGTTTGACAGTGAAAACTGCAGGAACTTCAAACCGGCACTAGGAAACAGACTGAGAAAGCAGAGAAAAAGTGTCTCCTGCAACCCGTTCCCTTGGTGCTAGATGAACGAACGTCTCTCCACTTGCTCAGTTCTGAGAGATAAGTGTGTGTGAAAGCCGTCCTTCACCTAGCTAGTTGGGAACACAAAGTTTCTTTTCAGTTGCAAACTCCATTCCATACATATATATGGGGAGGTACAAGCTCCAACTCTGTTTTAAAGTGTAAACTGCAGGAACTTCAAACCGGCACTAGGAAACAGACTGAGAAAGCAGAGAAAAAGTGTCTCCTGCAACCCGTTCCCTTGGTGCTAGATGAACGAAAGTCTCTCCACTTGCTCAGTTCTGAGAGATAAGTGTGTGTGAAAGCCGTCCTTCACCTAGCTTGTTGGGAACACAAAGTTTCTTTTCAGTTGCAAACTCCATTCCATACATATATATGGGGAGGTACTAGCTCCAACTCGGTTTTAAAGTGAAAACTGCAGGAACTTAAAACCGGCACTAGGTAACAGACTGAGAAATCAGAGAAAAAGTGTCTCCTGCAAACCGTTTCCTTGGTGCTAGATGAACGAACGTCTCTCCACTTGCTCAGTTCTGAGAGATAAGTGTGTGTGAAAGCCGTCCTTCACCTAGCTTGTTGGGAACACAAAGTTTCTTTTCAGTTGCAAACTCCATTCCATACATATATATGGGGAGGTACTAGCTCCAACTCGGTTTGACAGTGAAAACTGCAGGAACTTCAAACCGGCACTAGGAAACAGACTGAGAAAGCAGAGAAAAAGTGTCTCCTGCAACCCGTTCCCTTGGTGCTAGATGAACGAACGTCTCTCCACTTGCTCAGTTCTGAGAGATAAGTGTGTGTGAAAGCCGTCCTTCACCTAGCTAGTTGGGAACACAAAGTTTCTTTTCAGTTGCAAACTCCATTCCATACATATATATGGGGAGGTACAAGCTCCAACTCTGTTTTAAAGTGTAAACTGCAGGAACTTCAAACCGGCACTAGGAAACAGACTGAGAAAGCAGAGAAAAAGTGTCTCCTGCAACCCGTTCCCTTGGTGCTAGATGAACGAACGTCTCTCCACTTGCTCAGTTCTGAGAGATAAGTGTGTGTGAAAGCCGTCCTTCACCTAGCTTGTTGGGAACACAAAGTTTCTTTTCAGTTGCAAACTCCATTCCATACATATATATGGTGAGGTACTAGCTCCAACTCGGTTTTAAAGTGAAAACTGCAGGAACTTAAAACCGGCACTAGGTAACAGACTGAGAAAGCAGAGAAAAAGTGTCTCCTGCAAACCGTTTCCTTGGTGCTAGATGAACGAACGTCTCTCCACTTGCTCAGTTCTGAGAGATAAGTGTGTGTGAAAGCCGTCCTTCACCTAGCTTGTTGGGAACACAAAGTTTCTTTTCAGTTGCAAACTCCATTCCATACATATATATGGGGAGGTACTAGCTCCAACTCGGTTTGACAGTGAAAACTGCAGGAACTTCAAACCGGCACTAGGAAACAGACTGAGAAAGCAGAGAAAAAGTGTCTCCTGCAACCCGTTCCCTTGGTGCTAGATGAACGAACGTCTCTCCACTTGCTCAATTCTGAGAGATAAGTGTGTGTGAAAGCCGTCCTTCACCTAGCTTGTTGGGAACACAAAGTTTCTTTTCAGTTGCAAACTCCATTCCATACATATATATGGGGAGTTACTAGCTCCAACTCGGTTTGACAGTGAAAACTGCAGGAACTTCAAACCGGCACTAGGAAACAGACTGAGAAAGCAGAGAAAAAGTGTCTCCTGCAACCCGTTCCCTTGGTGCTAGATGAACGAACGTCTCTCCACTTGCTCAGTTCTGAGAGATAAGTGTGTGTGAAAGCCGTCCTTCACCTAGCTTGTTGGGAACACAAAGTTTCTTTTCAGTTGCAAACTCCATTCCATACATATATATGGGGAGGTACTAGCTCCAACTCGGTTTGACAGTGAAAACTGCAGGAACTTCAAACCGGCACTAGGAAACAGACTGAGAAAGCAGAGAAAAAGTGTCTCCTGCAACCCGTTCCCTTGGTGCTAGATGAACGAACGTCTCTCCACTTGCTCAGTTCTGAGAGATAAGTGTGTGTGAAAGCCGTCCTTCACCTAGCTTGTTGGGAACACAAAGTTTCTTTTCAGTTGCAAACTCCATTCCATACATATATATTGGGAGGTACTAGCTCCAACTCGGTTTGACAGTGAAAACGGCCGGAACTTCAAACCGGCACTAGGAAACAGACTGAGAAAGCAGAGAAAAAGTGTCTCCTGCAACCCGTTCCCTTGGTGCTAGATGAACGAACGTCTCTCCACTTGCTCAGTTCTGAGAGATAAGTGTGTGTGAAAGCCGTCCTTCACCTAGCTTGTTCGGAACTCAAAGTTTCTTTTCAGTTGCAAACTCCATTCCATACATATATATGGGGAGGTTCTAGCTCCAACTCGGTTTGACAGTGAAAACTGCAGGAACTTCAAACCGGCACTAGGAAACAGAATGAGAAAGCAGAGAAAAAGTGTCTCCTGCAACCCGTTCCCTTGGTGCTAGATGAACGAACGTCTCTCCACTTGCTCAGTTCTGAGAGATAAGTGGGTGTGAAAGCCGTCCTTCACATAGCTTGTTGGGAACACAAAGTTTCTTTTCAGTTGCAAACTCCATTCCATACATATATATGGGGAGGTACTAGCTCCAACTCGGTTTGACAGTGAAAACTGCAGGAACTTCAAACCGGCACTAGGAAACAGACTGAGAAAGCAGAGAAAAAGTGTCTCCTGCAAACCGTTCCCTTGGTGCTAGATGAACGAACGTCTCTCCACTTGCTCAGTTCTGAGAGATAAGTGTGTGTGAAAGCCGTCCTTCACCTAGCTAGTTGGGAACACAAAGTTTCTTTTCAGTTGCAAACTCCATTCCATACATATATATGGGGAGGTACAAGCTCCAACTCTGTTTTAAAGTGTAAACTGCAGGAACTTCAAACCGGCACTAGGAAACAGACTGAGAAAGCAGAGAAAAAGTGTCTCCTGCAACCCGTTCCCTTGGTGCTAGATGAACGAACGTCTCTCCACTTGCTCAGTTCTGAGAGGTAAGTGTGTGTGAAAGCCGTCCTTCACCTAGCTTGTTGGGAACACAAAGTTTCTTTTCAGTTGCAAACTCCATTCCATACATATATATGGTGAGGTACTAGCTCCAACTCGGTTTTAAAGTGAAAACTGCAGGAACTTAAAACCGGCACTAGGTAACAGACTGAGAAAGCAGAGAAAAAGTGTCTCCTGCAAACCGTTTCCTTGGTGCTAGATGAACGAACGTCTCTCCACTTGCTCAGTTCTGAGAGATAAGTGTGTGTGAAAGCCGTCCTTCACCTAGCTTGTTGGGAACACAAAGTTTCTTTTCAGTTGCAAACTCCATTCCATACATATATATGGTGAGGTACTAGCTCCAACTCGGTTTGACAGTGAAAACTGCAGGAACTTCAAACCGGCACTAGGTAACAGACTGAGAAAGCAGAGAAAAAGTGTCTCCTGCAAACCGTTCCCTTGGTGCTAGATGAACGAACGTCTCTCCACTTGCTCAGTTCTGAGAGATAAGTGTGTGTGAAAGCCGTCCTTCACCTAGCTTGTCGGGAACACAAAGTTTCTTTTCAGTTGCAAACTCCATTCCATACATATATATGGGGAGGTACTAGCTCCAACTCGGTTTTACAGTGAAAACTGCAGGAACTTCAAACCGGCACTAAGAAATAGACTGAGAAAGCAGAGAAAAAGTGTCTTCTGCAACCCGTTCCCTCTGGTGCTAGATGAACGAAAGTCTCTCCACTTGCTTAGTTCTGAGAGATAAGTGTGTGTGAAAGCCATCCTTCACCTAGCTTGTTGGGAACACAAAGTTTCTTTTCAGTTGCAAACTCCATTCCATACATATATATGGGGACGAACTAGCTCCAACTCGGTTTGACAGTGAAAACTGCAGGAACTTCAAACCGGCACTAGGAAACAGACTGAGAAATCAGAGAAAAAGTGTCTCCTGCAACCCGTTCCCTTGGTGCTAGATGAACGAACATCTCTCCACTTGCTCAGTTCTGAGAGATAAGTGTGTGTGAAAGCCGCCTTCACCTAGCTTGTTGGGAACACAAAGTTTCTTTTCAGTTGCAAACTCCATTCCATACATATATATGGGGAGGTACTAGCTCCAACTCGGTTTGACAGTGAAAACTGCAGGAACTTCAAACCGGCACTAGGTAACAGACTGAGAAAGCAGAGAAAAAGTGTCTCCTGCAACCCGTTCCCTTGGTGCTAGATGAACGAACGTCTCTCCACTTGCTCAGTTCTGAGAGATAAGTGTGTGTGAAAGCCGTCCTTCACCTAGCTTGTTGGGAACACAAAGTTTCTTTTCAGTTGCAAACTCCATTCCATACATATATATGGGGAGGTACTAGCTCCAAATCGGTTTTACACTGAAAACTGCAGGAACTTCAAACCGGCACTAGGAAACAGACTGAGAAAGCAGAGAAAAAGTGTCTCCTGCTACCCGTCCCCTTGGTGCTAGATGAACGAACGTCTCTCCACTTGCTCAGTTCTGAGAGATAAGTGTGTGTGAAAGCCGTCCTTCACCTAGCTTGTTGGGAACACAAAGTTTCTTTTCAGTTGCAAACTCCATTCCATACATATATATGGGGACGAACTAGCTCCAACTCTGTTTGACAGTGAAAACTGCAGGAACTTCAAACCGGCATTAGGAAACAGACTGAGAAAGCAGAGAAAAAGTGTCTCCTGCAAACCGTTCCCTTGGTGCTAGATGAACGAAAGTCTCTCCACTTGCTCAGTTCTGAGAGATAAGTGTGTGTGAAAGCCGTCCTTCACCTAGCTTGTTGGGAACACAAAGTTTCTTTTCAGTTGCAAACTCCATTCCATACATATATATGGGGAGGTACAAGCTCCAACTCTGTTTTAAAGTGTAAACTGCAGGAACTTCAAATCGGCACTAGGAAACAGACTGAGAAAGCAGAGAAAAAGTGTCTCCTGCAACCCGTTCCCTTGGTGCTAGATGAACGAACGTCTCTCCACTTGCTCAGTTCTGAGAGATAAGTGTGTGTGAAAGCCGTCCTTCACCTAGCTTGTTGGGAACACAAAGTTTCTTTTCAGTTGCAAACTCCATTCCATACATATATATGGGGAGGTACTAGCTCCAACTCGGTTTTAAAGTGAAAACTGCAGGAACTTAAAACCGGCACTAGGTAACAGACTGAGAAAGCAGAGAAAAAGTGTCTCCTGCAAACCGTTTCCTTGGTGCTAGATGAACGAACGTCTCTCCACTTGCTCAGTTCTGAGAGATAAGTGTGTTTGAAAGCCGTCCTTCACATAGCTTGTTGGGAACACAAAGTTTCTTTTCAGTTGCAAACTCCATTCCATACATATATATGGGGAGGTACTAGCTCCAACTCGGTTTTAAAGTGAAAACTGCAGGAACTTCATACCGGCACTAGGTAACAGAATGAGAAAGCAGAGAAAAATTGTCTCCTGCAAACCGTTCCCTTGGTGCTAGATGAACGAACGTCTCTCCACTTGCTCAGTTCTGAGAGATAAGTGTGTGTGAAAGCCGTCCTTCACTTAGCTTGTTGGGAACACAAAGTTTCTTTTCAGTTGCAAACTTCATTCCATACATATATAAGGGGAGGTACTAGCTCCAACTCGGTTTTACAGTGAAAACTGCAGGAACTTCATACCGGCACTAGGAAACAGACTGAGAAAGCAGAGAAAAAGTGTCTCCTGCAACCCGTTCCCTTGGTGCTAGATGAACGAACGTCTCTCCTCTTGCTCAGTTCTGATAGATAAGTGTGTTTGAAAGCCGTCCTTCACCTAGCTTGTTGGGAACACAAAGTTTCTTTTCAGTTGCAAACTCCATTCCATACATATATATGGGGACGAACTAGCTCCAACTCGTTTTGACAGTGAAAACTGCAGGAACTTCAAACCGGCACTAGGAAACAGACTGAGAAAACAGAGAAATAGTGTCTCCTGCAACCCGTTCCCTTGGTGCTAGATAAACGAACGTCTCTCCACTTGCTCAGTTCTGAGAGATAAGTGTGTGTGAAAGCCGTCCTTCACCTAGCTTGTTGGGAACACAAAGTTTCTTTTCAGTTGCAAACTCCTTTCCATACATATATATGGGGAGGTACTAGCTCCAACTCGGTTTGACAGTGAAAACTGCAGGAACTTCAAACCGGCACTAGGAAACAGACTGAGAAAGCAGAGAAAAAGTGTCTCCTGCAACCCGTTCCCTTGGTGCTAGATGAACGAACGTCTCTCCACTTGCTCAGTTCTGAGAGATAAGTGTGTGTGAAAGCCGTCCTTCACCTAGCTTGTTGGGAACACAAAGTTTCTTTTCAGTTGCAAACTCCATTACATACATATATATGGGGAGGTACTAGCTCCAACTCGGTGTGACAGTGAAAACTGCAGGAACTTCAAACCGGCACTAGGAAACAGACTGAGAAAGCAGAGAAAAAGTGTATCCTGCAACCCGTTCCCTTGGTGCTAGATAAACGAAAGTCTCTCCACTTGCTCACTTCTGAAATATAATTGTGTGTGAAAGCCGTCCTTCACCTAGCTTGTTGGGAACACAAAGTTTCTTTGAGTTGCAAACTCCATTCCATACATATATATGGGGAGGTACTAGCTCCAACGCGGTTTGACAGTGAAAACTGCAGGAACTTCAAACCGGCACTAGGAAACTGACTGAGAAAGCAGAGAAAAAGTGTCTCCTGCAACCCGTTCCCTTGGTGCTAGATGAAAGAACGTCTCTCCACTTGCTCAGTTCTGAGAGATAAGTGTGTGTGAAAGCCGTCCTTCACCTAGCTTGTTGGGAACACAAAGTTTCTTTTCAGTTGCAAACTCCATTCCATACATATATATGGGGAGGTACTAACTCCAACTCGGTTTTAAAGTGAAAACTGCAGGAACTTCAAACCGGCACTAGGTAACAGACTGAGAAAGCAGAGAAAAAGTGTCTCCTGCAAACCGTTCCCTTGGTGCTAGATGAACGAACGTCTCTCCACTTGCTCAGTTCTGAGAGATAAGTGTGTGTGAAAGCCGTCCTTCACCTAGCTTGTTGGGAACACAAAGTTTCTTTTCAGTTGCAAACTCCATTCCATACATATATATGGGGAGGTACTAGCTCCAACTCGGTTTTACAGTGAAAACTGCAGGAACTTCAAACCGGCACTAGGTAACAGACTGAGAAAGCCGAGAAAAAGCGTCTCCTGCAAACCGTTCCCTTGGTGCTAGATAAACGAAAGTCTCTCCACTTGCTCACTTCTGAAATATAATTGTGTGTGAAAGCCGTCCTTCACCTAGCTTGTTGGGAACACAAAGTTTCTTTCAGTTGCAAACTCCATTCCATACATATATATGGGGAGGTACTAGCTCCAACGCGGTTTGACAGTGAAAACTGCAGGAACTTCAAACCGGCACTAGGAAACTGACTGAGAAAGCAGAGAAAAAGTGTCTCCTGCAACCCGTTCCCTTGGTGCTAGATGAAAGAACGTCTCTCCACTTGCTCAGTTCTGAGAGATAAGTGTGTGTGAAAGCCGTCCTTCACCTAGCTTGTTGGGAACACAAAGTTTCTTTTCAGTTGCAAACTCCTTTCCATACATATATATGGGGAGGTACTAGCTCCAACTCGGTTTGACAGTGAAAACTGCAGGAACTTCAAACCGGCACTAGGAAACAGACTGAGAAAGCAGAGAAAAAGTGTCTCCTGCAACCCGTTCCCTTGGTGCTAAATGAACGAACGTCTCTCCACTTGCTCAGTTCTGAGAGATATGTGTGTGTGAAAGCCGTCCTTCACCTAGCTTGTTGGGAACACAAAGTTTGTTTTCAGTTGCAAACTCCATTCCATACATATATATGGGGAGGTACTAGCTCCAACTCGGTTTGACAGTGAAAACTGCAGGAACTTCAAACCGGCACTAGGAAACAGACTGAGAAAGCAGAGAAAAAGTGTCTCCTGCAACCCGTTCCCTTGGTGCTAGATGAACGAACGTCTCTCCACTTACTCAGTTATGAGTGATAAGTGTGTGTGAAAGCCGTCCTTCACCTAGCTTGTTGGGAACACAAAGTTTCTTTTCAGTTGCAAACTCCTTTCCATACATATATATGGGGAGGTACTAGCTCCAACTCGGTTTGACAGTGAAAACTGCAGGAACTTCAAACCGGCACTAGGAAACAGACTGAGAAAGCAGAGAAAAAGTGTCTCCTGCAACCCGTTCCCTTGGTGCTAGATGAACGAACGTCTCTCCACTTGCTCAGTTCTGAGAGATATGTGTGTGTGAAAGCCGTCCTTCAACTAGCTTGTTGGGAACACAAAGTTTCTTTTCAGTTGCAAACTCCATTCCATACATATATATGGGGAGGTACTAGCTCCAACTCGGTTTGACAGTGAAAACTGCAGGAAATTCCAACCGGCACTAGGAAACAGACTGAGAAAGCAGAGAAAAAGTGTCTCCTGCAACCCGTTCCCTTGGTGCTAGATGAACGAACGTCTCTCCAATTGCTCAGTTCTGAGAGATAAGTGTGTGTGAAAGCCGTCCTTCACCTAGCTTGTTGGGAACACAAAATTTCTTTTCAGTTGCAAACTCCATTCCATACATATATATGGGGAGGTACTAGCTCCAACACCGATTTAAAGTGAAAACTGCAGGAACTTCAAACCGGCACTAGGTAACAGAATGAGAAAGCAGAGAAAAATTGTCTCCTGCAAACCGTTCCCTTGGTGCTAGATGAACGAACGTCTCTCCACTTGCTCAGTTCTGAGAGATAAGTGTGTGTGAAAGCCGTCCTTCACTTAGCTTGTTGGGAACACAAAGTTTCTTTTCAGTTGCAAACTCCATTCCATACATATATAAGGGGAGGTACTAGCTCCAACTCGGTTTTACAGTGAAAACTGCAGGAACTTCATACCGGCACTAGGAAACAGACTGAGAAATCAGAGAAAAAGTGTCTCCTGCAACCCGTTCCCTTGGTGCTAGATGAACGAACGTCTCTCCTCTTGCTCAGTTCTGATAGATAAGTGTGTTTGAAAGCCGTCCTTCACCTAGCTTGTTGGGAACACAAAGTTTCTTTTCAGTTGCAAACTCCATTCCATACATATATATGGGGACGAACTAGCTCCAACTCGTTTTGACAGTGAAAACTGCAGGAACTTCAAACCGGCACTAGGAAACAGACTGAGAAAACAGAGAAATAGTGTCTCCTGCAACCCGTTCCCTTGGTGCTAGATAAACGAACGTCTCTCCACTTGCTCAGTTCTGAGAGATAAGTGTGTGTGAAAGCCGTCCTTCACCTAGCTTGTTGGGAACACAAAGTTTCTTTTCAGTTGCAAACTCCTTTCCATACATATATATGGGGAGGTACTAGCTCCAACTCGGTTTGACAGTGAAAACTGCAGGAACTTCAAACCGGCACTAGGAAACAGACTGAGAAAGCAGAGAAAAAGTGTCTCCTGCAACCCGTTCCCTTGGTGCTAGATGAACGAACGTCTCTCCACTTGCTCAGTTCTGAGAGATAAGTGTGTGTGAAAGCCGTCCTTCACCTAGCTTGTTGGGAACACAAAGTTTCTTTTCAGTTGCAAACTCCATTCCATACATATATATGGGGAGGTACTAGCTCCAACTCGGTGTGACAGTGAAAACTGCAGGAACTTCAAACCGGCACTAGGAAACAGACTGAGAAAGCAGAGAAAAAGTGTCTCCTGCAACCCGTTCCCTTGGTGCTAGATAAACGAAAGTCTCTCCACTTGCTCACTTCTGAAATATAATTGTGTGTGAAAGCCGTCCTTCACCTAGCTTGTTGGGAACACAAAGTTTCTTTCAGTTGCAAACTCCATTCCATACATATATATGGGGAGGTACTAGCTCCAACGCGGTTTGACAGTGAAAACTGCAGGAACTTCAAACCGGCACTAGGAAACTGACTGAGAAAGCAGAGAAAAAGTGTCTCCTGCAACCCGTTCCCTTGGTGCTAGATGAAAGAACGTCTCTCCACTTGCTCAGTTCTGAGAGATAAGTGTGTGTGAAAGCCGTCCTTCACCTAGCTTGTTGGGAACACAAAGTTTCTTTTCAGTTGCAAACTCCATTCCATACATATATATGGGGAGGTACTAACTCCAACTCGGTTTTAAAGTGAAAACTGCAGGAACTTCAAACCGGCACTAGGTAACAGACTGAGAAAGCAGAGAAAAAGTGTCTCCTGCAAACCGTTCCCTTGGTGCTAGATGAACGAACGTCTCTCCACTTGCTCAGTTCTGAGAGATAAGTGTGTGTGAAAGCCGTCCTTCACCTAGCTTGTTGGGAACACAAAGTTTCTTTTCAGTTGCAAACTCCATTCCATACATATATATGGGGAGGTACTAGCTCCAACTCGGTTTTACAGTGAAAACTGCAGGAACTTCAAACCGGCACTAGGTAACAGACTGAGAAAGCCGAGAAAAAGCGTCTCCTGCAAACCGTTCCCTTGGTGCTAGATAAACGAAAGTCTCTCCACTTGCTCACTTCTGAAATATAATTGTGTGTGAAAGCCGTCCTTCACCTAGCTTGTTGGGAACACAAAGTTTCTTTCAGTTGCAAACTCCATTCCATACATATATATGGGGAGGTACTAGCTCCAACGCGGTTTGACAGTGAAAACTGCAGGAACTTCAAACCGGCACTAGGAAACTGACTGAGAAAGCAGAGAAAAAGTGTCTCCTGCAACCCGTTCCCTTGGTGCTAGATGAAAGAACGTCTCTCCACTTGCTCAGTTCTGAGAGATAAGTGTGTGTGAAAGCCGTCCTTCACCTAGCTTGTTGGGAACACAAAGTTTCTTTTCAGTTGCAAACTCCTTTCCATACATATATATGGGGAGGTACAAGCTCCAACTCGGTTTGACAGTGAAAACTGCAGGAACTTCAAACCGGCACTAGGAAACAGACTGAGAAAGCAGAGAAAAAGTGTCTCCTGCAACCCGTTCCCTTGGTGCTAAATGAACGAACGTCTCTCCACCTGCTCAGTTCTGAGAGATATGTGTGTGTGAAAGCCGTCCTTCACCTAGCTTGTTGGGAACACAAAGTTTGTTTTCAGTTGCAAACTCCATTCCATACATATATATGGGGAGGTACTAGCTCCAACTCGGTTTGACAGTGAAAACTGCAGGAACTTCAAACCGGCACTAGGAAACAGACTGAGAAAGCAGAGAAAAAGTGTCTCCTGCAACCCGTTCCCTTGGTGCTAGATGAACGAACGTCTCTCCACTTACTCAGTTCTGAGAGATAAGTGTGTGTGAAAGCCGTCCTTCACCTAGCTTGTTGGGAACACAAAGTTTCTTTTCAGTTGCAAACTCCTTTCCATACATATATATGGGGAGGTACTAGCTCCAACTCGGTTTGACAGTGAAAACTGCAGGAACTTCAAACCGGCACTAGGAAACAGACTGAGAAAGCAGAGAAAAAGTGTCTCCTGCAACCCGTTCCCTTGGTGCTAGATGAACGAACGTCTCTCCACTTGCTCAGTTCTGAGAGATATGTGTGTGTGAAAGCCGTCCTTCAACTAGCTTGTTGGGAACACAAAGTTTCTTTTCAGTTGCAAACTCCATTCCATACATATATATGGGGAGGTACTAGCTCCAACTCGGTTTGACAGTGAAAACTGCAGGAACTTCAAACCGGCACTAGGAAACAGACTGAGAAAGCAGAGAAAAAGTGTCTCCTGCAACCCGTTCCCTAGGTGCTAGATGAACGAACGTCTCTCCAATTGCTCAGTTCTGAGAGATAAGTGTGTGTGAAAGCCGTCCTTCACCTAGCTTGTTGGGAACACAAAATTTCTTTTCAGTTGCAAACTCCATTCCATACATATATATGGGGAGGTACTAGCTCCAACTCCGATTTAAAGTGAAAACTGCAGGAACTTCAAACCGGCACTAGGTAACAGAATGAGAAAGCAGAGAAAAATTGTCTCCTGCAAACCGTTCCCTTGGTGCTAGATAAACGAACGTCTCTCCACTTGCTCAGTTCTGAGAGATAAGTGTGTGTGAAAGCCGTCCTTCACTTAGCTTGTTGGGAACACAAAGTTTCTTTTCAGTTGCAAACTCCATTCCATACATATATAAGGGGAGGTACTAGCTCCAACTCGGTTTTACAGTGAAAACTGCAGGAACTTCATACCGGCACTAGGAAACAGACTGAGAAAGCAGAGAAAAAGTGTCTCCTGCAACCCGTTCCCTTGGTGCTAGATGAACGAACGTCTCTCCTCTTGCTCAGTTCTGATAGATAAGTGTGTTTGAAAGCCGTCCTTCACCTAGCTTGTTGGGAACACAAAGTTTCTTTTCAGTTGCAAACTCCATTCCATACATATATATGGGGACGAACTAGCTCCAACTCATTTTGACAGTGAAAACTGCAGGAACTTCAAACCGGCACTAGGAAACAGACTGAGAAAACAGAGAAATAGTGTCTCCTGCAACCCGTTCCCTTGGTGCTAGATAAACGAACGTCTCTCCACTTGCTCAGTTCTGAGAGATAAGTGTGTGTGAAAGCCGTCCTTCACCTAGCTTGTTGGGAACACAAAGTTTCTTTTCAGTTGCAAACTCCTTTCCATACATATATATGGGGAGGTACTAGCTCCAACTCGGTTTGACAGTGAAAACTGCAGGAACTTCAAACCGGCACTAGGAAACAGACTGAGAAAGCAGAGAAAAAGTGTCTCCTGCAACCCGTTCCCTTGGTGCTAGATGAACGAACGTCTCTCCACTTGCTCAGTTCTGAGAGATAAGTGTGTGTGAAAGCCGTCCTTCACCTAGCTTGTTGGGAACACAAAGTTTCTTTTCAGTTGCAAACTCCATTCCATACATATATATGGGGAGGTACTAGCTCCAACTCGGTGTGACAGTGAAAACTGCAGGAACTTCAAACCGGCACTAGGAAACAGACTGAGAAAGCAGAGAAAAAGTGTCTCCTGCAACCCGTTCCCTTGGTGCTAGATAAACGAAAGTCTCTCCACTTGCTCACTTCTGAAATATAATTGTGTGTGAAAGCCGTCCTTCACCTAGCTTGTTGGGAACACAAAGTTTCTTTCAGTTGCAAACTCCATTCCATACATATATATGGGGAGGTACTAGCTCCAACGCGGTTTGACAGTGAAAACTGCAGGAACTTCAAACCGGCACTAGGAAACTGACTGAGAAAGCAGAGAAAAAGTGTCTCCTGCAACCCGTTCCCTGGTGCTAGATGAAAGAACGTCTCTCCACTTGCTCAGTTCTGAGAGATAAGTGTGTGTGAAAGCCGTCCTTCACCTAGCTTGTTGGGAACACAAAGTTTCTTTTCAGTTGCAAACTCCATTCCATACATATATATGGGGAGGTACTAACTCCAACTCGGTTTTAAAGTGAAAACTGCAGGAACTTCAAACCGGCACTAGGTAACAGACTGAGAAAGCAGAGAAAAAGTGTCTCCTGCAAACCGTTCCCTTGGTGCTAGATGAACGAACGTCTCTCCACTTGCTCAGTTCTGAGAGATAAGTGTGTGTGAAAGCCGTCCTTCACCTAGCTTGTTGGGAACACAAAGTTTCTTTTCAGTTGCAAACTCCATTCCATACATATATATGGGGAGGTACTAGCTCCAACTCGGTTTTACAGTGAAAACTGCAGGAACTTCATACCGGCACTAGGAAACAGACTGAGAAATCAGAGAAAAAGTGTCTCCTGCAACCCGTTCCCTTGGTGCTAGATGAACGAACGTCTCTCCTCTTGCTCAGTTCTGATAGATAAGTGTGTTTGAAAGCCGTCCTTCACCTAGCTTGTTGGGAACACAAAGTTTCTTTTCAGTTGCAAACTCCATTCCATACATATATATGGGGACGAACTAGCTCCAACTCGGTTTGACAGTGAAAACTGCAGGAACTTCAAACCGGCACTAGGAAACAGACTGAGAAAGCAGAGAAAAAGTGTCTCCTGCAACCCGTTCCCTTGGTGCTAGATGAACGAACGTCTCTCCACTTGCTCAGTTCTGAGAGATAAGTGTGTGTGAAAGCCGTCCTTCACCTAGCTTGTTGGGAACACAAAGTTTCTTTTCAGTTGCAAACTCCATTCCATACATATATATGGGGAGGTACTAGCTCCAACTCGGTGTGACAGTGAAAACTGCAGGAACTTCAAACCGGCACTAGGAAACAGACTGAGAAAGCAGAGAAAAAGTGTATCCTGCAACCCGTTCCCTTGGTGCTAGATAAACGAAAGTCTCTCCACTTGCTCACTTCTGAAATATAATTGTGTGTGAAAGCCGTCCTTCACCTAGCTTGTTGGGAACACAAAGTTTCTTTCAGTTGCAAACTCCATTCCATACATATATATGGGGAGGTACTAGCTCCAACGCGGTTTGACAGTGAAAACTGCAGGAACTTCAAACCGGCACTAGGAAACTGACTGAGAAAGCAGAGAAAAAGTGTCTCCTGCAACCCGTTCCCTTGGTGCTAGATGAAAGAACGTCTCTCCACTTGCTCAGTTCTGAGAGATAAGTGTGTGTGAAAGCCGTCCTTCACCTAGCTTGTTGGGAACACAAAGTTTCTTTTCAGTTGCAAACTCCATTCCATACATATATATGGGGAGGTACTAACTCCAACTCGGTTTTTAAAGTGAAAACTGCAGGAACTTCAAACCGGCACTAGGTAACAGACTGAGAAAGCAGAGAAAAAGTGTCTCCTGCAAACCGTTCCCTTGGTGCTAGATGAACGAACGTCTCTCCACTTGCTCAGTTCTGAGAGATAAGTGTGTGTGAAAGCCGTCCTTCACCTAGCTTGTTGGGAACACAAAGTTTCTTTTCAGTTGCAAACTCCATTCCATACATATATATGGGGAGGTACTAGCTCCAACTCGGTTTTACAGTGAAAACTGCAGGAACTTCAAACCGGCACTAGGTAACAGACTGAGAAAGCCGAGAAAAAGCGTCTCCTGCAAACCGTTCCCTTGGTGCTAGATAAACGAAAGTCTCTCCACTTGCTCACTTCTGAAATATAATTGTGTGTGAAAGCCGTCCTTCACCTAGCTTGTTGGGAACACAAAGTTTCTTTCAGTTGCAAACTCCATTCCATACATATATATGGGGAGGTACTAGCTCCAACGCGGTTTGACAGTGAAAACTGCAGGAACTTCAAACCGGCACTAGGAAACTGACTGAGAAAGCAGAGAAAAAGTGTCTCCTGCAACCCGTTCCCTTGGTGCTAGATGAAAGAACGTCTCTCCACTTGCTCAGTTCTGAGAGATAAGTGTGTGTGAAAGCCGTCCTTCACCTAGCTTGTTGGGAACACAAAGTTTCTTTTCAGTTGCAAACTCCTTTCCATACATATATATGGGGAGGTACTAGCTCCAACTCGGTTTGACAGTGAAAACTGCAGGAACTTCAAACCGGCACTAGGAAACAGACTGAGAAAGCAGAGAAAAAGTGTCTCCTGCAACCCGTTCCCTTGGTGCTAGATGAACGAACGTCTCTCCACTTGCTCAGTTCTGAGAGATATGTGTGTGTGAAAGCCGTCCTTCACCTAGCTTGTTGGGAACACAAAGTTTGTTTTCAGTTGCAAACTCCATTCCATACATATATATGGGGCAGGTACTAGCTCCAACTCGGTTTGACAGTGAAAACTGCAGGAACTTCAAACCGGCACTAGGAAACAGACTGAGAAAGCAGAGAAAAAGTGTCTCCTGCAACCCGTTCCCTTGGTGCTAGATGAACGAACGTCTCTCCACTTACTCAGTTCTGAGAGATAAGTGTGTGTGAAAGCCGTCCTTCACCTAGCTTGTTGGGAACACAAAGTTTCTTTTCAGTTGCAAACTCCTTTCCATACATATATATGGGGAGGTACTAGCTCCAACTCGGTTTTACAGTGAAAACTGCAGGAACTTCAAACCGGCACTAGGAAACAGACTGAGAAAGCAGAGAAAAAGTGTCTCCTGCAACCCGTTCCCTTGGTGCTAGATGAACGAACGTCTCTCCACTTGCTCAGTTCTGAGAGATATGTGTGTGTGAAAGCCGTCCTTCAACTAGCTTGTTGGGAACACAAAGTTTCTTTTCAGTTGCAAACTCCATTCCATACATATATATGGGGAGGTACTAGCTCCAACTCGGTTTGACAGTGAAAACTGCAGGAACTTCAAACCGGCACTAGGAAACAGACTGAGAAAGCAGAGAAAAAGTGTCTCCTGCAACCCGTTCCCTTGGTGCTAGATGAACGAACGTCTCTCCAATTGCTCAGTTCTGAGAGATAAGTGTGTGTGAAAGCCGTCCTTCACCTAGCTTGTGGAACACAAAATTTCTTTTCAGTTGCAAACTCCATTCCATACATATATATGGGGAGGTACTAGCTCCAACTCCGATTTAAAGTGAAAACTGCAGGAACTTCAAACCGGCACTAGGTAACAGAATGAGAAAGCAGAGAAAAATTGTCTCCTGCAAACCGTTCCCTTGGTGCTAGATGAACGAACGTCTCTCCACTTGCTCAGTTCTGAGAGATAAGTGTGTGTGAAAGCCGTCCTTCACTTAGCTTGTTGGGAACACAAAGTTTCTTTTCAGTTGCAAACTCCATTCCATACATATATAAGGGGAGGTACTAGCTCCAACTCGGTTTTACAGTGAAAACTGCAGGAACTTCATACCGGCACTAGGAAACAGACTGAGAAAGCAGAGAAAAAGTGTCTCCTGCAACCCGTTCCCTTGGTGCTAGATGAACGAACGTCTCTCCTCTTGCTCAGTTCTGATAGATAAGTGTGTTTGAAAGCCGTCCTTCACCTAGCTTGTTGGGAACACAAAGTTTCTTTTCAGTTGCAAACTCCATTCCATACATATATATGGGGACGAACTAGCTCCAACTCATTTTGACAGTGAAAACTGCAGGAACTTCAAACCGGCACTAGGAAACAGACTGAGAAAACAGAGAAATAGTGTCTCCTGCAACCCGTTCCCTTGGTGCTAGATAAACGAACGTCTCTCCACTTGCTCAGTTCTGAGAGATAAGTGTGTGTGAAAGCCGTCCTTCACCTAGCTTGTTGGGAACACAAAGTTTCTTTTCAGTTACAAACTCCTTTCCATACATATATATGGGGAGGTACTAGCTCCAACTCGGTTTGACAGTGAAAACTGCAGGAACTTCAAACCGGCACTAGGAAACAGACTGAGAAAGCAGAGAAAAAGTGTCTCCTGCAACCCGTTCCCTTGGTGCTAGATGAACGAACGTCTCTCCACTTGCTCAGTTCTGAGAGATAAGTGTGTGTGAAAGCCGTCCTTCACCTAGCTTGTTGGGAACACAAAGTTTCTTTTCAGTTGCAAACTCCATTCCATACATATATATGGGGAGGTACTAGCTCCAACTCGGTGTGACAGTGAAAACTGCAGGAACTTCAAACCGGCACTAGGAAACAGACTGAGAAAGCAGAGAAAAAGTGTATCCTGCAACCCGTTCCCTTGGTGCTAGATAAACGAAAGTCTCTCCACTTGCTCACTTCTGAAATATAATTGTGTGTGAAAGCCGTCCTTCACCTAGCTTGTTGGGAACACAAAGTTTCTTTCAGTTGCAAACTCCATTCCATACATATATATGGGGAGGTACTAGCTCCAACGCGGTTTGACAGTGAAAACTGCAGGAACTTCAAACCGGCACTAGGAAACTGACTGAGAAAGCAGAGAAAAAGTGTCTCCTGCAACCCGTTCCCTTGGTGCTAGATGAAAGAACGTCTCTCCACTTGCTCAGTTCTGAGAGATAAGTGTGTGTGAAAGCCGTCCTTCACCTAGCTTGTTGGGAACACAAAGTTTCTTTTCAGTTGCAAACTCCATTCCATACATATATATGGGGAGGTACTAACTCCAACTCGGTTTTAAAGTGAAAACTGCAGGAACTTCAAACCGGCACTAGGTAACAGACTGAGAGCAGAGAAAAAGTGTCTCCTGCAAACCGTTCCCTTGGTGCTAGATGAACGAACGTCTCTCCACTTGCTCAGTTCTGAGAGATAAGTGTGTGTGAAAGCCGTCCTTCACCTAGCTTGTTGGGAACACAAAGTTTCTTTTCAGTTGCAAACTCCATTCCATACATATATATGGGGAGGTACTAGCTCCAACTCGGTTTTACAGTGAAAACTGCAGGAACTTCAAACCGGCACTAGGTAACAGACTGAGAAAGCCGAGAAAAAGCGTCTCCTGCAAACCGTTCCCTTGGTGCTAGATAAACGAAAGTCTCTCCACTTGCTCACTTCTGAAATATAATTGTGTGTGAAAGCCGTCCTTCACCTAGCTTGTTGGGAACACAAAGTTTCTTTCAGTTGCAAACTCCATTCCATACATATATATGGGGAGGTACTAGCTCCAACGCGGTTTGACAGTGAAAACTGCAGGAACTTCAAACCGGCACTAGGAAACTGACTGAGAAAGCAGAGAAAAAGTGTCTCCTGCAACCCGTTCCCTTGGTGCTAGATGAAAGAACGTCTCTCCACTTGCTCAGTTCTGAGAGATAAGTGTGTGTGAAAGCCGTCCTTCACCTAGCTTGTTGGGAACACAAAGTTTCTTTTCAGTTGCAAACTCCTTTCCATACATATATATGGGGAGGTACTAGCTCCAACTCGGTTTGACAGTGAAAACTGCAGGAACTTCAAACCGGCACTAGGAAACAGACTGAGAAAGCAGAGAAAAAGTGTCTCCTGCAACCCGTTCCCTTGGTGCTAGATGAACGAACGTCTCTCCACTTACTCAGTTCTGAGAGATAAGTGTGTGTGAAAGCCGTCCTTCACCTAGCTTGTTGGGAACACAAAGTTTCTTTTCAGTTGCAAACTCCTTTCCATACATATATATGGGGAGGTACTAGCTCCAACTCGGTTTGACAGTGAAAACTGCAGGAACTTCAAACCGGCACTAGGAAACAGACTGAGAAAGCAGAGAAAAAGTGTCTCCTGCAACCCGTTCCCTTGGTGCTAGATGAACGAACGTCTCTCCACTTGCTCAGTTCTGAGAGATATGTGTGTGTGAAAGCCGTCCTTCAACTAGCTTGTTGGGAACACAAAGTTTCTTTTCAGTTGCAAACTCCATTCCATACATATATATGGGGAGGTACTAGCTCCAACTCGGTTTGACAGTGAAAACTGCAGGAACTTCAAACCGGCACTAGGAAACAGACTGAGAAAGCAGAGAAAAAGTGTCTCCTGCAACCCGTTCCCTTGGTGCTAGATGAACGAACGTCTCTCCAATTGCTCAGTTCTGAGAGATAAGTGTGTGTGAAAGCCGTCCTTCACCTAGCTTGTTGGGAACACAAAATTTCTTTTCAGTTGCAAACTCCATTCCATACATATATATGGGGAGGTACTAGCTCCAACTCCGATTTAAAGTGAAAACTGCAGGAACTTCAAACCGGCACTAGGTAACAGAATGAGAAAGCAGAGAAAAATTGTCTCCTGCAAACCGTTCCCTTGGTGCTAGATGAACGAACGTCTCTCCACTTGCTCAGTTCTGAGAGATAAGTGTGTGTGAAAGCCGTCCTTCACCTAGCTTGTTGGGAACACAAAGTTTCTTTTCAGTTGCAAACTCCATTCCATACATATATATGGGGAGGTACAAGCTCCAACTCTGTTTTAAAGTGTAAACTGCAGGAACTTCAAATCGGCACTAGGAAACAGACTGAGAAAGCAGAGAAAAAGTGTCTCCTGCAACCCGTTCCCTTGGTGCTAGATGAACGAACGTCTCTCCACTTGCTCAGTTCTGAGAGATAAGTGTGTGTGAAAGCCGTCCTTCACCTAGCTTGTTGGGAACACAAAGTTTCTTTTCAGTTGCAAACTCCATTCCATACATATATATGGGGAGGTACTAGCTCCAACTCGGTTTTAAAGTGAAAACTGCAGGAACTTAAAACCGGCACTAGGTAACAGACTGAGAAAGCAGAGAAAAAGTGTCTCCTGCAAACCGTTTCCTTGGTGCTAGATGAACGAACGTCTCTCCACTTGCTCAGTTCTGAGAGATAAGTGTGTTTGAAAGCCGTCCTTCACATAGCTTGTTGGGAACACAAAGTTTCTTTTCAGTTGCAAACTCCATTCCATACATATATATGGGGAGGTACTAGCTCCAACTCGGTTTTAAAGTGAAAACTGCAGGAACTTCATACCGGCACTAGGTAACAGAATGAGAAAGCAGAGAAAAATTGTCTCCTGCAAACCGTTCCCTTGGTGCTAGATGAACGAACGTCTCTCCACTTGCTCAGTTCTGAGAGATAAGTGTGTGTGAAAGCCGTCCTTCACTTAGCTTGTTGGGAACACAAAGTTTCTTTTCAGTTGCAAACTTCATTCCATACATATATAAGGGGAGGTACTAGCTCCAACTCGGTTTTACAGTGAAAACTGCAGGAACTTCATACCGGCACTAGGAAACAGACTGAGAAAGCAGAGAAAAAGTGTCTCCTGCAACCCGTTCCCTTGGTGCTAGATGAACGAACGTCTCTCCTCTTGCTCAGTTCTGATAGATAAGTGTGTTTGAAAGCCGTCCTTCACCTAGCTTGTTGGGAACACAAAGTTTCTTTTCAGTTGCAAACTCCATTCCATACATATATATGGGGACGAACTAGCTCCAACTCGTTTTGACAGTGAAAACTGCAGGAACTTCAAACCGGCACTAGGAAACAGACTGAGAAAACAGAGAAATAGTGTCTCCTGCAACCCGTTCCCTTGGTGCTAGATAAACGAACGTCTCTCCACTTGCTCAGTTCTGAGAGATAAGTGTGTGTGAAAGCCGTCCTTCACCTAGCTTGTTGGGAACACAAAGTTTCTTTTCAGTTGCAAACTCCTTTCCATACATATATATGGGGAGGTACTAGCTCCAACTCGGTTTGACAGTGAAAACTGCAGGAACTTCAAACCGGCACTAGGAAACAGACTGAGAAAGCAGAGAAAAAGTGTCTCCTGCAAACCGTTCCCTTGGTGCTAGATGAACGAACGTCTCTCCACTTGCTCAGTTCTGAGAGATAAGTGTGTGTGAAAGCCGTCCTTCACCTAGCTTGTTGGGAACACAAAGTTTCTTTTCAGTTGCAAACTCCATTACATACATATATATGGGGAGGTACTAGCTCCAACTCGGTGTGACAGTGAAAACTGCAGGAACTTCAAACCGGCACTAGGAAACAGACTGAGAAAGCAGAGAAAAAGTGTATCCTGCAACCCGTTCCCTTGGTGCTAGATAAACGAAAGTCTCTCCACTTGCTCACTTCTGAAATATAATTGTGTGTGAAAGCCGTCCTTCACCTAGCTTGTTGGGAACACAAAGTTTCTTTCAGTTGCAAACTCCATTCCATACATATATATGGGGAGGTACTAGCTCCAACGCGGTTTGACAGTGAAAACTGCAGGAACTTCAAACCGGCACTAGGAAACTGACTGAGAAAGCAGAGAAAAAGTGTCTCCTGCAACCCGTTCCCTTGGTGCTAGATGAAAGAACGTCTCTCCACTTGCTCAGTTCTGAGAGATAAGTGTGTGTGAAAGCCGTCCTTCACCTAGCTTGTTGGGAACACAAAGTTTCTTTTCAGTTGCAAACTCCATTCCATACATATATATGGGGAGGTACTAACTCCAACTCGGTTTTAAAGTGAAAACTGCAGGAACTTCAAACCGGCACTAGGTAACAGACTGAGAAAGCAGAGAAAAAGTGTCTCCTGCAAACCGTTCCCTTGGTGCTAGATGAACGAACGTCTCTCCACTTGCTCAGTTCTGAGAGATAAGTGTGTGTGAAAGCCGTCCTTCACCTAGCTTGTTGGGAACACAAAGTTTCTTTTCAGTTGCAAACTCCATTCCATACATATATATGGGGAGGTACTAGCTCCAACTCGGTTTTACAGTGAAAACTGCAGGAACTTCAAACCGGCACTAGGTAACAGACTGAGAAAGCCGAGAAAAAGCGTCTCCTGCAAACCGTTCCCTTGGTGCTAGATAAACGAAAGTCTCTCCACTTGCTCACTTCTGAAATATAATTGTGTGTGAAAGCCGTCCTTCACCTAGCTTGTTGGGAACACAAAGTTTCTTTCAGTTGCAAACTCCATTCCATACATATATATGGGGAGGTACTAGCTCCAACGCGGTTTGACAGTGAAAACTGCAGGAACTTCAAACCGGCACTAGGAAACTGACTGAGAAAGCAGAGAAAAAGTGTCTCCTGCAACCCGTTCCCTTGGTGCTAGATGAAAGAACGTCTCTCCACTTGCTCAGTTCTGAGAGATAAGTGTGTGTGAAAGCCGTCCTTCACCTAGCTTGTTGGGAACACAAAGTTTCTTTTCAGTTGCAAACTCCTTTCCATACATATATATGGGGAGGTACTAGCTCCAACTCGGTTTGACAGTGAAAACTGCAGGAACTTCAAACCGGCACTAGGAAACAGACTGAGAAAGCAGAGAAAAAGTGTCTCCTGCAACCCGTTCCCTTGGTGCTAAATGAACGAACGTCTCTCCACTTGCTCAGTTCTGAGAGATATGTGTGTGTGAAAGCCGTCCTTCACCTAGCTTGTTGGGAACACAAAGTTTGTTTTCAGTTGCAAACTCCATTCCATACATATATATGGGGAGGTACTAGCTCCAACTCGGTTTGACAGTGAAAACTGCAGGAACTTCAAACCGGCACTAGGAAACAGACTGAGAAAGCAGAGAAAAAGTGTCTCCTGCAACCCGTTCCCTTGGTGCTAGATGAACGAACGTCTCTCCACTTACTCAGTTCTGAGAGATAAGTGTGTGTGAAAGCCGTCCTTCACCTAGCTTGTTGGGAACACAAAGTTTCTTTTCAGTTGCAAACTCCTTTCCATACATATATATGGGGAGGTACTAGCTCCAACTCGGTTTGACAGTGAAAACTGCAGGAACTTCAAACCGGCACTAGGAAACAGACTGAGAAAGCAGAGAAAAAGTGTCTCCTGCAACCCGTTCCCTTGGTGCTAGATGAACGAACGTCTCTCCACTTGCTCAGTTCTGAGAGATATGTGTGTGTGAAAGCCGTCCTTCAACTAGCTTGTTGGGAACACAAAGTTTCTTTTCAGTTGCAAACTCCATTCCATACATATATATGGGGAGGTACTAGCTCCAACTCGGTTTGACAGTGAAAACTGCAGGAACTTCCAACCGGCACTAGGAAACAGACTGAGAAAGCAGAGAAAAAGTGTCTCCTGCAACCCGTTCCCTTGGTGCTAGATGAACGAACGTCTCTCCAATTGCTCAGTTCTGAGAGATAAGTGTGTGTGAAAGCCGTCCTTCACCTAGCTTGTTGGGAACACAAAATTTCTTTTCAGTTGCAAACTCCATTCCATACATATATATGGGGAGGTACTAGCTCCAACTCCGATTTAAAGTGAAAACTGCAGGAACTTCAAACCGGCACTAGGTAACAGAATGAGAAAGCAGAGAAAAATTGTCTCCTGCAAACCGTTCCCTTGGTGCTAGATGAACGAACGTCTCTCCACTTGCTCAGTTCTGAGAGATAAGTGTGTGTGAAAGCCGTCCTTCACTTAGCTTGTTGGGAACACAAAGTTTCTTTTCAGTTGCAAACTCCATTCCATACATATATAAGGGGAGGTACTAGCTCCAACTCGGTTTTACAGTGAAAACTGCAGGAACTTCATACCGGCACTAGGAAACAGACTGAGAAATCAGAGAAAAAGTGTCTCCTGCAACCCGTTCCCTTGGTGCTAGATGAACGAACGTCTCTCCTCTTGCTCAGTTCTGATAGATAAGTGTGTTTGAAAGCCGTCCTTCACCTAGCTTGTTGGGAACACAAAGTTTCTTTTCAGTTGCAAACTCCATTCCATACATATATATGGGGACGAACTAGCTCCAACTCGTTTTGACAGTGAAAACTGCAGGAACTTCAAACCGGCACTAGGAAACAGACTGAGAAAACAGAGAAATAGTGTCTCCTGCAACCCGTTCCCTTGGTGCTAGATAAACGAACGTCTCTCCACTTGCTCAGTTCTGAGAGATAAGTGTGTGTGAAAGCCGTCCTTCACCTAGCTTGTTGGGAACACAAAGTTTCTTTTCAGTTGCAAACTCCTTTCCATACATATATATGGGGAGGTACTAGCTCCAACTCGGTTTGACAGTGAAAACTGCAGGAACTTCAAACCGGCACTAGGAAACAGACTGAGAAAGCAGAGAAAAAGTGTCTCCTGCAACCCGTTCCCTTGGTGCTAGATGAACGAACGTCTCTCCACTTGCTCAGTTCTGAGAGATAAGTGTGTGTGAAAGCCGTCCTTCACCTAGCTTGTTGGGAACACAAAGTTTCTTTTCAGTTGCAAACTCCATTCCATACATATATATGGGGAGGTACTAGCTCCAACTCGGTGTGACAGTGAAAACTGCAGGAACTTCAAACCGGCACTAGGAAACAGACTGAGAAAGCAGAGAAAAAGTGTATCCTGCAACCCGTTCCCTTGGTGCTAGATAAACGAAAGTCTCTCCACTTGCTCACTTCTGAAATATAATTGTGTGTGAAAGCCGTCCTTCACATAGCTTGTTGGGAACACAAAGTTTCTTTCAGTTGCAAACTCCATTCCATACATATATATGGGGAGGTACTAGCTCCAACGCGGTTTGACAGTGAAAACTGCAGGAACTTCAAACCGGCACTAGGAAACTGACTGAGAAAGCAGAGAAAAAGTGTCTCCTGCAACCCGTTCCCTTGGTGCTAGATGAAAAAACGTCTCTCCACTTGCTCAGTTCTGAGAGATAAGTGTGTGTGAAAGCCGTCCTTCACCTAGCTTGTTGGGAACACAAAGTTTCTTTTCAGTTGCAAACTCCATTCCATACATATATATGGGGAGGTACTAACTCCAACTCGGTTTTAAAGTGAAAACTGCAGGAACTTCAAACCGGCACTAGGTAACAGACTGAGAAAGCAGAGAAAAAGTGTCTCCTGCAAACCGTTCCCTTGGTGCTAGATGAACGAACGTCTCTCCACTTGCTCAGTTCTGAGAGATAAGTGTGTGTGAAAGCCGTCCTTCACCTAGCTTGTTGGGAACACAAAGTTTCTTTTCACTTGCAAACTCCATTCCATACATATATATGGGGAGGTACTAGCTCCAACTCGGTTTTACAGTGAAAACTGCAGGAACTTCAAACCGGCACTAGGTAACAGACTGAGAAAGCCGAGAAAAAGCGTCTCCTGCAAACCGTTCCCTTGGTGCTAGATAAACGAAAGTCTCTCCACTTGCTCACTTCTGAAATATAATTGTGTGTGAAAGCCGTCCTTCACCTAGCTTGTTGGGAACACAAAGTTTCTTTCAGTTGCAAACTCCATTCCATACATATATATGGGGAGGTACTAGCTCCAACGCGGTTTGACAGTGAAAACTGCAGGAACTTCAAACCGGCACTAGGAAACAGACTGAGAAAGCAGAGAAAAAGTGTCTCCTGCAACCCGTTCCCTTGGTGCTAGATGAAAGAACGTCTCTCCACTTGCTCAGTTCTGAGAGATAAGTGTGTGTGAAAGCCGTCCTTCACCTAGCTTGTTGGGAACACAAAGTTTCTTTTCAGTTGCAAACTCCTTTCCATACATATATATGGGGAGGTACTAGCTCCAACTCGGTTTGACAGTGAAAACTGCAGGAACTTCAAACCGGCACTAGGAAACAGACTGAGAAAGCAGAGAAAAAGTGTCTCCTGCAACCCGTTCCCTTGGTGCTAAATGAACGAACGTCTCTCCACTTGCTCAGTTCTGAGAGATATGTGTGTGTGAAAGCCGTCCTTCACCTAGCTTGTTGGGAACACAAAGTTTGTTTTCAGTTGCAAACTCCATTCCATACATATATATGGGGAGGTACTAGCTCCAACTCGGTTTGACAGTGAAAACTGCAGGAACTTCAAACCGGCACTAGGAAACAGACTGAGAAAGCAGAGAAAAAGTGTCTCCTGCAACCCGTTCCCTTGGTGCTAGATGAACGAACGTCTCTCCACTTACTCAGTTCTGAGAGATAAGTGTGTGTGAAAGCCGTCCTTCACCTAGCTTGTTGGGAACACAAAGTTTCTTTTCAGTTGCAAACTCCTTTCCATACATATATATGGGGAGGTACTAGCTCCAACTCGGTTTGACAGTGAAAACTGCAGGAACTTCAAACCGGCACTAGGAAACAGACTGAGAAAGCAGAGAAAAAGTGTCTCCTGCAACCCGTTCCCTTGGTGCTAGATGAACGAACGTCTCTCCACTTGCTCAGTTCTGAGAGATATGTGTGTGTGAAAGCCGTCCTTCAACTAGCTTGTTGGGAACACAAAGTTTCTTTTCAGTTGCAAACTCCATTCCATACATATATATGGGGAGGTACTAGCTCCAACTCGGTTTGACAGTGAAAACTGCAGGAACTTCAAACCGGCACTAGGTAACAGACTGAGAAAGCAGAGAAAAAGTGTCTCCTGCAAACCGTTCCCTTGGTGCTAGATGAACGAACGTCTCTCCAATTGCTCAGTTCTGAGAGATAAGTGTGTGTGAAAGCCGTCCTTCACCTAGCTTGTTGGGAACACAAAATTTCTTTTCAGTTGCAAACTCCATTCCATACATATATATGGGGAGGTACTAGCTCCAACTCCGATTTAAAGTGAAAACTGCAGGAACTTCAAACCGGCACTAGGTAACAGAATGAGAAAGCAGAGAAAAATTGTCTCCTGCAAACCGTTCCCTTGGTGCTAGATGAACGAACGTCTCTCCACTTGCTCAGTTCTGAGAGATAAGTGTGTGTGAAAGCCGTCCTTCACTTAGCTTGTTGGGAACACAAAGTTTCTTTTCAGTTGCAAACTCCATTCCATACATATATAAGGGGAGGTACTAGCTCCAACTCGGTTTTACAGTGAAAACTGCAGGAACTTCATACCGGCACTAGGAAACAGACTGAGAAAGCAGAGAAAAAGTGTCTCCTGCAACCCGTTCCCTTGGTGCTAGATGAACGAACGTCTCTCCTCTTGCTCAGTTCTGATAGATAAGTGTGTTTGAAAGCCGTCCTTCACCTAGCTTGTTGGGAACACAAAGTTTCTTTTCAGTTGCAAACTCCATTCCATACATATATATGGGGACGAACTAGCTCCAACTCATTTTGACAGTGAAAACTGCAGGAACTTCAAACCGGCACTAGGAAACAGACTGAGAAAACAGAGAAATAGTGTCTCCTGCAACCCGTTCCCTTGGTGCTAGATAAACGAACGTCTCTCCACTTGCTCAGTTCTGAGAGATAAGTGTGTGTGAAAGCCGTCCTTCACCTAGCTTGTTGGGAACACAAAGTTTCTTTTCAGTTGCAAACTCCTTTCCATACATATATATGGGGAGGTACTAGCTCCAACTCGGTTTGACAGTGAAAACTGCAGGAACTTCAAACCGGCACTAGGAAACAGACTGAGAAAGCAGAGAAAAAGTGTCTCCTGCAACCCGTTCCCTTGGTGCTAGATGAACGAACGTCTCTCCACTTGCTCAGTTCTGAGAGATAAGTGTGTGTGAAAGCCGTCCTTCACCTAGCTTGTTGGGAACACAAAGTTTCTTTTCAGTTGCAAACTCCATTCCATACATATATATGGGGAGGTACTAGCTCCAACTCGGTGTGACAGTGAAAACTGCAGGAACTTCAAACCGGCACTAGGAAACAGACTGAGAAAGCAGAGAAAAAGTGTATCCTGCAACCCGTTCCCTTGGTGCTAGATAAACGAAAGTCTCTCCACTTGCTCACTTCTGAAATATAATTGTGTGTGAAAGCCGTCCTTCACCTAGCTTGTTGGGAACACAAAGTTTCTTTCAGTTGCAAACTCCATTCCATACATATATATGGGGAGGTACTAGCTCCAACGCGGTTTGACAGTGAAAACTGCAGGAACTTCAAACCGGCACTAGGAAACTGACTGAGAAAGCAGAGAAAAAGTGTCTCCTGCAACCCGTTCCCTTGGTGCTAGATGAAAGAACGTCTCTCCACTTGCTCAGTTCTGAGAGATAAGTGTGTGTGAAAGCCGTCCTTCACCTAGCTTGTTGGGAACACAAAGTTTCTTTTCAGTTGCAAACTCCATTCCATACATATATATGGGGAGGTACTAACTCCAACTCGGTTTTAAAGTGAAAACTGCAGGAACTTCAAACCGGCACTAGGTAACAGACTGAGAAAGCAGAGAAAAAGTGTCTCCTGCAAACCGTTCCCTTGGTGCTAGATGAACGAACGTCTCTCCACTTGCTCAGTTCTGAGAGATAAGTGTGTGTGAAAGCCGTCCTTCACCTAGCTTGTTGGGAACACAAAGTTTCTTTTCAGTTGCAAACTCCATTCCATACATATATATGGGGAGGTACTAGCTCCAACTCGGTTTTACAGTGAAAACTGCAGGAACTTCAAACCGGCACTAGGTAACAGACTGAGAAAGCCGAGAAAAAGCGTCTCCTGCAAACCGTTCCCTTGGTGCTAGATAAACGAAAGTCTCTCCACTTGCTCACTTCTGAAATATAATTGTGTGTGAAAGCCGTCCTTCACCTAGCTTGTTGGGAACACAAAGTTTCTTTCAGTTGCAAACTCCATTCCATACATATATATGGGGAGGTACTAGCTCCAACGCGGTTTGACAGTGAAAACTGCAGGAACTTCAAACCGGCACTAGGAAACTGACTGAGAAAGCAGAGAAAAAGTGTCTCCTGCAACCCGTTCCCTTGGTGCTAGATGAAAGAACGTCTCTCCACTTGCTCAGTTCTGAGAGATAAGTGTGTGTGAAAGCCGTCCTTCACCTAGCTTGTTGGGAACACAAAGTTTCTTTTCAGTTGCAAACTCCTTTCCATACATATATATGGGGAGGTACTAGCTCCAACTCGGTTTGACAGTGAAAACTGCAGGAACTTCAAACCGGCACTAGGAAACAGACTGAGAAAGCAGAGAAAAAGTGTCTCCTGCAACCCGTTCCCTTGGTGCTAGATGAACGAACGTCTCTCCACTTACTCAGTTCTGAGAGATAAGTGTGTGTGAAAGCCGTCCTTCACCTAGCTTGTTGGGAACACAAAGTTTCTTTTCAGTTGCAAACTCCTTTCCATACATATATATGGGGAGGTACTAGCTCCAACTCGGTTTGACAGTGAAAACTGCAGGAACTTCAAACCGGCACTAGGAAACAGACTGAGAAAGCAGAGAAAAAGTGTCTCCTGCAACCCGTTCCCTTGGTGCTAGATGAACGAACGTCTCTCCACTTACTCAGTTCTGAGAGATATGTGTGTGTGAAAGCCGTCCTTCAACTAGCTTGTTGGGAACACAAAGTTTCTTTTCAGTTGCAAACTCCATTCCATACATATATATGGGGAGGTACTAGCTCCAACTCGGTTTGACAGTGAAAACTGCAGGAACTTCAAACCGGCACTAGGAAACAGACTGAGAAAGCAGAGAAAAAGTGTCTCCTGCAACCCGTTCCCTTGGTGCTAGATGAACGAACGTCTCTCCAATTGCTCAGTTCTGAGAGATAAGTGTGTGTGAAAGCCGTCCTTCACCTAGCTTGTTGGGAACACAAAATTTCTTTTCAGTTGCAAACTCCATTCCATACATATATATGGGGAGGTACTAGCTCCAACTCCGATTTAAAGTGAAAACTGCAGGAACTTCAAACCGGCACTAGGTAACAGAATGAGAAAGCAGAGAAAAATTGTCTCCTGCAAACCGTTCCCTTGGTGCTAGATGAACGAACGTCTCTCCACTTGCTCAGTTCTGAGAGATAAGTGTGTGTGAAAGCCGTCCTTCACTTAGCTTGTTGGGAACACAAAGTTTCTTTTCAGTTGCAAACTCCATTCCATACATATATAAGGGGAGGTACTAGCTCCAACTCGGTTTTACAGTGAAAACTGCAGGAACTTCATACCGGCACTAGGAAACAGACTGAGAAAGCAGAGAAAAAGTGTCTCCTGCAACCCGTTCCCTTGGTGCTAGATGAACGAACGTCTCTCCTCTTGCTCAGTTCTGATAGATAAGTGTGTTTGAAAGCCGTCCTTCACCTAGCTTGTTGGGAACACAAAGTTTCTTTTCAGTTGCAAACTCCTTTCCATACATATATATGGGGAGGTACTAGCTCCAACTCGGTTTGACAGTGAAAACTGCAGGAACTTCAAACCGGCACTAGGAAACAGACTGAGAAAGCAGAGAAAAAGTGTCTCCTGCAACCCGATCCCTTGGTGCTAGATGAACGAACGTCTCTCCACTTGCTCAGTTCTGAGAGATAAGTGTGTGTGAAAGCCGTCCTTCACCTAGCTTGTTGGGAACACAAAGTTTCTTTTCAGTTGCAAACTCCATTCCATACATATATATGGGGAGGTACTAGCTCCAACTCGGTGTGACAGTGAAAACTGCAGGAACTTCAAACCGGCACTAGGAAACAGACTGAGAAAGCAGAGAAAAAGTGTATCCTGCAACCCGTTCCCTTGGTGCTAGATAAACGAAAGTCTCTCCACTTGCTCACTTCTGAAATATAATTGTGTGTGAAAGCCGTCCTTCACCTAGCTTGTTGGGAACACAAAGTTTCTTTCAGTTGCAAACTCCATTCCATACATATATATGGGGAGGTACTAGCTCCAACGCGGTTTGACAGTGAAAACTGCAGGAACTTCAAACCGGCACTAGGAAACTGACTGAGAAAGCAGAGAAAAAGTGTCTCCTGCAACCCGTTCCCTTGGTGCTAGATGAAAGAACGTCTCTCCACTTGCTCAGTTCTGAGAGATAAGTGTGTGTGAAAGCCGTCCTTCACCTAGCTTGTTGGGAACACAAAGTTTCTTTTCAGTTGCAAACTCCATTCCATACATATATATGGGGAGGTACTAACTCCAACTCGGTTTTAAAGTGAAAACTGCAGGAACTTCAAACCGGCACTAGGTAACAGACTGAGAAAGCAGAGAAAAAGTGTCTCCTGCAAACCGTTCCCTTGGTGCTAGATGAACGAACGTCTCTCCACTTGCTCAGTTCTGAGAGATAAGTGTGTGTGAAAGCCGTCCTTCACCTAGCTTGTTGGGAACACAAAGTTTCTTTTCAGTTGCAAACTCCATTCCATACATATATATGGGGAGGTACTAGCTCCAACTCGGTTTTACAGTGAAAACTGCAGGAACTTCAAACCGGCACTAGGTAACAGACTGAGAAAGCCGAGAAAAAGCGTCTCCTGCAAACCGTTCCCTTGGTGCTAGATGAACGAAAGTCTCTCCACTTGCTCATTTCTGAGAGATAAGTGTGTGTGAAAGCCGTCCTTCACCTAGCTTGTTGGGAACACAAAGTTTCTTTTCAGTTGCAAACTCCATTCCATACATATATATGGGGAGGTACAAGCTCCAACTCGGTTTGACAGTGAAAACTGCAGGAACTTCAAACCGGCACTAGGAAACAGACTGAGAAAGCAGAGAAAAAGTGTCTCCTGCAACCCGTTCCCTTGGTGCTAGATGAACGAACGTCTCTCCACTTGCTCAGTTCTGAGAGATAAGTGTGTGTGAAAGCCGTCCTTCACCTAGCTTGTTGGGAACACAAAATTTCTTTTCAGTTGCAAACTCCATTCCATACATATATATGGGGAGGTACTAGCTCCAACTCCGATTTAAAGTGAAAACTGCAGGAACTTCAAACCGGCACTAGGTAACAGAATGAGAAAGCAGAGAAAAATTGTCTCCTGCAAACCGTTCCCTTGGTGCTAGATGAACGAACGTCTCTCCACTTGCTCAGTTCTGAGAGATAAGTGTGTGTGAAAGCCGTCCTTCACTTAGCTTGTTGGGAACACAAAGTTTCTTTTCAGTTGCAAACTCCATTCCATACATATATAAGGGGAGGTACTAGCTCCAACTCGGTTTTACAGTGAAAACTGCAGGAACTTCATACCGGCACTAGGAAACAGACTGAGAAAGCAGAGAAAAAGTGTCTCCTGCAACCCGTTCCCTTGGTGCTAGATGAACGAACGTCTCTCCTCTTGCTCAGTTCTGATAGATAAGTGTGTTTGAAAGCCGTCCTTCACCTAGCTTGTTGGGAACACAAAGTTTCTTTTCAGTTGCAAACTCCTTTCCATACATATATATGGGGAGGTACTAGCTCCAACTCGGTGTGACAGTGAAAACTGCAGGAACTTCAAACCGGCACTAGGAAACAGACTGAGAAAGCAGAGAAAAAGTGTCTCCTGCAACCCGTTCCCTTGGTGCTAGATGAACGAACGTCTCTCCACTTGCTCAGTTCTGAGAGATAAGTGTGTGTGAAAGCCGTCCTTCACCTAGCTTGTTGGGAACACAAAGTTTCTTTTCAGTTGCAAACTCCATTCCATACATATATATGGGGAGGTACTAGCTCCAACTCGGTGTGACAGTGAAAAATGCAGGAACTTCAAACCGGCACTAGGAAACAGACTGAGAAAGCAGAGAAAAAGTGTATCCTGCAACCCGTTCCCTTGGTGCTAGATAAACGAAAGTCTCTCCACTTGCTCACTTCTGAAATATAATTGTGTGTGAAAGCCGTCCTTCACCTAGCTTGTTGGGAACACAAAGTTTCTTTCAGTTGCAAACTCCATTCCATACATATATATGGGGAGGTACTAGCTCCAACGCGGTTTGACAGTGAAAACTGCAGGAACTTCAAACCGGCACTAGGAAACTGACTGAGAAAGCAGAGAAAAAGTGTCTCCTGCAACCCGTTCCCTTGGTGCTAGATGAAAGAACGTCTCTCCACTTGCTCAGTTCTGAGAGATAAGTGTGTGTGAAAGCCGTCCTTCACCTAGCTTGTTGGGAACACAAAGTTTCTTTTCAGTTGCAAACTCCATTCCATACATATATATGGGGAGGTACTAACTCCAACTCGGTTTTAAAGTGAAAACTGCAGGAACTTCAAACCGGCACTAGGTAACAGACTGAGAAAGCAGAGAAAAAGTGTCTCCTGCAAACCGTTCCCTTGGTGCTAGATGAACGAACGTCTCTCCACTTGCTCAGTTCTGAGAGATAAGTGTGTGTGAAAGCCGTCCTTCACCTAGCTTGTTGGGAACACAAAGTTTCTTTTCAGTTGCAAACTCCATTCCATACATATATATGGGGAGGTACTAGCTCCAACTCGGTTTTACAGTGAAAACTGCAGGAACTTCAAACCGGCACTAGGTAACAGACTGAGAAAGCCGAGAAAAAGCGTCTCCTGCAAACCGTTCCCTTGGTGCTAGATGAACGAAAGTCTCTCCACTTGCTCATTTCTGAGAGATAAGTGTGTGTGAAAGCCGTCCTTCACCTAGCTTGTTGGGAACACAAAGTTTCTTTTCAGTTGCAAACTCCATTCCATACATATATATGGGGAGGTACAAGCTCCAACTCGGTTTGACAGTGAAAACTGCAGGAACTTCAAACCGGCACTAGGAAACAGACTGAGAAAGCAGAGAAAAAGTGTCTCCTGCAACCCGTTCCCTTGGTGCTAGATGAACGAACGTCTCTCCACTTGCTCAGTTCTGAGAGATAAGTGTGTGTGAAAGCCGTCCTTCACCTAGCTTGTTGGGAACACAAAGTTTCTTTTCAGTTGCAAACTCCATTCCATACATATATATGGGGAGGTACTAGCTCCAACTCCGTTTGACAGTAAAAACTGCAGGAACTTCAAACCGGCAATAGGAAACAGATTGAGAAAGCTGACAAAATGTATCTCCTGCAACCCGTTCCCTTGGTGCTAGATGAACGAACGTCTCTCCACTTGCTCAGTTCTGAGAGATAAGTGTGTGTGAAAGCCGTCCTTCACCTAGCTTGTTGGGAACACAAAGTTTCTTTTCAGTTGCAAACTCCATTCCATACATATATATGGGGAGGTACCATCTCCAACTCGGTTTTACAGTGAAAACTGCAGGAACTTCAAACCGTCACTAGGAAACAGAATGAGAAAGCAGAGAAAAAGTGTCTCCTGAAACCCGTTCCCTTGGTGCTAGATGAACGAACGTCTCTCCACTTGCTCAGTTCTGAGAGATAGGTGCGTGTGAAAGCCGTCCTTCTCCTAGCTTTTTGGGAACACAAAGTTTCTTTTCAGTTGCAAACTCCATTCCATACATATATATGGGGAGGTACAAGCTCCAACTCGGTTTGACAGTGAAAACTGCAGGATCTTCAAACCGGCACTAGGAAACAGACTGAGAAAGCAGAGAAAAAGTGTCTCCTGCAACCCGTTTCTTTGGTGCTAGATGAACGAACGTCTCTCCACTTGCTCAGTTCTGAGAGATAAGAGTGTGTGAAAGCCGTACTTCACCTAGCTTGTTGGGAACACAAAGTTTCTTTTCAGTTGCAAACTCCATTCCATACATATATATGGGGAGGTAGAAGCTCCAACTCCGTTTTACAGTGAAAACTGCAGGAACTTCAAACCGGCACTAGGAAACAGACTGAGAAAGCAGAGAAAAAGTGTCTCCTGCAACCCGTTCCCTTGGTGCTAGATGAACGAACGTCTCTCAACTTGCTCAGTTATGAGAGAAAATTATGTGTGAAAGCCGTCCTTCACCTAGCTTGTTGGGAACACAAAGTTTCTTTTCAGTTGCAAACTCCATTCCATACATATATATGGGGAGGTACTAGCTCCAACTCGGTTTGACATTGAAAAAGGCAGGAACTTCAAACCGGCACTAGGAAACAGACTGAGAAAGCAGAGAAAAAGTGTCTCCTGCAACGCGTTCCCTTGGTGCTAGATGAACGAACGTCTCTCCACTTGCTCTGTTCTGAGAGTTAAGTGTGTGTGAAAGCCGTCCTTCACCTAGCTTGTTGGGAACACAAAGTTTCTTTTCAGTTGCAAACTCCATTCCATACATATATATGGGGAGGTAGAAGCTCCAACTCGGTTTTACAGTGAAAACTGCTGGAACTTCAAACCGGCACTAGGTAACAGACTGAGAAAGCAGAGAAAAAGTGTCTCCTGCTACCCGTCCCCTTGGTGCTAGATGAACGAACGTCTCTCCACTTGCTCAGTTCTGAGAGATAAGTGTGTGTGAAAGCCGTCCTTCACCTAGCTTGTTGGGAACACAAAGTTTCTTTTCAGTTGCAAACTCCATTCCATACATATATATGGGGAGGTAGAAGCTCAAACTCGGTTTTACAGTGAAAACTGCTGGAACTTCAAACCGGCACTAGGAAACAGAGTGAGAAAGCAGAGAAAAAGTGTCTCCTGCTACCCGTCCCCTTGGTGCTAGATGAACGAACGTCTCTCCACTTGCTCAGTTCTGAGAGATAGGTGCGTGTGAAATCCGTACTTCTCCTAGCTTTTTGGGAACACAAAGTTTCTTTTTAGTTGCAAACTCCATTCCATACCTATATATGGGGAGGTACAAGCTCCAACTCGGTTTGACAGTGAAAACTGCAGGATCTTCAAACCGGCACTAGGAAACAGACTGAGAAAGCAGAGAAAAAGTGTCTCCTGCAACCCGTTCCTTTGGTGCTAGATGAACGAACGTCTCTCCACTTGCTCAGTTCTGAGAGATAAGAGTGTGTGAAAGCCGTACTTCACCTAGCTTGTTGGGAACACAAAGTTTCTTTTCAGTTGCAAATTCCATTCCATACATATATATGGGGAGGTAGAAGCTCCAACTCCGTTTTACAGTGAAAACTGCAGGAACTTCAAACCGGCACTAGGAAACAGACTGAGAAAGCAGAGAAAAAGTGTCTCCTTCAACCCGTTCCCTTGGTGCTAGATGAACGAACGTTTCTCAACTTGCTCAGTTATGAGAGAAAATTATGTGTGAAAGCCGTCCTTCACCTAGCTTGTTGGGAACACAAAGTTTCTTTTCAGTTACAAACTCCATTCCATACTTATATATGGGGAGGTACTAGCTCCAACTCGGTTTGACATTGAAAAAGGCAGGAACTTCAAACCGGCACTAGGAAACAGACTGAGAAAGCAGAGAAAAAGTGTCTCCTGCAACCCGTTCCCTTGGTGCTAGATGAACGAACGTCTCTCCACTTGCTCTGTTCTGAGAGATAAGTGTGTGTGAAAGCCGTACTTCACCTAGCTTGTTGGGAACACAAAGTTTCTTTTCAGTTGCAAACTCCATTCCATACATATATATGGGGAGGTACAAGCTCCAACTCGTTTTTACAGTGAAAACTGCAGGAACTTCAAACCGGCACTAGGAAACAGACTGAGAAATCAGAGAAAAAGTGTCCCCTGCAACCCGTTCCCTTGGTGCTAGATGAACGAACGACTCTCCACTTGCTCAGTTCTGAGAGATATGTGTGTGTGAAAGCCGTACTTCACCTACCTTGTTGGGAACACAAAGTTTCTTTTCAGTTGCAAACTCCATTCCATACATATATATGGGGAGGTAGAAGCTCCAACTCCGTTTTACAGTGAAAACTGCAGGAACTTCAAACCGGCACTAGGAAACAGACTGAGAAAGCAGAGAAAAAGTGTCTCCTTCAACCCGTTCCCTTGGTGCTAGATGAACGAACGTCTCTCAACTTGCTCAGTTATGAGAGAAATTTATGTGTGAAAGCCGTCCTTCACCTAGCTTGTTGGGAACACAAAGTTTCTTTTCAGTTGCAAACTCCATTCCATACTTATATAAGGGGAGGTACTAGCTCCAACTCGGTTTGACATTGAAAAAGGCAGGGACTTCAAACCGGCACTAGGGATCAGACTGAGAAAGCAGAGAAAAAGTGTCTCCTGCAACCCGTTCCCTTGGTGCTAGATGAACGAACGTCTCTCCACTTGCTCTGTTCTGAGAGATAAGTGTGTGTGAAAGCCGTACTTCACCTACCTTGTTGGGAACACAAAGTTTCTTTTCAGTTGCAAACTCCATTCCATACATATATATGGGGAGGTACAAGCTCCAACTCGTTTTTACAGTGAAAACTGCAGGAACTTCAAACCGGCACTAGGAAACAGACTGAGAAATCAGAGAAAAAGTGTCCCCTGCAACCCGTTCCCTTGGTGCTAGATGAACGAACGACTCTCCACTTGCTCAGTTCTGAGAGATATGTGTGTGTGAAAGCCGTCCTTCACCTAGCTTGTTGGGAACACAAAGTTTCTTTTCAGTTGCAAACTCCATTCCATACATATATATGGGGAGGTACAAGCTCCAACTCGGTTTGCCAGTGAAAACTGCAGGAACTTCAAACCGGCACTAGGAAACAGACTGAGGAAGCAGAGAAAAAGTGTCCCCTGCAACACGTTCCCTTGGTGCTAGATGAACGAACGTCTCTCCACTTGCTCAGTTCTGAGAGATAAGTGTGTGTGAAAGCCGTCCTTCACCTAGCTTGTTGGGAACACAAAGTATCTTTTCAGTTGCAAACTCCATTCCATACATATATATGGGGAGGAACTAGCTCCAACTCGGTTTGACAGTGAAAACTGCAGGAACTTCAAACCGGCATTAGGAAACAGACTGAGAAAGCAGAGAAAAAGTGTCTCCTGCAACCCGTTCCCTTGGTGCTAGATGAACGAAAGTCTCTCCACTTGCTCAGTTCTGAGAGATAAGTGTGTGTGAAAGCCGTCCTTCACCTAGCTTGTTGGGAACACAAAGTTTCTTTTCAGTTGCAAACTCCATTCCATACATATATATGGGGAGGTACCAGCTGCAACTCGGTTTTACAGTGAAAACTGCAGGAACTTCAAACCGTCACTAGGAAACAGACTGAGAAAGCAGAGAAAAAGTTTCTCCTGAAACCCGTTCCCTTGGTGCTAGATGAACGAACGTCTCTCCACTTGCTCAGTTCTGAGAGATAAGTGTGTGTGAAAGCCGTCCTTCACCTAGCTTGTTGGGAACACAAAGTTTCTTTTCAGTTGCAAACTCCATTCCATACATATATATGGGGAGGTAGAAGCTCCAACTCGGTTTGACAGTGAAAACTGCAGGAACTTCAAACCGGCACTAGGAAACAGACTGAGAAAGCAGAGAAAAAGTGTCTCCTGCAACCCGTTCCCTTGGTGCTAGATGAACGAACGTCTCTACACTTGCTCAGTTCTGAGAGATAAGTGTGTGTGAAAGCCGTCCTTCACCTAGCTTGTTGGGAACACAAAGTTTCTTTTCAGTTGCAAACTCCATTCCATACATATATATGGGGAGGTACTAGCTCCAAATCGGTTTTACACTGAAAACTGCAGGAACTTCAAACCGGCACTAGGAAACAGACTGAGAAAGCAGAGAAAAAGTGTCTCCTGCTACCCGTCCCCTTGGTGCTAGATGAACGAACGTCTCTCCACTTGCTCAGTTCTGAGAGATAAGTGTGTGTGAAAGCCGTCCTTCACCTAGCTTGTTGGGAACACAAAGTTTCTTTTCAGTTGCAAACTCCATTCCATACATATATATGGGGAGGAACTAGCTCCAACTCGGTTTGACAGTGAAAACTGCAGGAACTTCAAACCGGCATTAGGAAACAGACTGAGAAAGCAGAGAAAAAGTGTCTCCTGCAACCCGTTCCCTTGGTGCTAGATGAACGAACGTCTCTCCACTTGCTAAGTTCTGAGAGATAAGTGTGTGTGAAAGCCGTCCTTCACGTAGCTTGTTGGGAACACAAAGTTTCTTTTCAGTTGCAAACTCCATTCCATACATATATATGGGGAGGTACCAGCTCCAACTCGGTTTTACAGTGAAAACTGCAGGAACTTCAAACCGTCACTAGGAAACAGACTGAGAAAGCAGAGAAAAAGTGTCTCCTGAAACCCGTTCCCTTGGTGCTAGATGAACGAACGTCTCTCCACTTGCTCAGTTCTGAGAGATAAGTGTGTGTGAAAGCCGTCCTTCACCTAGCTTGTTGGGAACACAAAGTTTCTTTTCAGTTGCAAACTCCATTCCATTCATATATATGGGGAGGTACTAGCTCCAACTCGGTTTGACAGTGAAAACTGCAGGAACTTCAAACCGGCACTAGGAAACAGACTGAGAAAGCAGAGAAAAAGTGTCTCCTGCAACCCGTTCCCTTGGTGCTAGATGAACGAACGTCTCTCAACTTGCTCAGTTATGAGAGAAATTTATGTGTGAAAGCCGTCCTTCACCTAGCTTGTTGGGAACACAAAGTTTCTTTTCAGTTGCAAACTCCATTCCATACTTATATAAGGGGAGGTACTAGCTCCAACTCGGTTTGACATTGAAAAAGGCAGGGACTTCAAACCGGCACTAGGGATCAGACTGAGAAAGCAGAGAAAAAGTGTCTCCTGCAACCCGTTCCCTTGGTGCTAGATGAACGAACGTCTCTCCACTTGCTCTGTTCTGAGAGATAAGTGTGTGTGAAAGCCGTACTTCACCTAGCTTGTTGGGAACACAAAGTTTCTTTTCAGTTGCAAACTCCATTCCATACATATATATGGGGAGGTACAAGCTCCAACTCGTTTTTACAGTGAAAACTGCAGGAACTTCAAACCGGCACTAGGAAACAGACTGAGAAATCAGAGAAAAAGTGTCCCCTGCAACCCGTTCCCTTGGTGCTAGATGAACGAACGACTCTCCACTTGCTCAGTTCTGAGAGATATGTGTGTGTGAAAGCCGTCCTTCACCTAGCTTGTTGGGAACACAAAGTTTCTTTTCAGTTGCAAACTCCATTCCATACATATATATGGGGAGGTACAAGCTCCAACTCGGTTTGCCAGTGAAAACTGCAGGAACTTCAAACCGGCACTAGGAAACAGACTGAGGAAGCAGAGAAAAAGTGTCTCCTGCAACACGTTCCCTTGGTGCTAGATGAACGAACGTCTCTCCACTTGCTCAGTTCTGAGAGATAAGTGTGTGTGAAAGCCGTCCTTCACCTAGCTTGTTGGGAACACAAAGTATCTTTTCAGTTGCAAACTCCATTCCATACATATATATGGGGAGGAACTAGCTCCAACTCGGTTTGACAGTGAAAACTGCAGGAACTTCAAACCGGCATTAGGAAACAGACTGAGAAAGCAGAGAAAAAGTGTCTCCTGCAACCCGTTCCCTTGGTGCTAGATGAACGAAAGTCTCTCCACTTGCTCAGTTCTGAGAGATAAGTGTGTGTGAACGCCGTCCTTCACCTAGCTTGTTGGGAACACAAAGTTTCTTTTCAGTTGCAAACTCCATTCCATACATATATATGGGGAGGTACCAGCTGCAACTCGGTTTTACAGTGAAAACTGCAGGAACTTCAAACCGGCATTAGGAAACAGACTGAGAAAGCAGAGAAAAAGTGTCTCCTGCAACCCGTTCCCTTGGTGCTAGATGAACGAACGTCTCTCCACTTGCTAAGTTCTGAGAGATAAGTGTGTGTGAAAGCCGTCCTTCACGTAGCTTGTTGGGAACACAAAGTTTCTTTTCAGTTGCAAACTCCATTCCATACATATATATGGGGAGGTACCAGCTCCAACTCGGTTTTACAGTGAAAACTGCAGGAACTTCAAACCGTCACTAGGAAACAGACTGAGAAAGCAGAGAAAAAGTGTCTCCTGAAACCCGTTCCCTTGGTGCTAGATGAACGAACGTCTCTCCACTTGCTCAGTTCTGAGAGATAAGTGTGTGTGAAAGCCGTCCTTCACCTAGCTTGTTGGGAACACAAAGTTTCTTTTCAGTTGCAAACTCCATTCCATACATATATATGGGGAGGTACTAGCTCCAACTCGGTTTGACAGTGAAAACTGCAGGAACTTCAAACCGGCACTAGGAAACAGACTGAGAAAGCAGAGAAAAAGTGTCTCCTGCAACCCGTTCCCTTGGTGCTAGATGAACGAACGTCTCTCAACTTGCTCAGTTATGAGAGAAATTTATGTGTGAAAGCCGTCCTTCACCTAGCTTGTTGGGAACACAAAGTTTCTTTTCAGTTGCAAACTCCATTCCATACTTATATAAGGGGAGGTACTAGCTCCAACTCGGTTTGACATTGAAAAAGGCAGGGACTTCAAACCGGCACTAGGGATCAGACTGAGAAAGCAGAGAAAAAGTGTCTCCTGCAACCCGTTCCCTTGGTGCTAGATGAACGAACGTCTCTCCACTTGCTCTGTTCTGAGAGATAAGTGTGTGTGAAAGCCGTACTTCACCTAGCTTGTTGGGAACACAAAGTTTCTTTTCAGTTGCAAACTCCATTCCATACATATATATGGGGAGGTACAAGCTCCAACTCGTTTTTACAGTGAAAACTGCAGGAACTTCAAACCGGCACTAGGAAACAGACTGAGAAATCAGAGAAAAAGTGTCCCCTGCAACCCGTTCCCTTGGTGCTAGATGAACGAACGACTCTCCACTTGCTCAGTTCTGAGAGATATGTGTGTGTGAAAGCCGTCCTTCACCTAGCTTGTTGGGAACACAAAGTTTCTTTTCAGTTGCAAACTCCATTCCATACATATATATGGGGAGGTACAAGCTCCAACTCGGTTTGCCAGTGAAAACTGCAGGAACTTCAAACCGGCACTAGGAAACAGACTGAGGAAGCAGAGAAAAAGTGTCTCCTGCAACACGTTCCCTTGGTGCTAGATGAACGAACGTCTCTCCACTTGCTCAGTTCTGAGAGATAAGTGTGTGTGAAAGCCGTCCTTCACCTAGCTTGTTGGGAACACAAAGTATCTTTTCAGTTGCAAACTCCATTCCATACATATATATGGGGAGGAACTAGCTCCAACTCGGTTTGACAGTGAAAACTGCAGGAACTTCAAACCGGCATTAGGAAACAGACTGAGAAAGCAGAGAAAAAGTGTCTCCTGCAACCCGTTCCCTTGGTGCTAGATGAACGAAAGTCTCTCCACTTGCTCAGTTCTGAGAGATAAGTGTGTGTGAACGCCGTCCTTCACCTAGCTTGTTGGGAACACAAAGTTTCTTTTCAGTTGCAAACTCCATTCCATACATATATATGGGGAGGTACCAGCTGCAACTCGGTTTTACAGTGAAAACTGCAGGAACTTCAAACCGGCACTAGGAAACAGACTGAGAAAGCAGAGAAAAAGTGTCTCCTTCAACCCGTTCCCTTGGTGCTAGATGAACGAACGTTTCTCAACTTGCTCAGTTATGAGAGAAAATTATGTGTGAAAGCCGTCCTTCACCTAGCTTGTTGGGAACACAAAGTTTCTTTTCAGTTACAAACTCCATTCCATACTTATATATGGGGAGGTACTAGCTCCAACTCGGTTTGACATTGAAAAAGGCAGGAACTTCAAACCGGCACTAGGAAACAGACTGAGAAAGCAGAGAAAAAGTGTCTCCTGCAACCCGTTCCCTTGGTGCTAGATGAACGAACGTCTCTCCACTTGCTCTGTTCTGAGAGATAAGTGTGTGTGAAAGCCGTACTTCACCTAGCTTGTTGGGAACACAAAGTTTCTTTTCAGTTGCAAACTCCATTCCATACATATATATGGGGAGGTACAAGCTCCAACTCGTTTTTACAGTGAAAACTGCAGGAACTTCAAACCGGCACTAGGAAACAGACTGAGAAATCAGAGAAAAAGTGTCCCCTGCAACCCGTTCCCTTGGTGCTAGATGAACGAACGACTCTCCACTTGCTCAGTTCTGAGAGATATGTGTGTGTGAAAGCCGTACTTCACCTACCTTGTTGGGAACACAAAGTTTCTTTTCAGTTGCAAACTCCATTCCATACATATATATGGGGAGGTAGAAGCTCCAACTCCGTTTTACAGTGAAAACTGCAGGAACTTCAAACCGGCACTAGGAAACAGACTGAGAAAGCAGAGAAAAAGTGTCTCCTTCAACCCGTTCCCTTGGTGCTAGATGAACGAACGTCTCTCAACTTGCTCAGTTATGAGAGAAATTTATGTGTGAAAGCCGTCCTTCACCTAGCTTGTTGGGAACACAAAGTTTCTTTTCAGTTGCAAACTCCATTCCATACTTATATAAGGGGAGGTACTAGCTCCAACTCGGTTTGACATTGAAAAAGGCAGGGACTTCAAACCGGCACTAGGGATCAGACTGAGAAAGCAGAGAAAAAGTGTCTCCTGCAACCCGTTCCCTTGGTGCTAGATGAACGAACGTCTCTCCACTTGCTCTGTTCTGAGAGATAAGTGTGTGTGAAAGCCGTACTTCACCTACCTTGTTGGGAACACAAAGTTTCTTTTCAGTTGCAAACTCCATTCCATACATATATATGGGGAGGTACAAGCTCCAACTCGTTTTTACAGTGAAAACTGCAGGAACTTCAAACCGGCACTAGGAAACAGACTGAGAAATCAGAGAAAAAGTGTCCCCTGCAACCCGTTCCCTTGGTGCTAGATGAACGAACGACTCTCCACTTGCTCAGTTCTGAGAGATATGTGTGTGTGAAAGCCGTCCTTCACCTAGCTTGTTGGGAACACAAAGTTTCTTTTCAGTTGCAAACTCCATTCCATACATATATATGGGGAGGTACAAGCTCCAACTCGGTTTGCCAGTGAAAACTGCAGGAACTTCAAACCGGCACTAGGAAACAGACTGAGGAAGCAGAGAAAAAGTGTCCCCTGCAACACGTTCCCTTGGTGCTAGATGAACGAACGTCTCTCCACTTGCTCAGTTCTGAGAGATAAGTGTGTGTGAAAGCCGTCCTTCACCTAGCTTGTTGGGAACACAAAGTATCTTTTCAGTTGCAAACTCCATTCCATACATATATATGGGGAGGAACTAGCTCCAACTCGGTTTGACAGTGAAAACTGCAGGAACTTCAAACCGGCATTAGGAAACAGACTGAGAAAGCAGAGAAAAAGTGTCTCCTGCAACCCGTTCCCTTGGTGCTAGATGAACGAAAGTCTCTCCACTTGCTCAGTTCTGAGAGATAAGTGTGTGTGAAAGCCGTCCTTCACCTAGCTTGTTGGGAACACAAAGTTTCTTTTCAGTTGCAAACTCCATTCCATACATATATATGGGGAGGTACCAGCTGCAACTCGGTTTTACAGTGAAAACTGCAGGAACTTCAAACCGTCACTAGGAAACAGACTGAGAAAGCAGAGAAAAAGTTTCTCCTGAAACCCGTTCCCTTGGTGCTAGATGAACGAACGTCTCTCCACTTGCTCAGTTCTGAGAGATAAGTGTGTGTGAAAGCCGTCCTTCACCTAGCTTGTTGGGAACACAAAGTTTCTTTTCAGTTGCAAACTCCATTCCATACATATATATGGGGAGGTAGAAGCTCCAACTCGGTTTGACAGTGAAAACTGCAGGAACTTCAAACCGGCACTAGGAAACAGACTGAGAAAGCAGAGAAAAAGTGTCTCCTGCAACCCGTTCCCTTGGTGCTAGATGAACGAACGTCTCTACACTTGCTCAGTTCTGAGAGATAAGTGTGTGTGAAAGCCGTCCTTCACCTAGCTTGTTGGGAACACAAAGTTTCTTTTCAGTTGCAAACTCCATTCCATACATATATATGGGGAGGTACTAGCTCCAAATCGGTTTTACACTGAAAACTGCAGGAACTTCAAACCGGCACTAGGAAACAGACTGAGAAAGCAGAGAAAAAGTGTCTCCTGCTACCCGTCCCCTTGGTGCTAGATGAACGAACGTCTCTCCACTTGCTCAGTTCTGAGAGATAAGTGTGTGTGAAAGCCGTCCTTCACCTAGCTTGTTGGGAACACAAAGTTTCTTTTCAGTTGCAAACTCCATTCCATACATATATATGGGGAGGAACTAGCTCCAACTCGGTTTGACAGTGAAAACTGCAGGAACTTCAAACCGGCATTAGGAAACAGACTGAGAAAGCAGAGAAAAAGTGTCTCCTGCAACCCGTTCCCTTGGTGCTAGATGAACGAACGTCTCTCCACTTGCTAAGTTCTGAGAGATAAGTGTGTGTGAAAGCCGTCCTTCACGTAGCTTGTTGGGAACACAAAGTTTCTTTTCAGTTGCAAACTCCATTCCATACATATATATGGGGAGGTACCAGCTCCAACTCGGTTTTACAGTGAAAACTGCAGGAACTTCAAACCGTCACTAGGAAACAGACTGAGAAAGCAGAGAAAAAGTGTCTCCTGAAACCCGTTCCCTTGGTGCTAGATGAACGAACGTCTCTCCACTTGCTCAGTTCTGAGAGATAAGTGTGTGTGAAAGCCGTCCTTCACCTAGCTTGTTGGGAACACAAAGTTTCTTTTCAGTTGCAAACTCCATTCCATACATATATATGGGGAGGTACTAGCTCCAACTCGGTTTGACAGTGAAAACTGCAGGAACTTCAAACCGGCACTAGGAAACAGACTGAGAAAGCAGAGAAAAAGTGTCTCCTGCAACCCGTTCCCTTGGTGCTAGATGAACGAACGTCTCTCAACTTGCTCAGTTATGAGAGAAATTTATGTGTGAAAGCCGTCCTTCACCTAGCTTGTTGGGAACACAAAGTTTCTTTTCAGTTGCAAACTCCATTCCATACTTATATAAGGGGAGGTACTAGCTCCAACTCGGTTTGACATTGAAAAAGGCAGGGACTTCAAACCGGCACTAGGGATCAGACTGAGAAAGCAGAGAAAAAGTGTCTCCTGCAACCCGTTCCCTTGGTGCTAGATGAACGAACGTCTCTCCACTTGCTCTGTTCTGAGAGATAAGTGTGTGTGAAAGCCGTACTTCACCTAGCTTGTTGGGAACACAAAGTTTCTTTTCAGTTGCAAACTCCATTCCATACATATATATGGGGAGGTACAAGCTCCAACTCGTTTTTACAGTGAAAACTGCAGGAACTTCAAACCGGCACTAGGAAACAGACTGAGAAATCAGAGAAAAAGTGTCCCCTGCAACCCGTTCCCTTGGTGCTAGATGAACGAACGACTCTCCACTTGCTCAGTTCTGAGAGATATGTGTGTGTGAAAGCCGTCCTTCACCTAGCTTGTTGGGAACACAAAGTTTCTTTTCAGTTGCAAACTCCATTCCATACATATATATGGGGAGGTACAAGCTCCAACTCGGTTTGCCAGTGAAAACTGCAGGAACTTCAAACCGGCACTAGGAAACAGACTGAGGAAGCAGAGAAAAAGTGTCTCCTGCAACACGTTCCCTTGGTGCTAGATGAACGAACGTCTCTCCACTTGCTCAGTTCTGAGAGATAAGTGTGTGTGAAAGCCGTCCTTCACCTAGCTTGTTGGGAACACAAAGTATCTTTTCAGTTGCAAACTCCATTCCATACATATATATGGGGAGGAACTAGCTCCAACTCGGTTTGACAGTGAAAACTGCAGGAACTTCAAACCGGCATTAGGAAACAGACTGAGAAAGCAGAGAAAAAGTGTCTCCTGCAACCCGTTCCCTTGGTGCTAGATGAACGAAAGTCTCTCCACTTGCTCAGTTCTGAGAGATAAGTGTGTGTGAACGCCGTCCTTCACCTAGCTTGTTGGGAACACAAAGTTTCTTTTCAGTTGCAAACTCCATTCCATACATATATATGGGGAGGTACCAGCTGCAACTCGGTTTTACAGTGAAAACTGCAGGAACTTCAAACCGTCACTAGGAAACAGACTGAGAAAGCAGAGAAAAAGTTTCTCCTGAAACCCGTTCCCTTGGTGCTAGATGAACGAACGTCTCTCCACTTGCTCAGTTCTGAGAGATAAGTGTGTGTGAAAGCCGTCCTTCACCTAGCTTGTTGGGAACACAAAGTTTCTTTTCAGTTGCAAACTCCATTCCATACATATATATGGGGAGGTAGAAGCTCCAACTCGGTTTGACAGTGAAAACTGCAGGAACTTCAAACCGGCACTAGGAAACAGAATGAGAAAGCAGAGAAAAAGTGTCTCCTGCAACCCGTTCCCTTGATGCTAGATGAACGAACGTCTCTACACTTGCTCAGTTCTGAGAGATAAGTGTGTGTGAAAGCCGTCCTTCACCTAGCTTGTTGGGAACACAAAGTTTCTTTTCAGTTGCAAACTCCATTCCATACATATATATGGGGAGGTAGAAGCTCCAACTCGGTTTGACAGTGAAAACTGCAGGAACTTCAAACCGGCACTAGGAAACAGACTGAGAAAGCAGAGAAAAAGTGTCTCCTGCTACCCGTCCCCTTGGTGCTAGATGAACGAACGTCTCTCCACTTGCTCAGTTCTGAGAGATAAGTGTGTGTGAAAGCCGTCCTTCACCTAGCTTGTTGGGAACACAAAGTTTCTTTTCAGTTGCAAACTCCATTCCATACATATATATGGGGAGGAACTAGCTCCAACTCGGTTTGACAGTGAAAACTGCAGGAACTTCAAACCGGCATTAGGAAACAGACTGAGAAAGCAGAGAAAAAGTGTCTCCTGCAACCCGTTCCCTTGGTGCTAGATGAACGAACGTCTCTCCACTTGCTCAGTTCTGAGAGATAAGTGTGTGTGAAAGCCGTCCTTCACGTAGCTTGTTGGGAACACAAAGTTTCTTTTCAGTTGCAAACTCCATTCCATACATATATATGGGGAGGTACCAGCTCCAACTCGGTTTTACAGTGAAAACTGCAGGAACTTCAAACCGTCACTAGGAAACAGACTGAGAAATCAGAGAAAAAGTGTCCCCTGCAACCCGTTCCCTTGGTGCTAGATGAACGAACGACTCTCCACTTGCTCAGTTCTGAGAGATATGTGTGTGTGAAAGCCGTCCTTCACCTAGCTTGTTGGGAACACAAAGTTTCTTTTCAGTTGCAAACTCCATTCCATACATATATATGGGGAGGTACAAGCTCCAACTCGGTTTGCCAGTGAAAACTGCAGGAACTTCAAACCGGCACTAGGAAACAGACTGAGGAAGCAGAGAAAAAGTGTCTCCTGCAACACGTTCCCTTGGTGCTAGATGAACGAACGTCTCTCCACTTGCTCAGTTCTGAGAGATAAGTGTGTGTGAAAGCCGTCCTTCACCTAGCTTGTTGGGAACACAAAGTATCTTTTCAGTTGCAAACTCCATTCCATACATATATATGGGGAGGAACTAGCTCCAACTCGGTTTGACAGTGAAAACTGCAGGAACTTCAAACCGGCATTAGGAAACAGACTGAGAAAGCAGAGAAAAAGTGTCTCCTGCAACCCGTTCCCTTGGTGCTAGATGAACGAAAGTCTCTCCACTTGCTCAGTTCTGAGAGATAAGTGTGTGTGAACGCCGTCCTTCACCTAGCTTGTTGGGAACACAAAGTTTCTTTTCAGTTGCAAACTCCATTCCATACATATATATGGGGAGGTACCAGCTGCAACTCGGTTTTACAGTGAAAACTGCAGGAACTTCAAACCGTCACTAGGAAACAGACTGAGAAAGCAGAGAAAAAGTTTCTCCTGAAACCCGTTCCCTTGGTGCTAGATGAACGAACGTCTCTCCACTTGCTCAGTTCTGAGAGATAAGTGTGTGTGAAAGCCGTCCTTCACCTAGCTTGTTGGGAACACAAAGTTTCTTTTCAGTTGCAAACTCCATTCCATACATATATATGGGGAGGTAGAAGCTCCAACTCGGTTTGACAGTGAAAACTGCAGGAACTTCAAACCGGCACTAGGAAACAGAATGAGAAAGCAGAGAAAAAGTGTCTCCTGCAACCCGTTCCCTTGGTGCTAGATGAACGAACGTCTCTACACTTGCTCAGTTCTGAGAGATAAGTGTGTGTGAAAGCCGTCCTTCACCTAGCTTGTTGGGAACACAAAGTTTCTTTTCAGTTGCAAACTCCATTCCATACATATATATGGGGAGGTACTAGCTCCAAATCGGTTTTACACTGAAAACTGCAGGAACTTCAAACCGGCACTAGGAAACAGACTGAGAAAGCAGAGAAAAAGTGTCTCCTGCTACCCGTCCCCTTGGTGCTAGATGAACGAACGTCTCTCCACTTGCTCAGTTCTGAGAGATAAGTGTGTGTGAAAGCCGTCCTTCACCTAGCTTGTTGGGAACACAAAGTTTCTTTTCAGTTGCAAACTCCATTCCATACATATATATGGGGAGGAACTAGCTCCAACTCGGTTTGACAGTGAAAACTGCAGGAACTTCAAACCGGCATTAGGAAACAGACTGAGAAAGCAGAGAAAAAGTGTCTCCTGCAACCCGTTCCCTTGGTGCTAGATGAACGAACGTCTCTCCACTTGCTCAGTTCTGAGAGATAAGTGTGTGTGAAAGCCGTCCTTCACGTAGCTTGTTGGGAACACAAAGTTTCTTTTCAGTTGCAAACTCCATTCCATACATATATATGGGGAGGTACCAGCTCCAACTCGGTTTTACAGTGAAAACTGCAGGAACTTCAAACCGTCACTAGGAAACAGACTGAGAAAGCAGAGAAAAAGTGTCTCCTGAAACCCGTTCCCTTGGTGCTAGATGAACGAACGTCTCTCCACTTGCTCAGTTCTGAGAGATAAGTGTGTGTGAAAGCCGTCCTTCACCTAGCTTGTTGGGAACACAAAGTTTCTTTTCAGTTGCAAACTCCATTCCATACATATATATGGGGAGGTACTAGCTCCAACTCGGTTTGACAGTGAAAACTGCAGGAACTTCAAACCGGCACTAGGAAACAGACTGAGAAAGCAGAGAAAAAGTGTCTCCTGCAACCCGTTCCCTTGGTGCTAGATGAACGAACGTCTCTCCACTTGCTCAGTTCTGAGAGATAAGTGTGTGTGAAAGCCGTCCTTCACCTAGCTTGTTGGGAACACAAAGTTTCTTTTCAGTTGCAAACTCCATTCCATACATATATATGGGGAGGTACTAGCTCCAACTCGGTTTGACAGTGAAAACTGCAGGAACTTCAAACCGGCACAAGGAAACAGACTGAGAAAGCAGAGAAAAAGTTTCTCCTGCAACCCGTTCCCTTGGTGCTAGATGAACGAACGTCTCTCCACTTGCTCAGTTCTGAGAGATAAGTGTGTGTGAAAGCCGTCCTTCACCTAGCTTGTTGGGAACACAAAGTTTCTTTTCAGTTGCAAACTCCATTCCATACATATATATGGGGAGGTACTAGCTCCAAATCGGTTTTACACTGAAAACTGCAGGAACTTCAAACCGGCACTAGGAAACAGACTGAGAGAGCAGAGAAAAAGTGTCTCCTGCTACCCGTCCACTTGGAGCTAGATGAACGAACGTCTCTCCACTTGCTCTGTTCTGAGAGATAAGTGTGTGTGAAAGCCATCCTTCACCTAGCTTGTTGGGAACACAAAGTTTCTTTTCAGTTGCAAACTCCATTCCATACATATATATGGGGAGGTACTAGCTCCAACTCGGTTTGACAGTGAAAACTGCAGGAACTTCAAACCGGCACTAGGAAACAGACTGAGAAAGCAGAGAAAAAGTGTCTCCTTCAACCCGTTCCCTTGGTGCTAGATGAACGAACGTCTCTCCACTTGCTCAGTTCTGAGAGATAAGTGTGTGTGAAAGCCGTCCTTCACCTAGCTTGTTGGGAACACAAAGTTTCTTTTCAGTTGCAAACTCCGTTCCATACATATATATGGGGAGGTAGAAGCTCCAACTCGGTTTTACAGTGAAAACTGCTGGAACTTCAAACCGGCACTAGGTAACAGACTGAGAAAGCAGAGAAAAAGTTTCTCCTTCAACCCGTTCCCTTGGTGCTAGATGAACGAACGTCTCTCCACTTGCTCAGTTCTGAGAGATAGGTGCGTGAGAAAGCCGTCCTTCTCCTTGCTTTTTGGGAACACAAAGTTTCTTTTCATTTGCAAACTCCATTCCATACATATATATGGGGAGGTAGAAGCTCCAACTCGGTTTGACAGTGAAAAAGGCAGGAACTTCAAACCGGCACTAGGAAACAGACTGAGAAAGCAGAGAAAAAGTGTCTCCTGCAACCCGTTCCCTTGGTGCTAGATGAACGAACGTCTCTCCACTTGCTCAGTTCTGAGAGATAATTGCGTGTGAAAGCCGTCCTTCACCTAGCTTTTTAGGAAAACAAAGTTTCTTTTCAGTTTCAAATTCCATTCCATACATATATATGGGGAGGTACAAGCTCCAACTCGGTTTCACAGTGAAAACTGCAGGAACTTCAAACCGGCACTAGGAAACAGACTGAGAAAGCAGAGAAAAAGTGTCTCCTGCAACCCGTTCCCTTGGTGGTAGATGAACGAACGTCTCTCCACTTGCTCAGTTCTGAGAGACAAGTGTGTGTGAAAGCCGCTCTTCACCAAGCTTGTTGGGAACACAAAGTTTCTTTTCAGTAGTAAACTCCATTCCATACATATATATGGATAGATACTAGCTCCAAATCGGTTTGACAATGAAAACTGCAGGAACTTCAAACCGGCACTAGGAAACAGACTGAGAAAGCAGAGAAAAAGTGTCTCCTGCAACCCATTCCCTTGGTGCTAGATGAACGAACGTCTCTCCACTTGCTCAGTTCTGAGAGATAAGTGTGTGTGAAAGCCGTCCTTCATCTAGCTTGTTGGGAACACAAAGTTTCTTTTCAGTTGCAAACTCCATTCCATACATATATATGGGGAGGTACTAGCTCCAACTCGGTTTGACAGTGAAAACTGCAGGAACTTCAAACCGGCACTAGGAAACAGACTGAGAAAGCAGAGAAAAAGTGTCTCCTGCAACCCGTTCCCTTGGTGCTAGATGAACGAACGTCTCTCCAATTGCTCAGTTCTGAGAGATAAGTGTGTGTGAAAGCCGTCCTTCACCTAGCTTGTTGGGAACACAAAATTTCTTTTCAGTTGCAAACTCCATTCCATACATATATATGGGGAGGTACTAGCTCCAACTCGGATTTAAAGTGAAAACTGCAGGAACTTCAAACCGGCACTAGGTAACAGACTGAGAAAGCAGAGAAAAATTATCTCCTGCAAACCGTTCCCTTGGTGCTAGATGAACGAACGTCTCTCCACTTGCTCAGTTCTGAGAGATAAGTGTGTGTGAAAGCCGTCCTTCACCTAGCTTGTTGGGAACACAAAGTTTCTTTTCAGTTGCAAACTCCATTCCATACATATATATGGGGAGGTACTAGCTCCAACTCGGTTTTACAGTGAAAACTGCAGGAACTTCATACCGGCACTAGGAAACAGACTGAGAAAGCAGAGAAAAAGTGTCTCCTGCAACCCGTTCCCTTGGTGCTAGATGAACGAACGTCTCTCCTCTTGCTCAGTTCTGAGAGATAAGTGTGTTTGAAAGCCGTCCTTCACCTAGCTTGTTGGGAACACAAAGTTTCTTTTCAGTTGCAAACTCCATTCCATACATATATATGGGGACGAACTAGCTCCAACTCGTTTTGAGAGTGAAAACTGCAGGAACTTCAAACCGGCACTAGGAAACAGACTGAGAAAACAGAGAAAAAGTGTCTCCTGCAACCCGTTCCCTTGGTGCTAGATAAACGAACGTCTCTCCACTTGCTCAGTTCTGAGAGATAAGTGTGTGTGAAAGCCGTCCTTCACCTAGCTTGTTGGGAACACAAAGTTTCTTTTCAGTTGCAAACTCCTTTCCATACATATATATGGGGAGGTACTAGCTCCAACTCGGTTTGACAGTGAAAACTGCAGGAACTTCAAACCGGCACTAGGAAACAGACTGAGAAAGCAGAGAAAAAGTGTCTCCTGCAACCCGTTCCCTTGGTGCTAAATGAACGAACGTCTCTCCACTTGCTCAGTTCTGAGAGATATGTGTGTGTGAAAGCCGTCCTTCACCTAGCTTGTTGGGAACACAAAGTTTCTTTTCAGTTGCAAACTCCATTCCATACATATATATGGGGAGGTACTAGCTCCAACTCGTTTTGACAGTGAAAACTGCAGGAACTTCAAACCGGCACTAGGAAACAGACTGAGAAAGCAGAGAAAAAGTGTCTCCTGCAACCCGTTCCCTTGGTGCTAGATGAACGAACGTCTCTCCACTTACTCAGTTCTGAGAGATAAGTGTGTGTGAAAGCCGTCCTTCACCTAGCTTGTTGGGAACACAAAGTTTCTTTTCAGTTGCAAACTCCTTTCCATACATATATATGGGGAGGTACAAGCTCCAACTCGGTTTGACAGTGAAAACTGCAGGAACTTCAAACCGGCACTAGGAAACAGACTGAGAAAGCAGAGAAAAAGTGTCTCCTGCAACCCGTTCCCTTGGTGCTAGATGAACGAACGTCTCTCCACTTGCTCAGTTCTGAGAGATATGTGTGTGTGAAAGCCGTCCTTCACCTAGCTTGTTGGGAACACAAAGTTTCTTTTCAGTTGCAAACTCCATTCCATACATATATAAGGGGAGGTACTAGCTCCAACTCGGTTTTACAGTGAAAACTGCAGGAACTTCATACCGGCACTAGGAAACAGACTGAGAAAGCAGAGAAAAAGTGTCTCCTGCAACCCGTTCCCTTGGTGCTAGATGAACGAACGTCTCTCCTCTTGCTCAGTTCTGAGAGATAAGTGTGTTTGAAAGCCGTCCTTCACCTAGCTTGTTGGGAACACAAAGTTTCTTTTCAGTTGCAAACTCCATTCCATACATATATATGGGGACGAACTAGCTCCAACTCGTTTTGACAGTGAAAACTGCAGGAACTTCAAACCGGCACTAGGAAACAGACTGAGAAAACAGAGAAATAGTGTCTCCTGCAACCCGTTCCCTTGGTGCTAGATAAACGAACGTCTCTCCACTTGCTCAGTTCTGAGAGATAAGTGTGTGTGAAAGCCGTCCTTCACCTAGCTTGTTGGGAACACAAAGTTACTTTTCAGTTGCAAACTCCTTTCCATACATATATATGGGGAGGTACTAGCTCCAACTCGGTTTGACAGTGAAAACTGCAGGAACTTCAAACCGGCACTAGGAAACAGACTGAGAAAGCAGAGAAAAAGTGGCTCCTGCAACCCGTTCCCTTGGTGCTAGATGAACGAACGTCTCTCCACTTGCTCAGTTCTGAGAGATAAGTGTGTGTGAACGCCGTCCTTCACCTAGCTTGTTGGGAACACAAAGTTTCTTTTCAGTTGCAAACTCCATTCCATACATATATATGGGGAGGTACCAGCTGCAACTCGGTTTTACAGTGAAAACTGCAGGAACTTCAAACCGTCACTAGGAAACAGACTGAGAAAGCAGAGAAAAAGTTTCTCCTGAAACCCGTTCCCTTGGTGCTAGATGAACGAACGTCTCTCCACTTGCTCAGTTCTGAGAGATAAGTGTGTGTGAAAGCCGTCCTTCACCTAGCTTGTTGGGAACACAAAGTTTCTTTTCAGTTGCAAACTCCATTCCATACATATATATGGGGAGGTAGAAGCTCCAACTCGGTTTGACAGTGAAAACTGCAGGAACTTCAAACCGGCACTAGGAAACAGAATGAGAAAGCAGAGAAAAAGTGTCTCCTGCAACCCGTTCCCTTGATGCTAGATGAACGAACGTCTCTACACTTGCTCAGTTCTGAGAGATAAGTGTGTGTGAAAGCCGTCCTTCACCTAGCTTGTTGGGAACACAAAGTTTCTTTTCAGTTGCAAACTCCATTCCATACATATATATGGGGAGGTAGAAGCTCCAACTCGGTTTGACAGTGAAAACTGCAGGAACTTCAAACCGGCACTAGGAAACAGACTGAGAAAGCAGAGAAAAAGTGTCTCCTGCTACCCGTCCCCTTGGTGCTAGATGAACGAACGTCTCTCCACTTGCTCAGTTCTGAGAGATAAGTGTGTGTGAAAGCCGTCCTTCACCTAGCTTGTTGGGAACACAAAGTTTCTTTTCAGTTGCAAACTCCATTCCATACATATATATGGGGAGGAACTAGCTCCAACTCGGTTTGACAGTGAAAACTGCAGGAACTTCAAACCGGCATTAGGAAACAGACTGAGAAAGCAGAGAAAAAGTGTCTCCTGCAACCCGTTCCCTTGGTGCTAGATGAACGAACGTCTCTCCACTTGCTCAGTTCTGAGAGATAAGTGTGTGTGAAAGCCGTCCTTCACGTAGCTTGTTGGGAACACAAAGTTTCTTTTCAGTTGCAAACTCCATTCCATACATATATATGGGGAGGTACCAGCTCCAACTCGGTTTTACAGTGAAAACTGCAGGAACTTCAAACCGTCACTAGGAAACAGACTGAGAAATCAGAGAAAAAGTGTCCCCTGCAACCCGTTCCCTTGGTGCTAGATGAACGAACGACTCTCCACTTGCTCAGTTCTGAGAGATATGTGTGTGTGAAAGCCGTCCTTCACCTAGCTTGTTGGGAACACAAAGTTTCTTTTCAGTTGCAAACTCCATTCCATACATATATATGGGGAGGTACAAGCTCCAACTCGGTTTGCCAGTGAAAACTGCAGGAACTTCAAACCGGCACTAGGAAACAGACTGAGGAAGCAGAGAAAAAGTGTCTCCTGCAACACGTTCCCTTGGTGCTAGATGAACGAACGTCTCTCCACTTGCTCAGTTCTGAGAGATAAGTGTGTGTGAAAGCCGTCCTTCACCTAGCTTGTTGGGAACACAAAGTATCTTTTCAGTTGCAAACTCCATTCCATACATATATATGGGGAGGAACTAGCTCCAACTCGGTTTGACAGTGAAAACTGCAGGAACTTCAAACCGGCATTAGGAAACAGACTGAGAAAGCAGAGAAAAAGTGTCTCCTGCAACCCGTTCCCTTGGTGCTAGATGAACGAAAGTCTCTCCACTTGCTCAGTTCTGAGAGATAAGTGTGTGTGAACGCCGTCCTTCACCTAGCTTGTTGGGAACACAAAGTTTCTTTTCAGTTGCAAACTCCATTCCATACATATATATGGGGAGGTACCAGCTGCAACTCGGTTTTACAGTGAAAACTGCAGGAACTTCAAACCGTCACTAGGAAACAGACTGAGAAAGCAGAGAAAAAGTTTCTCCTGAAACCCGTTCCCTTGGTGCTAGATGAACGAACGTCTCTCCACTTGCTCAGTTCTGAGAGATAAGTGTGTGTGAAAGCCGTCCTTCACCTAGCTTGTTGGGAACACAAAGTTTCTTTTCAGTTGCAAACTCCATTCCATACATATATATGGGGAGGTAGAAGCTCCAACTCGGTTTGACAGTGAAAACTGCAGGAACTTCAAACCGGCACTAGGAAACAGAATGAGAAAGCAGAGAAAAAGTGTCTCCTGCAACCCGTTCCCTTGGTGCTAGATGAACGAACGTCTCTACACTTGCTCAGTTCTGAGAGATAAGTGTGTGTGAAAGCCGTCCTTCACCTAGCTTGTTGGGAACACAAAGTTTCTTTTCAGTTGCAAACTCCATTCCATACATATATATGGGGAGGTACTAGCTCCAAATCGGTTTTACACTGAAAACTGCAGGAACTTCAAACCGGCACTAGGAAACAGACTGAGAAAGCAGAGAAAAAGTGTCTCCTGCTACCCGTCCCCTTGGTGCTAGATGAACGAACGTCTCTCCACTTGCTCAGTTCTGAGAGATAAGTGTGTGTGAAAGCCGTCCTTCACCTAGCTTGTTGGGAACACAAAGTTTCTTTTCAGTTGCAAACTCCATTCCATACATATATATGGGGAGGAACTAGCTCCAACTCGGTTTGACAGTGAAAACTGCAGGAACTTCAAACCGGCATTAGGAAACAGACTGAGAAAGCAGAGAAAAAGTGTCTCCTGCAACCCGTTCCCTTGGTGCTAGATGAACGAACGTCTCTCCACTTGCTCAGTTCTGAGAGATAAGTGTGTGTGAAAGCCGTCCTTCACGTAGCTTGTTGGGAACACAAAGTTTCTTTTCAGTTGCAAACTCCATTCCATACATATATATGGGGAGGTACCAGCTCCAACTCGGTTTTACAGTGAAAACTGCAGGAACTTCAAACCGTCACTAGGAAACAGACTGAGAAAGCAGAGAAAAAGTGTCTCCTGAAACCCGTTCCCTTGGTGCTAGATGAACGAACGTCTCTCCACTTGCTCAGTTCTGAGAGATAAGTGTGTGTGAAAGCCGTCCTTCACCTAGCTTGTTGGGAACACAAAGTTTCTTTTCAGTTGCAAACTCCATTCCATACATATATATGGGGAGGTACTAGCTCCAACTCGGTTTGACAGTGAAAACTGCAGGAACTTCAAACCGGCACTAGGAAACAGACTGAGAAAGCAGAGAAAAAGTGTCTCCTGCAACCCGTTCCCTTGGTGCTAGATGAACGAACGTCTCTCCACTTGCTCAGTTCTGAGAGATAAGTGTGTGTGAAAGCCGTCCTTCACCTAGCTTGTTGGGAACACAAAGTTTCTTTTCAGTTGCAAACTCCATTCCATACATATATATGGGGAGGTACTAGCTCCAACTCGGTTTGACAGTGAAAACTGCAGGAACTTCAAACCGGCACAAGGAAACAGACTGAGAAAGCAGAGAAAAAGTTTCTCCTGCAACCCGTTCCCTTGGTGCTAGATGAACGAACGTCTCTCCACTTGCTCAGTTCTGAGAGATAAGTGTGTGTGAAAGCCGTCCTTCACCTAGCTTGTTGGGAACACAAAGTTTCTTTTCAGTTGCAAACTCCATTCCATACATATATATGGGGAGGTACTAGCTCCAAATCGGTTTTACACTGAAAACTGCAGGAACTTCAAACCGGCACTAGGAAACAGACTGAGAGAGCAGAGAAAAAGTGTCTCCTGCTACCCGTCCACTTGGAGCTAGATGAACGAACGTCTCTCCACTTGCTCTGTTCTGAGAGATAAGTGTGTGTGAAAGCCATCCTTCACCTAGCTTGTTGGGAACACAAAGTTTCTTTTCAGTTGCAAACTCCATTCCATACATATATATGGGGAGGTACTAGCTCCAACTCGGTTTGACAGTGAAAACTGCAGGAACTTCAAACCGGCACTAGGAAACAGACTGAGAAAGCAGAGAAAAAGTGTCTCCTTCAACCCGTTCCCTTGGTGCTAGATGAACGAACGTCTCTCCACTTGCTCAGTTCTGAGAGATAAGTGTGTGTGAAAGCCGTCCTTCACCTAGCTTGTTGGGAACACAAAGTTTCTTTTCAGTTGCAAACTCCGTTCCATACATATATATGGGGAGGTAGAAGCTCCAACTCGGTTTTACAGTGAAAACTGCTGGAACTTCAAACCGGCACTAGGTAACAGACTGAGAAAGCAGAGAAAAAGTTTCTCCTTCAACCCGTTCCCTTGGTGCTAGATGAACGAACGTCTCTCCACTTGCTCAGTTCTGAGAGATAGGTGCGTGAGAAAGCCGTCCTTCTCCTTGCTTTTTGGGAACACAAAGTTTCTTTTCATTTGCAAACTCCATTCCATACATATATATGGGGAGGTAGAAGCTCCAACTCGGTTTGACAGTGAAAAAGGCAGGAACTTCAAACCGGCACTAGGAAACAGACTGAGAAAGCAGAGAAAAAGTGTCTCCTGCAACCCGTTCCCTTGGTGCTAGATGAACGAACGTCTCTCCACTTGCTCAGTTCTGAGAGATAATTGCGTGTGAAAGCCGTCCTTCACCTAGCTTTTTAGGAAAACAAAGTTTCTTTTCAGTTTCAAATTCCATTCCATACATATATATGGGGAGGTACAAGCTCCAACTCGGTTTCACAGTGAAAACTGCAGGAACTTCAAACCGGCACTAGGAAACAGACTGAGAAAGCAGAGAAAAAGTGTCTCCTGCAACCCGTTCCCTTGGTGGTAGATGAACGAACGTCTCTCCACTTGCTCAGTTCTGAGAGACAAGTGTGTGTGAAAGCCGCTCTTCACCAAGCTTGTTGGGAACACAAAGTTTCTTTTCAGTAGTAAACTCCATTCCATACATATATATGGATAGATACTAGCTCCAAATCGGTTTGACAATGAAAACTGCAGGAACTTCAAACCGGCACTAGGAAACAGACTGAGAAAGCAGAGAAAAAGTGTCTCCTGCAACCCATTCCCTTGGTGCTAGATGAACGAACGTCTCTCCACTTGCTCAGTTCTGAGAGATAAGTGTGTGTGAAAGCCGTCCTTCATCTAGCTTGTTGGGAACACAAAGTTTCTTTTCAGTTGCAAACTCCATTCCATACATATATATGGGGAGGTACTAGCTCCAACTCGGTTTGACAGTGAAAACTGCAGGAACTTCAAACCGGCACTAGGAAACAGACTGAGAAAGCAGAGAAAAAGTGTCTCCTGCAACCCGTTCCCTTGGTGCTAGATGAACGAACGTCTCTCCAATTGCTCAGTTCTGAGAGATAAGTGTGTGTGAAAGCCGTCCTTCACCTAGCTTGTTGGGAACACAAAATTTCTTTTCAGTTGCAAACTCCATTCCATACATATATATGGGGAGGTACTAGCTCCAACTCGGATTTAAAGTGAAAACTGCAGGAACTTCAAACCGGCACTAGGTAACAGACTGAGAAAGCAGAGAAAAATTATCTCCTGCAAACCGTTCCCTTGGTGCTAGATGAACGAACGTCTCTCCACTTGCTCAGTTCTGAGAGATAAGTGTGTGTGAAAGCCGTCCTTCACCTAGCTTGTTGGGAACACAAAGTTTCTTTTCAGTTGCAAACTCCATTCCATACATATATATGGGGAGGTACTAGCTCCAACTCGGTTTTACAGTGAAAACTGCAGGAACTTCATACCGGCACTAGGAAACAGACTGAGAAAGCAGAGAAAAAGTGTCTCCTGCAACCCGTTCCCTTGGTGCTAGATGAACGAACGTCTCTCCTCTTGCTCAGTTCTGAGAGATAAGTGTGTTTGAAAGCCGTCCTTCACCTAGCTTGTTGGGAACACAAAGTTTCTTTTCAGTTGCAAACTCCATTCCATACATATATATGGGGACGAACTAGCTCCAACTCGTTTTGAGAGTGAAAACTGCAGGAACTTCAAACCGGCACTAGGAAACAGACTGAGAAAACAGAGAAAAAGTGTCTCCTGCAACCCGTTCCCTTGGTGCTAGATAAACGAACGTCTCTCCACTTGCTCAGTTCTGAGAGATAAGTGTGTGTGAAAGCCGTCCTTCACCTAGCTTGTTGGGAACACAAAGTTTCTTTTCAGTTGCAAACTCCTTTCCATACATATATATGGGGAGGTACTAGCTCCAACTCGGTTTGACAGTGAAAACTGCAGGAACTTCAAACCGGCACTAGGAAACAGACTGAGAAAGCAGAGAAAAAGTGTCTCCTGCAACCCGTTCCCTTGGTGCTAAATGAACGAACGTCTCTCCACTTGCTCAGTTCTGAGAGATATGTGTGTGTGAAAGCCGTCCTTCACCTAGCTTGTTGGGAACACAAAGTTTCTTTTCAGTTGCAAACTCCATTCCATACATATATATGGGGAGGTACTAGCTCCAACTCGTTTTGACAGTGAAAACTGCAGGAACTTCAAACCGGCACTAGGAAACAGACTGAGAAAGCAGAGAAAAAGTGTCTCCTGCAACCCGTTCCCTTGGTGCTAGATGAACGAACGTCTCTCCACTTACTCAGTTCTGAGAGATAAGTGTGTGTGAAAGCCGTCCTTCACCTAGCTTGTTGGGAACACAAAGTTTCTTTTCAGTTGCAAACTCCTTTCCATACATATATATGGGGAGGTACAAGCTCCAACTCGGTTTGACAGTGAAAACTGCAGGAACTTCAAACCGGCACTAGGAAACAGACTGAGAAAGCAGAGAAAAAGTGTCTCCTGCAACCCGTTCCCTTGGTGCTAGATGAACGAACGTCTCTCCACTTGCTCAGTTCTGAGAGATATGTGTGTGTGAAAGCCGTCCTTCACCTAGCTTGTTGGGAACACAAAGTTTCTTTTCAGTTGCAAACTCCATTCCATACATATATAAGGGGAGGTACTAGCTCCAACTCGGTTTTACAGTGAAAACTGCAGGAACTTCATACCGGCACTAGGAAACAGACTGAGAAAGCAGAGAAAAAGTGTCTCCTGCAACCCGTTCCCTTGGTGCTAGATGAACGAACGTCTCTCCTCTTGCTCAGTTCTGAGAGATAAGTGTGTTTGAAAGCCGTCCTTCACCTAGCTTGTTGGGAACACAAAGTTTCTTTTCAGTTGCAAACTCCATTCCATACATATATATGGGGACGAACTAGCTCCAACTCGTTTTGACAGTGAAAACTGCAGGAACTTCAAACCGGCACTAGGAAACAGACTGAGAAAACAGAGAAATAGTGTCTCCTGCAACCCGTTCCCTTGGTGCTAGATAAACGAACGTCTCTCCACTTGCTCAGTTCTGAGAGATAAGTGTGTGTGAAAGCCGTCCTTCACCTAGCTTGTTGGGAACACAAAGTTACTTTTCAGTTGCAAACTCCTTTCCATACATATATATGGGGAGGTACTAGCTCCAACTCGGTTTGACAGTGAAAACTGCAGGAACTTCAAACCGGCACTAGGAAACAGACTGAGAAAGCAGAGAAAAAGTGGCTCCTGCAACCCGTTCCCTTGGTGCTAGATGAACGAACGTCTCTCCAATTGCTCAGTTCTGAGAGATAATTGTGTGTGAAAGCCGTCCTTCACCTAGCTTGTTGGGAACACAAAATTTCTTTTCAGTTGCAAACTCCATTCCATACATATATATGGGGAGGTACTAGCTCCAACTCGGATTTAAAGTGAAAACTGCAGGAACTTCAAACCGGCACTAGGTAACAGACTGAGAAAGCAGAGAAAAATTGTCTCCTGCAAACCGTTCCCTTGGTGCTAGATGAACGAACGTCTCTCCACTTGCTCAGTTCTGAGAGATAAGTGTGTGTGAAAGCCGTCCTTCACCTAGCTTGTTGGGAACACAAAGTTTCTTTTCAGTTGCAAACTCCATTCCATACATATATATGGGGAGGTACTAGCTCCAACTCGGTTTTACAGTGAAAACTGCAGGAACTTCATACCGGCACTAGGAAACAGACTGAGAAAGCAGAGAAAAAGTGTCTCCTGCAACCCGTTCCCTTGGTGCTAGATGAACGAACGTCTCTCCTCTTGCTCAGTTCTGAGAGATAAGTGTGTTTGAAAGCCATCCTTCACCTAGCTTGTTGGGAACACAAAGTTTCTTTTCAGTTGCAAACTCCATTCCATACATATATATGGGGACGAACTAGCTCCAACTCGTTTTGACAGTGAAAACTGCAGGAACTTCAAACCGGCACTAGGAAACAGACTGAGAAAACAGAGAAAAAGTGTCTCCTGCAACCCGTTCCCTTGGTGCTAGATAAACGAACGTCTCTCCACTTGCTCAGTTCTGAGAGATAAGTGTGTGTGAAAGCCGTACTTCACCTAGCTTGTTGGGAACACAAAGTTTCTTTTCAGTTGCAAACTCCATTCCATACATATATATGGGGAGGTACTAGCTCCAACTCGGTTTGACAGTGAAAACTGCAGGAACTTCAAACCGGCACTAGGAAACAGACTGAGAAAGCAGAGAAAATGTGTCTCCTGCAACCCGTTCCCTTGGTGCTAGATGAACGAACGTCTCTCCACTTGCTCAGTTCTGAGAGATAAGTGTGTGTGAAAGCCGTCCTTCACCTAGCTTGTTGGGAACACAAAGTTTCTTTTCAGTTGCAAACTCCATTCCATACATATATATGGGGAGGTACTAGCTCCAACTCGGTTTTACATTGAAAACTGCAGGAACTTCAAACCGGCACTAGGAAACAGACTGAGAAAGCAGAGAAAAAGTGTCTCCTGCAACCCGTTCCCTTGGTGCTAGATGAACGAACGTCTCTCCACTTGCTCAGTTCTGAGAGATAAGTGTGTGTGAAAGCCGTCCTTCACCTAGCTTGTTGGGAACACAAAGTTTCTTTTCAGTTGCAAACTCCATTCCATACATATATATGGGGAGGTACTAGCTCCAACTCGGTGTGACAGTGAAAACTGCAGGAACTTCAAACCGGCACTAGGAAACAGACTGAGAAAGCAGAGAAAAAGTGTATCCTGCAACCCGTTCCCTTGGTGCTAGATAAACGAAAGTCTCTCCACTTGCTCACTTCTGAAATATAAGTGTGTGTGAAAGCCGTCCTTCACCTAGCTTGTTGGGAACACAAAGTTTCTTTCAGTTGCAAACTCCATTCCATACATATATATGGGGAGGTACTAGCTCCAACTCGGATTTAAAGTGAAAACTGCAGGAACTTCAAACCGGCACTAGGAAACTGACTGAGAAAGCAGAGAAAAAGTGTCTCCTGCAACCCGTTCCCTTGGTGCTAGATGAAAGAACGTCTCTCCACTTGCTCAGTTCTGAGAGATAAGTGTGTGTGAAAGCCGTCCTTCACCTAGCTTGTTGGGAACACAAAGTTTCTTTTCAGTTGCAAACTCCATTCCATACATATATATGGGGAGGTACTAACTCCAACTCGGTTTTAAAGTGAAAACTGCAGGAACTTCAAACCGGCACTAGGTAACAGACTGAGAAAGCAGAGAAAAAGTGTCTCCTGCAAACCGTTCCCTTGGTGCTAGATGAACGAACGTCTCTCCACTTGCTCAGTTCTGAGAGATAAGTGTGTGTGAAAGCCGTCCTTCACCTAGCTTGTTGGGAACACAAAGTTTCTTTTCAGTTGCAAACTCCATTCCATACATATATATGGGGAGGTACTAGCTCCAACTCGGTTTTACAGTGAAAACTGCAGGAACTTCAAACCGGCACTAGGTAACAGACTGAGAAAGCCGAGAAAAAGCGTCTCCTGCAAACCGTTCCCTTGGTGCTAGATGAACGAAAGTCTCTCCACTTGCTCATTTCTGAGAGATAAGTGTGTGTGAAAGCCGTCCTTCACCTAGCTTGTTGGGAACACAAAGTTTCTTTTCAGTTGCAAACTCCATTCCATACATATATATGGGGAGGTACAAGCTCCAACTCGGTTTGACAGTGAAAACTGCAGGAACTTCAAACCGGCACTAGGAAACAGACTGAGAAAGCAGAGAAAAAGTGTCTCCTGCAACCCGTTCCCTTGGTGCTAGATGAACGAACGTCTCTCCACTTGCTCAGTTCTGAGAGATAAGTGTGTGTGAAAGCCGTCCTTCACCTAGCTTGTTGGGAACACAAAGTTTCTTTTCAGTTGCAAACTCCATTCCATACATATATATGGGGAGGTACCATCTCCAACTCGGTTTTACAGTGAAAACTGCAGGAACTTCAAACCGTCACTAGGAAACAGACTGAGAAAGCAGAGAAAAAGTGTCTCCTGAAACCCGTTCCCTTGGTGCTACATGAACGAACGTCTCTCCACTTGCTCAGTTCTGAGAGATAATTGTGTGTGAAAGCCGTCCTTCACCAAGCTTGTTGGGAACACAAAGTTTCTTTTCAGTTGCAAACTCCATTCCATACAAATATATGGGGAGGTAATAGCTCCAACTCGGTTTTACAGTGAAAACTGCAGGAACATCAAACCGGCACTAGGAAACAGACTGAGAAAGCAGAGAAAAAGTGTCTCCTGCAACCCGTTCCCTTGGTGCTAGATGAAAGAACGTCTCTCCACTTGCTCAGTTCTGAGAGATAAGTGTGTGTGAAAGCCGTCCTTTACCTAGCTTGTTGGGAACACAAAGTTTCTTTTCAGTTGCAAACTCCATTCCATACATATATATGGGGAGGTACAAGCTCCAACTCGGTTTGACAGTGAAAACTGCAGGAACTTCAAACCGGCACTAGGAAACAGACTGAGAAAGCAGAGAAAAAGTGTCTCCTGCAACCCGTTCCCTTGGTGCTAGATGAACGAACGTCTCTCCACTTGCTCAGTTCTGAGAGATAAGTGTGTGTGAAAGCCGTCCTTCACCTAGCTTGTTGGGAACACAAAGTTTCTTTTCACTTGCAAACTCCATTCCATACATATATATGGGGAGGTACTAGCTCCAACTCCTTTTGACAGTGAAAACTGCAGGAACTTCAAACCGGCACTAGGAAACAGATTGAGAAAGCTGACAGAAAGTGTCTCCTGCAACCCGTTCACTTGGTGCTAGATGAACGAACTTCTCTCCACTTGCTCAGTTCTGAGAGATAAGTGTGTGTGAAAGCCGTCCTTCACCTAGCTTGTTGGGAACACAAAGTTTATTTTCAGTTGCAAACTCCATTCCATACATATATATGGGGAGGTAGAAGCTCCAAATCGGTTTTACAGTGAAAACTGCTGGAACTTCAAACCGGCACTAGGTAACAGACTGAGAAAGCAGAGAAAAAGTGTCTCCTGCTACCCGTCCCCTTGGTGCTAGATGAACGAACGTCTCTCCACTTGCTCAGTTCTGAGAGATAGGTGCGTGTGAAAGCCGTCCTTCTCCTAGCTTTTTGGGAACACAAAGTTTCTTTTCAGTTGCAAACTCCATTCCATACATATATATGGGGAGGTACAAGCTCCAACTCGGTTTGACAGTGAAAACTGCAGGATCTTCAAACCGGCACTAGGAAACAGACTGAGAAAGCAGAGAAAAAGTGTCTCCTGCAACCCGTTTCTTTGGTGCTAGATGAACGAACGTCTCTCCACTTGCTCAGTTCTGAGAGATAAGAGTGTGTGAAAGCCGTACTTCACCTAGCTTGTTGGGAACACAAAGTTTCTTTTCAGTTGCAAACTCCATTCCATACATATATATGGGGAGGTAGAAGCTCCAACTCCGTTTTACAGTGAAAACTGCAGGAACTTCAAACCGGCACTAGGAAACAGACTGAGAAAGCAGAGAAAAAGTGTCTCCTGCAACCCGTTCCCTTGGTGCTAGATGAACGAACGTCTCTCAACTTGCTCAGTTATGAGAGAAAATTACGTGTGAAAGCCGTCCTTCACCTAGCTTGTTGGGAACACAAAGTTTCTTTTCAGTTGCAAACTCCATTCCATACATATATATGGGGAGGTACTAGCTCCAACTCGGTTTGACATTGAAAAAGGCAGGAACTTCAAACCGGCACTAGGAAACAGACTGAGAAAGCAGAGAAAAAGTGTCTCCTGCAACCCGTTCCCTTGGTGCTAGATGAACGAACGTCTCTCCACTTGCTCTTTTCTGAGAGATAAGTGTGGGTGAAAGCCGTACTTCACCTAGCTTGTTGGGAACACAAAGTTTCTTTTCAGTTGCAAACTCCATTCCATACATATATATGGGGAGGTACAAGCTCCAACTCGTTTTTACAGTGAAAACTGCAGGAACTTCAAACCGGCACTAGGAAACAGACTGAGAAATCAGAGAAAAAGTGTCCCCTGCAACCCGTTCCCTTGGTGCTAGATGAACGAACGACTCTCCACTTGCTCAGTTCTGAGAGATATGTGTGTGTGAAAGCCGTCCTTCACCTAGCTTGTTGGGAACACAAAGTTTCTTTTCAGTTGCAAACTCCATTCCATACATATATATGGGGAGGTACAAGCTCCAACTCGGTTTTACAGTGAAAACTGCAGGAAATTCAAACCGGCACTAGGAAACAGACTGAGGAAGCAGAGAAAAAGTGTCTCCTGCAACCCGTTCCCTTGGTGCTAGATGAACGAACGTCTCTCCACTTGCTCAGTTCTGAGAGATAAGTGTGTGTGAAAGCCGTCCTTCACCTAGCTTGTTGGGAACACAAAGTTTCTTTTCAGTTGCAAACTCCATTCCATACATATATATGGGGAGGTACTAGCTCCAACTCGGTTTTACAGTGAAAACTGCAGGAACTTCAAACCGGCACTAGGTAACAGACTGAGAAAGCCGAGAAAAAGCGTCTCCTGCAAACCGTTCCCTTGGTGCTAGATGAACGAAAGTCTCTCCACTTGCTCATTTCTGAGAGATAAGTGTGTGTGAAAGCCGTCCTTCACCTAGCTTGTTGGGAACACAAAGTTTCTTTTCAGTTGCAAACTCCATTCCATACATATATATGGGGAGGTACAAGCTCCAACTCGGTTTGACAGTGAAAACTGCAGGAACTTCAAACCGGCACTAGGAAACAGACTGAGAAAGCAGAGAAAAAGTGTCTCCTGCAACCCGTTCCCTTGGTGCTAGATGAACGAACGTCTCTCCACTTGCTCAGTTCTGAGAGATAAGTGTGTGTGAAAGCCGTCCTTCACCTAGCTTGTTGGGAACACAAAGTTTCTTTTCAGTTGCAAACTCCATTCCATACATATATATGGGGAGGTACCATCTCCAACTCGGTTTTACAGTGAAAACTGCAGGAACTTCAAACCGTCACTAGGAAACAGACTGAGAAAGCAGAGAAAAAGTGTCTCCTGAAACCCGTTCCCTTGGTGCTACATGAACGAACGTCTCTCCACTTGCTCAGTTCTGAGAGATAAGTGTGTGTGAAAGCCGTCCTTCACCAAGCTTGTTGGGAACACAAAGTTTCTTTTCAGTTGCAAACTCCATTCCATACAAATATATGGGGAGGTAATAGCTCCAACTCGGTTTTACAGTGAAAACTGCAGGAACTTCAAACCGGCACTAGGAAACAGACTGAGAAAGCAGAGAAAAAGTGTCTCCTGCAACCCGTTCCCTTGGTGCTAGATGAAAGAACGTCTCTCCACTTGCTCAGTTCTGAGAGATAAGTGTGTGTGAAAGCCGTCCTTTACCTAGCTTGTTGGGAACACAAAGTTTCTTTTCAGTTGCAAACTCCATTCCATACATATATATGGGGAGGTACAAGCTCCAACTCGGTTTGACAGTGAAAACTGCAGGAACTTCAAACCGGCACTAGGAAACAGACTGAGAAAGCAGAGAAAAAGTGTCTCCTGCAACCCGTTCCCTTGGTGCTAGATGAACGAACGTCTCTCCACTTGCTCAGTTCTGAGAGATAAGTGTGTGTGAAAGCCGTCCTTCACCTAGCTTGTTGGGAACACAAAGTTTCTTTTCAGTTGCAAACTCCATTCCATACATATATATGGGGAGGTACTAGCTCCAACTCCTTTTGACAGTGAAAACTGCAGGAACTTCAAACCGGCACTAGGAAACAGATTGAGAAAGCTGACAGAAAGTGTCTCCTGCAACCCGTTCCCTTGGTGCTAGATGAACGAACTTCTCTCCACTTGCTCAGTTCTGAGAGATAAGTGTGTGTGAAAGCCGTCCTTCACCTAGCTTGTTGGGAACACAAAGTTTATTTTCAGTTGCAAACTCCATTCCATACATATATATGGGGAGGTAGAAGCTCCAAATCGGTTTTACAGTGAAAACTGCTGGAACTTCAAACCGGCACTAGGTAACAGACTGAGAAAGCAGAGAAAAAGTGTCTCCTGCTACCCGTCCCCTTGGTGCTAGATGAACGAACGTCTCTCCACTTGCTCAGTTCTGAGAGATAGGTGCGTGTGAAAGCCGTCCTTCTCCTAGCTTTTTGGGAACACAAAGTTTCTTTTCAGTTGCAAACTCCATTCCATACATATATATGGGGAGGTACAAGCTCCAACTCGGTTTGACAGTGAAAACTGCAGGATCTTCAAACCGGCACTAGGAAACAGACTGAGAAAGCAGAGAAAAAGTGTCTCCTGCAACCCGTTTCTTTGGTGCTAGATGAACGAACGTCTCTCCACTTGCTCAGTTCTGAGAGATAAGAGTGTGTGAAAGCCGTACTTCACCTAGCTTGTTGGGAACACAAAGTTTCTTTTCAGTTGCAAACTCCATTCCATACATATATATGGGGAGGTAGAAGCTCCAACTCCGTTTTACAGTGAAAACTGCAGGAACTTCAAACCGGCACTAGGAAACAGACTGAGAAAGCAGAGAAAAAGTGTCTCCTGCAACCCGTTCCCTTGGTGCTAGATGAACGAACGTCTCTCAACTTGCTCAGTTATGAGAGAAAATTATGTGTGAAAGCCGTCCTTCACCTAGCTTGTTGGGAACACAAAGTTTCTTTTCAGTTGCAAACTCCATTCCATACATATATATGGGGAGGTACTAGCTCCAACTCGGTTTGACATTGAAAAAGGCAGGAACTTCAAACCGGCACTAGGAAACAGACTGAGAAAGCAGAGAAAAAGTGTCTCCTGCAACCCGTTCCCTTGGTGCTAGATGAACGAACGTCTCTCCACTTGCTCTTTTCTGAGAGATAAGTGTGGGTGAAAGCCGTACTTCACCTAGCTTGTTGGGAACACAAAGTTTCTTTTCAGTTGCAAACTCCATTCCATACATATATATGGGGAGGTACAAGCTCCAACTCGTTTTTACAGTGAAAACTGCAGGAACTTCAAACCGGCACTAGGAAACAGACTGAGAAATCAGAGAAAAAGTGTCCCCTGCAACCCGTTCCCTTGGTGCTAGATGAACGAACGACTCTCCACTTGCTCAGTTCTGAGAGATATGTGTGTGTGAAAGCCGTCCTTCACCTAGCTTGTTGGGAACACAAAGTTTCTTTTCAGTTGCAAACTCCATTCCATACATATATATGGGGAGGTACAAGCTCCAACTCGGTTTTACAGTGAAAACTGCAGGAAATTCAAACCGGCACTAGGAAACAGACTGAGGAAGCAGAGAAAAAGTGTCTCCTGCAACCCGTTCCCTTGGTGCTAGATGAACGAACGTCTCTCCACTTGCTCAGTTCTGAGAGATATGTGCGTGTGAAAGCCGTCCTTCACCTAGCTTTTTGGGAACACAAAGTTTCTTTTCAGTTGCAAACTCCATTCCATACATATATATGGGGAGGTAGAAGCTCCAACTCGGTTTTACAGTGAAAACTGCTGGAACTTCAAACCGGCACTAGGTAACAGACTGAGAAAGCAGAGAAAAAGTGTCTCCTGCTACCCGTCCCCTTGGTGCTAGATGAACGAACGTCTCTCCACTTGCTCAGTTCTGAGAGATAAGTGTGTGTGAAAGTCGTCCTTCACCTAGCTTGTTGGGAACACAAAGTTTCTTTTCAGTTGCAAACTCCATTCCATACATATATATGGGGAGGTAGAAGCTCCAACTCGGTTTTACAGTGAAAACTGCTGGAACTTCAAACCGGCACTAGGTAACAGACTGAGAAAGCAGAGAAAAAGTGTCTCCTGCTACCCGTCCCCTTGGTGCTAGATGAACGAACGTCTCTCCACTTGCTCAGTTCTGAGAGATAGGTGCGTGTGAAAGCCGTCCTTCTCCTAGCTTTTTGGGAACACATAGTTTCTTTTCAGTTGCAAACTCCATTCCATACCTATATATGGGGAGGTACAAGCTCCAACTCGGTTTGACAGTGAAAACTGCAGGATCTTCAAACCGGCACTAGGAAACAGACTGAGAAAGCAGAGAAAAAGTGTCTCCTGCAACCCGTTCCTTTGGTGCTAGATGAACGAACGTCTCTCCACTTGCTCAGTTCTGAGAGATAAGAGTGTGTGAAAGCCGTACTTCACCTAGCTTGTTGGGAACACAAAGTTTCTTTTCAGTTGCAAACTCCATTCCATACATATATATGGGGAGGTAGAAGCTCCAACTCCGTTTTACAGTGAAAACTGCAGGAACTTCAAACCGGCACTAGGAAACAGACTGAGAAAGCAGAGAAAAAGTGTCTCCTTCAACCCGTTCCCTTGGTGCTAGATGAACGAACGTTTCTCAACTTGCTCAGTTATGAGAGAAAATTATGTGTGAAAGCCGTCCTTCACCTAGCTTGTTGGGAACACAAAGTTTCTTTTCAGTTGCAAACTCCATTCCATACTTATATATGGGGAGGTACTAGCTCCAACTCGGTTTGACATTGAAAAAGGCAGGAACTTCAAACCGGCACTAGGAAACAGACTGAGAAAGCAGAGAAAAAGTGTCTCCTGCAACCCGTTCCCTTGGTGCTAGATGAACGAACGTCTCTCCACTTGCTCTGCTCTGAGAGATAAGTGTGTGTGAAAGCCGTACTTCACCTAGCTTGTTGGGAACACAAAGTTTCTTTTCAGTTGCAAACTCCATTCCATACATATATATGGGGAGGTAGAAGCTCCAAATCCGTTTTACAGTGAAAACTGCAGGAACTTCAAACCGGCACTAGGAAACAGACTGAGAAAGCAGAGAAAAAGTGTCTCCTTCAACCCGTTCCCTTGGTGCTAGATGAACGAACGTCTCTCAACTTGCTCAGTTATGAGAGAAAATTATGTGTGAAAGCCGTCCTTCACCTAGCTTGTTGGGAACACAAAGTTTCTTTTCAGTTGCAAACTCCATTCCATACATATATATGGGGAGGTAGAAGCTCCAACTCGGTTTTACAGTGAAAACTGCTGGAACTTCAAACCGGCACTAGGTAACAGACTGAGAAAGCAGAGAAAAAGTGTCTCCTGCTACCCGTCCCCTTGGTGCTAGATGAACGAACGTCTCTCCACTTGCTCAGTTCTGAGAGATAAGTGTGTGTGAAAGTCGTCCTTCACCTAGCTTGTTGGGAACACAAAGTTTCTTTTCAGTTGCAAACTCCATTCCATACATATATATGGGGAGGTAGAAGCTCCAACTCGGTTTTACAGTGAAAACTGCTGGAACTTCAAACCGGCACTAGGTAACAGACTGAGAAAGCAGAGAAAAAGTGTCTCCTGCTACCCGTCCCCTTGGTGCTAGATGAACGAACGTCTCTCCACTTGCTCAGTTCTGAGAGATAGGTGCGTGTGAAAGCCGTCCTTCTCCTAGCTTTTTGGGAACACATAGTTTCTTTTCAGTTGCAAACTCCATTCCATACCTATATATGGGGAGGTACAAGCTCCAACTCGGTTTGACAGTGAAAACTGCAGGATCTTCAAACCGGCACTAGGAAACAGACTGAGAAAGCAGAGAAAAAGTGTCTCCTGCAACCCGTTCCTTTGGTGCTAGATGAACGAACGTCTCTCCACTTGCTCAGTTCTGAGAGATAAGAGTGTGTGAAAGCCGTACTTCACCTAGCTTGTTGGGAACACAAAGTTTCTTTTCAGTTGCAAACTCCATTCCATACATATATATGGGGAGGTAGAAGCTCCAACCCCGTTTTACAGTGAAAACTGCAGGAACTTCAAACCGGCACTAGGAAACAGACTGAGAAAGCAGAGAAAAAGTGTCTCCTTCAACCCGTTCCCTTGGTGCTAGATGAACGAACGTTTCTCAACTTGCTCAGTTATGAGAGAAAATTATGTGTGAAAGCCGTCCTTCACCTAGCTTGTTGGGAACACAAAGTTTCTTTTCAGTTGCAAACTCCATTCCATACTTATATATGGGGAGGTACTAGCTCCAACTCGGTTTGACATTGAAAAAGGCAGGAACTTCAAACCGGCACTAGGAAACAGACTGAGAAAGCAGAGAAAAAGTGTCTCCTGCAACCCGTTCCCTTGGTGCTAGATGAACGAACGTCTCTCCACTTGCTCTGCTCTGAGAGATAAGTGTGTGTGAAAGCCGTACTTCACCTAGCTTGTTGGGAACACAAAGTTTCTTTTCAGTTGCAAACTCCATTCCATACATATATATGGGGAGGTAGAAGCTCCAACTCGTTTTTACAGTGAAAACTGCAGGAACTTCAAACCGGCACTAGGAAACAGACTGAGAAATCAGAGAAAAAGTGTCCCCTGCAACCCGTTCCCTTGGTGCTAGATGAACGAACGACTCTCCACTTGCTCAGTTCTGAGAGATATGTGTGTGTGAAAGCCGTACTTCACCTACCTTGTTGGGAACACAAAGTTTCTTTTCAGTTGCAAACTCCATTCCATACATATATATGGGGAGGTAGAAGCTCCAAATCCGTTTTACAGTGAAAACTGCAGGAACTTCAAACCGGCACTAGGAAACAGACTGAGAAAGCAGAGAAAAAGTGTCTCCTTCAACCCGTTCCCTTGGTGCTAGATGAACGAACGTCTCTCAACTTGCTCAGTTATGAGAGAAAATTATGTGTGAAAGGCGTCCTTCACCTAGCTTGTTGGGAACACAAAGTTTCTTTTCAGTTGCAAACTCCATTCCATACATATATATGGGGAGGTACTAGCTCCAACTCGGTTTGACAGTGAAAACTGCAGGAACTTGAAACCGGCACTAGGAAACAGACTGAGAAAGCAGAGAAAAAGTGTCTCCTGCAACCCGTTCCCTTGGTGCTAGATGAACGAACGTCTCTCCAATTGCTCAGTTCTGAGAGATAAGTGTGTGTGAAAGCCGTCCTTCACCTAGCTTGTTGGGAACACAAAATTTCTTTTCAGTTGCAAACTCCATTCCATACATATATATGGGGAGGTACTAGCTCCAACTCGGATTTAAAGTGAAAACTGCAGGAACTTCAAACCGGCACTAGGTAACAGACTGAGAAAGCAGAGAAAAATTATCTCCTGCAAACCGTTCCCTTGGTGCTAGATGAACGAACGTCTCTCCACTTGCTAAGTTCTGAGAGATAAGTGTGTGTGAAAGCCGTCCTTCACCTAGCTTGTTGGGAACACAAAGTTTCTTTTCAGTTGCAAACTCCATTCCATACATATATATGGGGAGGTACTAGCTCCAACTCGGTTTTACAGTGAAAACTGCAGGAACTTCATACCGGCACTAGGAAACAGACTGAGAAAGCAGAGAAAAAGTGTCTCCTGCAACCCGTTCCCTTGGTGCTAGATGAACGAACGTCTCTCCTCTTGCTCAGTTCTGAGAGATAAGTGTGTTTGAAAGCCGTCCTTCACCTAGCTTGTTGGGAACACAAAGTTTCTTTTCAGTTGCAAACTCCATTCCATACATATATATGGGGACGAACTAGCTCCAACTCGTTTTGAGAGTGAAAACTGCAGGAACTTCAAACCGGCACTAGGAAACAGACTGAGAAAACAGAGAAAAAGTGTCTCCTGCAACCCGTTCCCTTGGTGCTAGATAAACGAACGTCTCTCCACTTGCTCAGTTCTGAGAGATAAGTGTGTGTGAAAGCCGTCCTTCACCTAGCTTGTTGGGAACACAAAGTTTCTTTTCAGTTGCAAACTCCTTTCCATACATATATATGGGGAGGTACTAGCTCCAACTCGGTTTGACAGTGAAAACTGCAGGAACTTCAAACCGGCACTAGGAAACAGACTGAGAAAGCAGAGAAAAAGTGTCTCCTGCAACCCGTTCCCTTGGTGCTAAATGAACGAACTTCTCTCCACTTGCTCAGTTCTGAGAGATATGTGTGTGTGAAAGCCGTCCTTCACCTAGCTTGTTGGGAACACAAAGTTTCTTTTCAGTTGCAAACTCCATTCCATACATATATATGGGGAGGTACTAGCTCCAACACGGTTTGACAGTGAAAACTGCAGGAACTTCAAACCGGCACTAGGAAACAGACTGAGAAAGCAGAGAAAAAGTGTCTCCTGCAACCCGTTCCCTTGGTGCTAGATGAACGAAAGTCTCTCCACTTACTCAGTTCTGAGAGATAAGTGTGTGTGAAAGCCGTCCTTCACCTAGCTTTTTGGGAACACAAAGTTTTTTTTCAGTTGCAAACTCCTTTCCATACATATATATGGGGAGGTACAAGCTCCAACTCGGTTTGACAGTGAAAACTGCAGGAACTTCAAACCGGCACTAGGAAACAGACTGAGAAAGCAGAGAAAAAGTGTCTCCTGAAACCCGTTCCCTTGGTGCTAGATGAACGAACGTCTCTCCACTTGCTCAGTTCTGAGAGATATGTGTGTGTGAAAGCCGTCCTTCACCTAGCTTGTTGGGAACACAAAGTTTCTTTTCAGTTGCAAACTCCATTCCATACATATATATGGGGAGGTACTAGCTCCAAATCGGTTTGACAGTGAAAACTGCAGGAACTTCAAACCGGCACTAGGAAACAGACTGAGAAAGCAGAGAAAAAGTGTCTCCTGCAACCCGTTCCCTTGGTGCTAGATGAACGAACGTCTCTCCAATTGCTCAGTTCTGAGAGATAAGTGTGTGTGAAAGCCGTCCTTCACCTAGCTTGTTGGGAACACAAAATTTCTTTTCAGTTGCAAACTCCATTCCATACATATATATGGGGAGGTACTAGCTCCAACTCGGATTTAAAGTGAAAACTGCAGGAACTTCAAACCGGCACTAGGTAACAGAATGAGAAAGCAGAGAAAAATTGTCTCCTGCAAACCGTTCCCTTGGTGCTAGATGAACGAACGTCTCTCCACTTGCTCAGTTCTGAGAGATAAGTGTGTGTGAAAGCCGTCCTTCACCTAGCTTGTTGGGAACACAAAGTTTCTTTTCAGTTGCAAACTCCATTCCATACATATATAAGGGGAGGTACTAGCTCCAACTCGGTTTTACAGTGAAAACTGCAGGAACTTCATACCGGCACTAGGAAACAGACTGAGAAAGCAGAGAAAAAGTGTCTCCTGCAACCCGTTCCCTTGGTGCTAGATGAACGAACGTCTCTCCTCTTGCTCAGTTCTGAGAGATAAGTGTGTTTGAAAGCCGTCCTTCACCTAGCTTGTTGGGAACACAAAGTTTCTTTTCAGTTGCAAACTCCATTCCATACATATATATGGGGACGAACTAGCTCCAACTCGTTTTGACAGTGAAAACTGCAGGAACTTCAAACCGGCACTAGGAAACAGACTGAGAAAACAGAGAAATAGTGTCTCCTGCAACCCGTTCCCTTGGTGCTAGATAAACGAACGTCTCTCCACTTGCTCAGTTCTGAGAGATAAGTGTGTGTGAAAGGCGTCCTTCACCTAGCTTGTTGGGAACACAAAGTTACTTTTCAGTTGCAAACTCCTTTCCATACATATATATGGGGAGGTACTAGCTCCAACTCGGTTTGACAGTGAAAACTGCAGGAACTTCAAACCGGCACTAGGAAACAGACTGAGAAAGCAGAGAAAAAGTGGCTCCTGCAACCCGTTCCCTTGGTGCTAGATGAACGAACGTCTCTCCAATTGCTCAGTTCTGAGAGATAATTGTGTGTGAAAGCCGTCCTTCACCTAGCTTGTTGGGAACACAAAATTTGTTTTCAGTTGCAAACTCCATTCCATACATATATATGGGGAGGTACTAGCTCCAACTCGGATTTAAAGTGAAAACTGCAGGAACTTCAAACCGGCACTAGGTAACAGACTGAGAAAGCAGAGAAAAATTGTCTCCTGCAAACCGTTCCCTTGGTGCTAGATGAACGAACGTCTCTCCACTTGCTCAGTTCTGAGAGATAAGTGTGTGTGAAAGCCGTCCTTCACCTAGCTTGTTGGGAACACAAAGTTTCTTTTCAGTTGCAAACTCCATTCCATACATATATATGGGGAGGTACTAGCTCCAACTCGGTTTTACAGTGAAAACTGCAGGAACTTCATACCGGCACTAGGAAACAGACTGAGAAAGCAGAGAAAAAGTGTCTCCTGCAACCCGTTCCCTTGGTGCTAGATGAACGAACGTCTCTCCTCTTGCTCAGTTCTGAGAGATAAGTGTGTTTGAAAGCCGTCCTTCACCTAGCTTGTTGGGAACACAAAGTTTCTTTTCAGTTGCAAACTCCATTCCATACATATATATGGGGACGAACTAGCTCCAACTCGTTTTGACAGTGAAAACTGCAGGAACTTCAAACCGGCACTAGGAAACAGACTGAGAAAACAGAGAAAAAGTGTCTCCTGCAACCCGTTCCCTTGGTGCTAGATAAACGAACGTCTCTCCACTTGCTCAGTTCTGAGAGATAAGTGTGTGTGAAAGCCGTACTTCACCTAGCTTGTTGGGAACACAAAGTTTCTTTTCAGTTGCAAACTCCATTCCATACATATATATGGGGAGGTACTAGCTCCAACTCGGTTTGACAGTGAAAACTGCAGGAACTTCAAACCGGCACTAGGAAACAGACTGAGAAAGCAGAGAAAATGTGTCTCCTGCAACCCGTTCCCTTGGTGCTAGATGAACGAACGTCTCTCCACTTGCTCAGTTCTGAGAGATAAGTGTGTGTGAAAGCCGTCCTTCACCTAGCTTGTTGGGAACACAAAGTTTCTTTTCAGTTGCAAACTCCATTCCATACATATATATGGGGAGGTACTAGCTCCAACTCGGTTTTACAGTGAAAACTGCAGGAACTTCAAACCGGCACTAGGAAACAGACTGAGAAAGCAGAGAAAAAGTGTCTCCTGCAACCCGTTCCCTTGGTGCTAGATGAACGAACGTCTCTCCACTTGCTCAGTTCTGAGAGATAAGTGTGTGTGAAAGCCGTCCTTCACCTAGCTTGTTGGGAACACAAAGTTTCTTTTCAGTTGCAAACTCCATTCCATACATATATATGGGGAGGTACTAGCTCCAACTCGGTGTGACAGTGAAAACTGCAGGAACTTCAAACCGGCACTAGGAAACAGACTGAGAAAGCAGAGAAAAAGTGTATCCTGCAACCCGTTCCCTTGGTGCTAGATAAACGAAAGTCTCTCCACTTGCTCACTTCTGAAATATAAGTGTGTGTGAAAGCCGTCCTTCACCTAGCTTGTTGGGAACACAAAGTTTCTTTCAGTTGCAAACTCCATTCCATACATATATATGGGGAGGTACTAGCTCCAACGCGGTTTGACAGTGAAAACTGCAGGAACTTCAAACCGGCACTAGGAAACTGACTGAGAAAGCAGAGAAAAAGTGTCTCCTGCAACCCGTTCCCTTGGTGCTAGATGAAAGAACGTCTCTCCACTTGCTCAGTTCTGAGAGATAAGTGTGTGTGAAAGCCGTCCTTCACCTAGCTTGTTGGGAACACAAAGTTTCTTTTCAGTTGCAAACTCCATTCCATACATATATATGGGGAGGTACTAACTCCAACTCGGTTTTAAAGTGAAAACTGCAGGAAGTTCAAACCGGCACTAGGTAACAGACTGAGAAAGCAGAGAAAAAGTGTCTCCTGCAAACCGTTCCCTTGGTGCTAGATGAACGAACGTCTCTCCACTTGCTCAGTTCTGAGAGATAAGTGTGTGTGAAAGCCGTCCTTCACCTAGCTTGTTGGGAACACAAAGTTTCTTTTCAGTTGCAAACTCCATTCCATACATATATATGGGGAGGTACTAGCTCCAACTCGGTTTTACAGTGAAAACTGCAGGAACTTCAAACCGGCACTAGGTAACAGACTGAGAAAGCCGAGAAAAAGCGTCTCCTGCAAACCGTTCCCTTGGTGCTAGATGAACGAAAGTCTCTCCACTTGCTCATTTCTGAGAGATAAGTGTGTGTGAAAGCCGTCCTTCACCTAGCTTGTTGGGAACACAAAGTTTCTTTTCAGTTGCAAACTCCATTCCATACATATATATGGGGAGGTACAAGCTCCAACTCGGTTTGACAGTGAAAACTGCAGGAACTTCAAACCGGCACTAGGAAACAGACTGAGAAAGCAGAGAAAAAGTGTCTCCTGCAACCCGTTCCCTTGGTGCTAGATGAACGAACGTCTCTCCACTTGCTCAGTTCTGAGAGATAAATGAGTGTGAAAGCCGTCCTTCACCTAGCTTGTTGGGAACACAAAGTTTCTTTTCAGTTGCAAACTCCATTCCATACATATATATGGGGAGGTACCATCTCCAACTCGGTTTTACAGTGAAAACTGCAGGAACTTCAAACCGTCACTAGGAAACAGACTGAGAAAGCAGAGAAAAAGTGTCTCCTGAAACCGGTTCCCTTGGTGCTACATGAACGAACGTCTCTCCACTTGCTCAGTTCTGAGAGATAAGTGTGTGTGAAAGCCGTCCTTCACCAAGCTTGTTGGGAACACAAAGTTTCTTTTCAGTTGCAAACTCCATTCCATACAAATATATGGGGAGGTAATAGCTCCAACTCGGTTTTACAGTGAAAACTGCAGGAACTTCAAACCGGCACTAGGAAACAGACTGAGAAAGCAGAGAAAAAGTGTCTCCTGCAACCCGTTCCCTTGGTGCTAGATGAAAGAACGTCTCTCCACTTGCTCAGTTCTGAGAGATAAGTGTGTGTGAAAGCCGTCCTTTACCTAGCTTGTTGGGAACACAAAGTTTCTTTTCAGTTGCAAACTCCATTCCATACATATATATGGGGAGGTACAAGCTCCAACTCGGTTTGACAGTGAAAACTGCAGGAACTTCAAACCGGCACTAGGAAACAGACTGAGAAAGCAGAGAAAAAGTGTCTCCTGCAACCCGTTCCCTTGGTGCTAGATGAACGAACGTCTCTCCACTTGCTCAGTTCTGAGAGATAAGTGTGTGTGAAAGCCGTCCTTCACCTAGCTTGTTGGGAACACAAAGTTTCTTTTCAGTTGCAAACTCCATTCCATACATATATATGGGGAGGTACTAGCTCCAACTCCTTTTGACAGTGAAAACTGCAGGAACTTCAAACCGGCACTAGGAAACAGATTGAGAAAGCTGACAGAAAGTGTCTCCTGCAACCCGTTCCCTTGGTGCTAGATGAACGAACTTCTCTCCACTTGCTCAGTTCTGAGAGATAAGTGTGTGTGAAAGCCGTCCTTCACCTAGCTTGTTGGGAACACAAAGTTTATTTTCAGTTGCAAACTCCATTCCATACATATATATGGGGAGGTAGAAGCTCCAAATCGGTTTTACAGTGAAAACTGCTGGAACTTCAAACCGGCACTAGGTAACAGACTGAGAAAGCAGAGAAAAAGTGTCTCCTGCTACCCGTCCCCTTGGTGCTAGATGAACGAACGTCTCTCCACTTGCTCAGTTCTGAGAGATAGGTGCGTGTGAAAGCCGTCCTTCTCCTAGCTTTTTGGGAACACAAAGTTTCTTTTCAGTTGCAAACTCCATTCCATACATATATATGGGGAGGTACAAGCTCCAACTCGGTTTGACAGTGAAAACTGCAGGATCTTCAAACCGGCACTAGGAAACAGACTGAGAAAGCAGAGAAAAAGTGTCTCCTGCAACCCGTTTCTTTGGTGCTAGATGAACGAACGTCTCTCCACTTGCTCAGTTCTGAGAGATAAGAGTGTGTGAAAGCCGTACTTCACCTAGCTTGTTGGGAACACAAAGTTTCTTTTCAGTTGCAAACTCCATTCCATACATATATATGGGGAGGTAGAAGCTCCAACTCCGTTTTACAGTGAAAACTGCAGGAACTTCAAACCGGCACTAGGAAACAGACTGAGAAAGCAGAGAAAAAGTGTCTCCTGCAACCCGTTCCCTTGGTGCTAGATGAACGAACGTCTCTCAACTTGCTCAGTTATGAGAGAAAATTATGTGTGAAAGCCGTCCTTCACCTAGCTTGTTGGGAACACAAAGTTTCTTTTCAGTTGCAAACTCCATTCCATACATATATATGGGGAGGTACTAGCTCCAACTCGGTTTGACATTGAAAAAGGCAGGAACTTCAAACCGGCACTAGGAAACAGACTGAGAAAGCAGAGAAAAAGTGTCTCCTGCAACCCGTTCCCTTGGTGCTAGATGAACGAACGTCTCTCCACTTGCTCTTTTCTGAGAGATAAGTGTGGGTGAAAGCCGTACTTCACCTAGCTTGTTGGGAACACAAAGTTTCTTTTCAGTTGCAAACTCCATTCCATACATATATATGGGGAGGTACAAGCTCCAACTCGTTTTTACAGTGAAAACTGCAGGAACTTCAAACCGGCACTAGGAAACAGACTGAGAAATCAGAGAAAAAGTGTCCCCTGCAACCCGTTCCCTTGGTGCTAGATGAACGAACGACTCTCCACTTGCTCAGTTCTGAGAGATATGTGTGTGTGAAAGCCGTCCTTCACCTAGCTTGTTGGGAACACAAAGTTTCTTTTCAGTTGCAAACTCCATTCCATACATATATATGGGGAGGTAGAAGCTCCAACTCGGTTTTACAGTGAAAACTGCTGGAACTTCAAACCGGCACTAGGTAACAGACTGAGAAAGCAGAGAAATAGTGTCTCCTGCTACCCGTCCCCTTGGTGCTAGATGAACGAACGTCTCTCCACTTGCTCAGTTCTGAGAGATAAGTGTGTGTGAAAGTCGTCCTTCACCTAGCTTGTTGGGAACACAAAGTTTCTTTTCAGTTGCAAACTCCATTCCATACATATATATGGGGAGGTAGAAGCTCCAACTCGGTTTTACAGTGAAAACTGCTGGAACTTCAAACCGGCACTAGGTAACAGACTGAGAAAGCAGAGAAAAAGTGTCTCCTGCTACCCGTCCCCTTGGTGCTAGATGAACGAACGTCTCTCCACTTGCTCAGTTCTGAGAGATAGGTGCGTGTGAAAGCCGTCCTTCTCCTAGCTTTTTGGGAACACATAGTTTCTTTTCAGTTGCAAACTCCATTCCATACCTATATATGGGGAGGTACAAGCTCCAACTCGGTTTGACAGTGAAAACTGCAGGATCTTCAAACCGGCACTAGGAAACAGACTGAGAAAGCAGAGAAAAAGTGTCTCCTGCAACCCGTTCCTTTGGTGCTAGATGAACGAACGTCTCTCCACTTGCTCAGTTCTGAGAGATAAGAGTGTGTGAAAGCCGTACTTCACCTAGCTTGTTGGGAACACAAAGTTTCTTTTCAGTTGCAAACTCCATTCCATACATATATATGGGGAGGTAGAAGCTCCAACTCCGTTTTACAGTGAAAACTGCAGGAACTTCAAACCGGCACTAGGAAACAGACTGAGAAAGCAGAGAAAAAGTGTCTCCTTCAACCCGTTCCCTTGGTGCTAGATGAACGAACGTTTCTCAACTTGCTCAGTTATGAGAGAAAATTATGTGTGAAAGCCGTCCTTCACCTAGCTTGTTGGGAACACAAAGTTTCTTTTCAGTTGCAAACTCCATTCCATACTTATATATGGGGAGGTACTAGCTCCAACTCGGTTTGACATTGAAAAAGGCAGGAACTTCAAACCGGCACTAGGAAACAGACTGAGAAAGCAGAGAAAAAGTGTCTCCTGCAACCCGTTCCCTTGGTGCTAGATGAACGAACGTCTCTCCACTTGCTCTGCTCTGAGAGATAAGTGTGTGTGAAAGCCGTACTTCACCTAGCTTGTTGGGAACACAAAGTTTCTTTTCAGTTGCAAACTCCATTCCATACATATATATGGGGAGGTACAAGCTCCAACTCGTTTTTACAGTGAAAACTGCAGGAACTTCAAACCGGCACTAGGAAACAGACTGAGAAATCAGAGAAAAAGTGTCCCCTGCAACCCGTTCCCTTGGTGCTAGATGAACGAACGTCTCTCCACTTGCTCAGTTCTGAGAGATATGTGCGTGTGAAAGCCGTCCTTCACCTAGCTTTTTGGGAACACAAAGTTTCTTTTCAGTTGCAAACTCCATTCCATACATATATATGGGGAGGTAGAAGCTCCAACTCGGTTTTACAGTGAAAACTGCTGGAACTTCAAACCGGCACTAGGTAACAGACTGAGAAAGCAGAGAAATAGTGTCTCCTGCTACCCGTCCCCTTGGTGCTAGATGAACGAACGTCTCTCCACTTGCTCAGTTCTGAGAGATAAGTGTGTGTGAAAGTCGTCCTTCACCTAGCTTGTTGGGAACACAAAGTTTCTTTTCAGTTGCAAACTCCATTCCATACATATATATGGGGAGGTAGAAGCTCCAACTCGGTTTTACAGTGAAAACTGCTGGAACTTCAAACCGGCACTAGGTAACAGACTGAGAAAGCAGAGAAAAAGTGTCTCCTGCTACCCGTCCCCTTGGTGCTAGATGAACGAACGTCTCTCCACTTGCTCAGTTCTGAGAGATAGGTGCGTGTGAAAGCCGTCCTTCTCCTAGCTTTTTGGGAACACATAGTTTCTTTTCAGTTGCAAACTCCATTCCATACCTATATATGGGGAGGTACAAGCTCCAACTCGGTTTGACAGTGAAAACTGCAGGATCTTCAAACCGGCACTAGGAAACAGACTGAGAAAGCAGAGAAAAAGTGTCTCCTGCAACCCGTTCCTTTGGTGCTAGATGAACGAACGTCTCTCCACTTGCTCAGTTCTGAGAGATAAGAGTGTGTGAAAGCCGTACTTCACCTAGCTTGTTGGGAACACAAAGTTTCTTTTCAGTTGCAAACTCCATTCCATACATATATATGGGGAGGTAGAAGCTCCAACTCCGTTTTACAGTGAAAACTGCAGGAACTTCAAACCGGCACTAGGAAACAGACTGAGAAAGCAGAGAAAAAGTGTCTCCTTCAACCCGTTCCCTTGGTGCTAGATGAACGAACGTTTCTCAACTTGCTCAGTTATGAGAGAAAATTATGTGTGAAAGCCGTCCTTCACCTAGCTTGTTGGGAACACAAAGTTTCTTTTCAGTTGCAAACTCCATTCCATACTTATATATGGGGAGGTACTAGCTCCAACTCGGTTTGACATTGAAAAAGGCAGGAACTTCAAACCGGCACTAGGAAACAGACTGAGAAAGCAGAGAAAAAGTGTCTCCTGCAACCCGTTCCCTTGGTGCTAGATGAACGAACGTCTCTCCACTTGCTCTGCTCTGAGAGATAAGTGTGTGTGAAAGCCGTACTTCACCTAGCTTGTTGGGAACACAAAGTTTCTTTTCAGTTGCAAACTCCATTCCATACATATATATGGGGAGGTACAAGCTCCAACTCGTTTTTACAGTGAAAACTGCAGGAACTTCAAACCGGCACTAGGAAACAGACTGAGAAATCAGAGAAAAAGTGTCCCCTGCAACCCGTTCCCTTGGTGCTAGATGAACGAACGACTCTCCACTTGCTCAGTTCTGAGAGATATGTGTGTGTGAAAGCCGTACTTCACCTACCTTGTTGGGAACACAAAGTTTCTTTTCAGTTGCAAACTCCATTCCATACATATATATGGGGAGGTAGAAGCTCCAAATCCGTTTTACAGTGAAAACTGCAGGAACTTCAAACCGGCACTAGGAAACAGACTGAGAAAGCAGAGAAAAAGTGTCTCCTTCAACCCGTTCCCTTGGTGCTAGATGAACGAACGTCTCTCAACTTGCTCAGTTATGAGAGAAAATTATGTGTGAAAGCCGTCCTTCACCTAGCTTGTTGGGAACACAAAGTTTCTTTTCAGTTGCAAACTCCATTCCATACTTATATAAGGGGAGGTACTAGCTCCAACTCGGTTTGACATTGAAAAAGGCAGGGACTTCAAACCGGCACTAGGGATCAGACTGAGAAAGCAGAGAAAAAGTGTCTCCTGCAACCCGTTCCCTTGGTGCTAGATGAACGAACGTCTCTCCACTTGCTCTGTTCTGAGAGATAAGTGTGTGTGAAAGCCGTACTTCACCTAGCTTGTTGGGAACACAAAGTTTCTTTTCAGTTGCAAACTCCATTCCATACATATATATGGGGAGGTACAAGCTCCAACTCGTTTTTACAGTGAAAACTGCAGGAACTTCAAACCGGCACTAGGAAACAGACTGAGAAATCAGAGAAAAAGTGTCCCCTGCAACCCGTTCCCTTGGTGCTAGATGAACGAACGACTCTCCACTTGCTCAGTTCTGAGAGATATGTGTGTGTGAAAGCCGTCCTTCACCTAGCTTGTTGGGAACACAAAGTTTCTTATCAGTTGCAAACTCCATTCCATACATATATATGGGGAGGTACAAGCTCCAACTCGGTTTGCCAGTGAAAACTGCAGGAACTTCAAACCGGCACTAGGAAACAGACTGAGGAAGCAGAGAAAAAGTGTCTCCTGCAACACGTTCCCTTGGTGCTAGATGAACGAACGTCTCTCCACTTGCTCAGTTCTGAGAGATAAGTGTGTGTGAAAGCCGTTCTTCACCTAGCTTGTTGGGAACACAAAGTTTCTTTTCAGTTGCAAACTCCATTCCATACATATATATGGGGAGGTACAAGCTCCAACTCGGTTTTACAGTGAAAACTGCAGGAACTTCAAACCGGCACTAGGAAACAGACTGAGGAAGCAGAGAAAAAGTGTCTCCTGCAACCCGTTCCCTTCGTGCTAGATGAACGAACGTCTCTCCACTTGCTCAGTTCTGAGAGATATGTGCGTGTGAAAGCCGTCCTTCACCTAGCTTTTTGGGAACACAAAGTTTCTTTGCAGTTGCAAACTCCATTCCATACATATATATGGGGAGGTACTAGCTCCAACTCGGTTTGACAGTGAAAACTGCAGGAACTTCAAACCGGCACTAGGAAACAGACTGAGAAAGCAGAGAAAAAGTGTCTCCTGCAACGCGTTCCCTTGGTGCTAGATGAACGAACGTCTCTCCACTTGCTCTGTTCTGAGAGTTAAGTGTGTGTGAAAGCCGTCCTTCACCTAGCTTGTTGGGAACACAAAGTTCTTTTCAGTTGCAAACTCCATTCCATACATATATATGGGGAGGTAGAAGCTCCAACTCGGTTTTACAGTGAAAACTGCTGGAACTTCAAACCGGCACTAGGTAACAGACTGAGAAAGCAGAGAAAAAGTGTCTCCTGCTACCCGTCCCCTTGGTGCTAGATGAACCAACGTCTCTCCACTTGCTCAGTTCTGAGAGATAGGTGCGTGTGAAAGCCGTCCTTCACCTAGCTTTTTGGGAACACAAAGTTTCTTTTCAGTTGCAAACTCCATTCCATACATATATATGGGGAGGTACAAGCTCCAACTCGGTTTGACAGTGAAAACTGCAGGATCTTCAAACCGGCACTAGGAAACAGACTGAGAAAGCAGAGAAAAAGTGTCTCCTGCAACCCGTTTCTTTGGTGCTAGATGAACGAACGTCTCTCCACTTGCTCAGTTCTGAGAGATAAGAGTGTGTGAAAGCCGTACTTCACCTAGCTTGTTGGGAACACAAAGTTTCTTTTCAGTTGCAAACTCCATTCCATACATATATATGGGGAGGTAGAAGCTCCAACTCCGTTTTACAGTGAAAACTGCAGGAACTTCAAACCGGCACTAGGAAACAGACTGAGAAAGCAGAGAAAAAGTGTCTCCTGCAACCCGTTCCCTTGGTGCTAGATGAACGAACGTCTCTCAACTTGCTCAGTTATGAGAGAAAATAATGTGTGAAAGCCGTCCTTCACCTAGCTTGTTGGGAACACAAAGTTTCTTTTCAGTTGCAAACTCCATTCCATACATATATAGGGGAGGTACTAGCTCCAACTCGGTTTGACATTGAAAAAGGCAGGAACTTCAAACCGGCACTAGGAAACAGACTGAGAAAGCAGAGAAAAAGTGTCTCCTGCAACCCGTTCCCTTGGTGCTAGATGAACGAACGTCTCTCCACTTGCTCTTTTCTGAGAGATAAGTGTGGGTGAAAGCCGTACTTCACCTAGCTTTTTGGGAACACAAAGTTTCTTTTCAGTTGCAAACTCCATTCCATACATATATATGGGGAGGTACAAGCTCCAACTCGTTTTTACAGTGAAAACTGCAGGAACTTCAAACCGGCACTAGGAAACAGACTGAGAAATCAGAGAAAAAGTGTCCCCTGCAACCCGTTCCCTTGGTGCTAGATGAACGAACGACTCTCCACTTGCTCAGTTCTGAGAGATATGTGTGTGTGAAAGCCGTCCTTCACCTAGCTTGTTGGGAACACAAAGTTTCTTTTCAGTTGCAAACTCCATTCCATACATATATATGGGGAGGTACAAGCTCCAACTCGGTTTGCCAGTGAAAACTGCAGGAACTTCAAACCGGCACTAGGAAACAGACTGAGGAAGCTGAGAAAAAGTGTCTCCTGCAACACGTTCCCTTGGTGCTAGATGAACGAACATCTCTCCACTTGCTCAGTTCTGAGAGATATGTGCGTGTGAAAGCCGTCCTTCACCTAGCTTTTTGGGAACACAAAGTTTCTTTTCAGTTGCAAACTCCATTCCATACATATATATGGGGAGGTACTAGCTCCAACTCGGTTTGACACTGAAAACTGCAGGAACTTCAAACCGGCACTAGGAAACAGACTGAGAAAGCAGAGAAAAAGTGTCTCCTGCAACGCGTTCCCTTGGTGCTAGATGAACGAACGTCTCTCCACTTGCTCTGTTCTGAGAGTTAAGTGTGTGTGAATGCCGTCCTTCACCTAGCTTGTTGGGAACAGAAAGTTTCTTTTCAGTTGCAAACTCCATTCCATACATATATATGGGGAGGTAGAAGCTCCAACTCGGTTTTACAGTGAAAACTGCTGGAACTTCAAACCGGCACTAGGTAACAGACTGAGAAAGCAGAGAAAAAGTGTCTCCTGCTACCCGTCCCCTTGGTGCTAGATGAACGAACGTCTCTCCACTTGCTCAGTTCTGAGAGATAAGTGTGTGTGAAAGCCGTCCTTCACCTAGCTTGTTGGGAACACAAAGTTTCTTTTCAGTTGCAAACTCCATTCCATACATATATATGGGGAGGTAGAAGCTCCAACTCGGTTTTACAGTGAAAACTGCTGGAACTTCAAACCGGCACTAGGTAACAGACTGAGAAAGCAGAGAAAAAGTGTCTCCTGCTACCCGTCCCCTTGGTGCTAGATGAACGAACGTCTCTCCACTTGCTCAGTTCTGAGAGATAGGTGCGTGTGAAAGCCGTCCTTCTCCTAGCTTTTTGGGAACACAAAGTTTCTTTTCAGTTGCAAACTCCATTCCATACCTATATATGGGGAGGTACAAGCTCCAACTCGGTTTGACAGTGAAAACTGCAGGATCTTCAAACCGGCACTAGGAAACAGACTGAGAAAGCAGAGAAAAAGTGTCTCCTGCAACCCGTTCCTTTGGTGCTAGATGAACGAACGTCTCTCCACTTGCTCAGTTCTGAGAGATAAGAGTGTGTGAAAGCCGTACTTCACCTAGCTTGTTGGGAACACAAAGTTTCTTTTCAGTTGCAAACTCCATTCCATACATATATATGGGGAGGTAGAAGCTCCAACTCCGTTTTACAGTGAAAACTGCAGGAACTTCAAACCGGCACTAGGAAACAGACTGAGAAAGCAGAGAAAAAGTGTCTCCTTCAACCCGTTCCCTTGGTGCTAGATGAACGAACGTTTCTCAACTTGCTCAGTTATGAGAGAAAATTATGTGTGAAAGCCGTCCTTCACCTAGCTTGTTGGGAACACAAAGTTTCTTTTCAGTTGCAAACTCCATTCCATACTTATATATGGGGAGGTACTAGCTCCAACTCGGTTTGACATTGAAAAAGGCAGGAACTTCAAACCGGCACTAGGAAACAGACTGAGAAAGCAGAGAAAAAGTGTCTCCTGCAACCCGTTCCCTTGGTGCTAGATGAACGAACGTCTCTCCACTTGCTCTGCTCTGAGAGATAAGTGTGTGTGAAAGCCGTACTTCACCTAGCTTGTTGGGAACACAAAGTTTCTTTTCAGTTGCAAACTCCATTCCATACATATATATGGGGAGGTACAAGCTCCAACTCGTTTTTACAGTGAAAACTGCAGGAACTTCAAACCGGCACTAGGAAACAGACTGAGAAATCAGAGAAAAGTGTCCCCTGCAACCCGTTCCCTTGGTGCTAGATGAACGAACGACTCTCCACTTGCTCAGTTCTGAGAGATATGTGTGTGTGAAAGCCGTACTTCACCTACCTTGTTGGGAACACAAAGTTTCTTTTCAGTTGCAAACTCCATTCCATACATATATATGGGGAGGTAGAAGCTCCAAATCCGTTTTACAGTGAAAACTGCAGGAACTTCAAACCGGCACTAGGAAACAGACTGAGAAAGCAGAGAAAAAGTGTCTCCTTCAACCCGTTCCCTTGGTGCTAGATGAACGAACGTCTCTCAACTTGCTCAGTTATGAGAGAAAATTATGTGTGAAAGCCGTCCTTCACCTAGCTTGTTGGGAACACAAAGTTTCTTTTCAGTTGCAAACTCCATTCCATACTTATATAAGGGGAGGTACTAGCTCCAACTCGGTTTGACATTGAAAAAGGCAGGGACTTCAAACCGGCACTAGGGATCAGACTGAGAAAGCAGAGAAAAAGTGTCTCCTGCAACCCGTTCCCTTGGTGCTAGATGAACGAACGTCTCTCCACTTGCTCTGTTCTGAGAGATAAGTGTGTGTGAAAGCCGTACTTCACCTAGCTTGTTGGGAACACAAAGTTTCTTTTCAGTTGCAAACTCCATTCCATACATATATATGGGGAGGTACAAGCTCCAACTCGTTTTTACAGTGAAAACTGCAGGAACTTCAAACCGGCACTAGGAAACAGACTGAGAAATCAGAGAAAAAGTGTCCCCTGCAACCCGTTCCCTTGGTGCTAGATGAACGAACGACTCTCCACTTGCTCAGTTCTGAGAGATATGTGTGTGTGAAAGCCGTCCTTCACCTAGCTTGTTGGGAACACAAAGTTTCTTTTCAGTTGCAAACTCCATTCCATACATATATATGGGGAGGTACAAGCTCCAACTCGGTTTGCCAGTGAAAACTGCAGGAACTTCAAACCGGCACTAGGAAACAGACTGAGGAAGCAGAGAAAAAGTGTCTCCTGCAACACGTTCCCTTGGTGCTAGATGAACGAACGTCTCTCCACTTGCTCAGTTCTGAGAGATAAGTGTGTGTGAAAGCCGTTCTTCACCTAGCTTGTTGGGAACACAAAGTTTCTTTTCAGTTGCAAACTCCATTCCATACATATATATGGGGAGGTACAAGCTCCAACTCGGTTTTACAGTGAAAACTGCAGGAACTTCAAACCGGCACTAGGAAACAGACTGAGGAAGCAGAGAAAAAGTGTCTCCTGCAACCCGTTCCCTTCGTGCTAGATGAACGAACGTCTCTCCACTTGCTCAGTTCTGAGAGATATGTGCGTGTGAAAGCCGTCCTTCACCTAGCTTTTTGGGAACACAAAGTTTCTTTGCAGTTGCAAACTCCATTCCATACATATATATGGGGAGGTACTAGCTCCAACTCGGTTTGACAGTGAAAACTGCAGGAACTTGAAACCGGCACTAGGAAACAGACTGAGAAAGCAGAGAAAAAGTGTCTCCTGCAACCCGTTCCCTTGGTGCTAGATGAACGAACGTCTCTCCAATTGCTCAGTTCTGAGAGATAAGTGTGTGTGAAAGCCGTCCTTCACCTAGCTTGTTGGGAACACAAAATTTCTTTTCAGTTGCAAACTCCATTCCATACATATATATGGGGAGGTACTAGCTCCAACTCGGATTTAAAGTGAAAACTGCAGGAACTTCAAACCGGCACTAGGTAACAGACTGAGAAAGCAGAGAAAAATTATCTCCTGCAAACCGTTCCCTTGGTGCTAGATGAACGAACGTCTCTCCACTTGCTCAGTTCTGAGAGATAAGTGTGTGTGAAAGCCGTCCTTCACCTAGCTTGTTGGGAACACAAAGTTTCTTTTCAGTTGCAAACTCCATTCCATACATATATATGGGGAGGTACTAGCTCCAACTCGGTTTTACAGTGAAAACTGCAGGAACTTCATACCGGCACTAGGAAACAGACTGAGAAAGCAGAGAAAAAGTGTCTCCTGCAACCCGTTCCCTTGGTGCTAGATGAACGAACGTCTCTCCTCTTGCTCAGTTCTGAGAGATAAGTGTGTTTGAAAGCCGTCCTTCACCTAGCTTGTTGGGAACACAAAGTTTCTTTTCAGTTGCAAACTCCATTCCATACATATATATGGGGACGAACTAGCTCCAACTCGTTTTGAGAGTGAAAACTGCAGGAACTTCAAACCGGCACTAGGAAACAGACTGAGAAAACAGAGAAAAAGTGTCTCCTGCAACCCGTTCCCTTGGTGCTAGATAAACGAACGTCTCTCCACTTGCTCAGTTCTGAGAGATAAGTGTGTGTGAAAGCCGTCCTTCACCTAGCTTGTTGGGAACACAAAGTTTCTTTTCAGTTGCAAACTCCTTTCCATACATATATATGGGGAGGTACTAGCTCCAACTCGGTTTGACAGTGAAAACTGCAGGAACTTCAAACCGGCACTAGGAAACAGACTGAGAAAGCAGAGAAAAAGTGTCTCCTGCAACCCGTTCCCTTGGTGCTAAATGAACGAACGTCTCTCCACTTGCTCAGTTCTGAGAGATATGTGTGTGTGAAAGCCGTCCTTCACCTAGCTTGTTGGGAACACAAAGTTTCTTTTCAGTTGCAAACTCCATTCCATACATATATATGGGGAGGTACTAGCTCCAACTCGGTTTGACAGTGAAAACTGCAGGAACTTCAAACCGGCACTAGGAAACAGACTGAGAAAGCAGAGAAAAAGTGTCTCCTGCAACCCGTTCCCTTGGTGCTAGATGAACGAACGTCTCTCCACTTACTCAGTTCTGAGAGATAAGTGTGTGTGAAAGCCGTCCTTCACCTAGCTTGTTGGGAACACAAAGTTTCTTTTCAGTTGCAAACTCCTTTCCATACATATATATGGGGAGGTACAAGCTCCAACTCGGTTTGACAGTGAAAACTGCAGGAACTTCAAACCGGCACTAGGAAACAGACTGAGAAAGCAGAGAAAAAGTGTCTCCTGCAACCCGTTCCCTTGGTGCTAGATGAACGAACGTCTCTCCACTTGCTCAGTACTGAGAGATATGTGTGTGTGAAAGCCGTCCTTCACCTAGCTTGTTGGGAACACAAAGTTTCTTTTCAGTTGCAAACTCCATTCCATACATATATAAGGGGAGGTACTAGCTCCAACTCGGTTTTACAGTGAAAACTGCAGGAACTTCATACCGGCACTAGGAAACAGACTGAGAAAGCAGAGAAAAAGTGTCTCCTGCAACCCGTTCCCTTGGTGCTAGATGAACGAACGTCTCTCCTCTTGCTCAGTTCTGAGAGATAAGTGTGTTTGAAAGCCGTCCTTCACCTAGCTTGTTGGGAACACAAAGTTTCTTTTCAGTTGCAAACTCCATTCCATACATATATATGGGGACGAACTAGCTCCAACTCGTTTTGACAGTGAAAACTGCAGGAACTTCAAACCGGCACTAGGAAACAGACTGAGAAAACAGAGAAATAGTGTCTCCTGCAACCCGTTCCCTTGGTGCTAGATAAACGAACGTCTCTCCACTTGCTCAGTTCTGAGAGATAAGTGTGTGTGAAAGCCGTCCTTCACCTAGCTTGTTGGGAACACAAAGTTACTTTTCAGTTGCAAACTCCTTTCCATACATATATATGGGGAGGTACTAGCTCCAACTCGGTTTGACAGTGAAAACTGCAGGAACTTCAAACCGGCACTAGGAAACAGACTGAGAAAGCAGAGAAAAAGTGGCTCCTGCAACCCGTTCCCTTGGTGCTAGATGAACGAACGTCTCTCCAATTGCTCAGTTCTGAGAGATAATTGTGTGTGAAAGCCGTCCTTCACCTAGCTTGTTGGGAACACAAAATTTCTTTTCAGTTGCAAACTCCATTCCATACATATATATGGGGAGGTACTAGCTCCAACTCGGATTTAAAGTGAAAACTGCAGGAACTTCAAACCGGCACTAGGTAACAGACTGAGAAAGCAGAGAAAAATTGTCTCCTGCAAACCGTTCCCTTGGTGCTAGATGAACGAACGTCTCTCCACTTGCTCAGTTCTGAGAGATAAGTGTGTGTGAAAGCCGTCCTTCACCTAGCTTGTTGGGAACACAAAGTTTCTTTTCAGTTGCAAACTCCATTCCATACATATATATGGGGAGGTAGAAGCTCCAAATCCGTTTTACAGTGAAAACTGCAGGAACTTCATACCGGCACTAGGAAACAGACTGAGAAAGCAGAGAAAAAGTGTCTCCTGCAACCCGTTCCCTTGGTGCTAGATGAACGAACGTCTCTCCTCTTGCTCAGTTCTGAGAGATAAGTGTGTTTGAAAGCCATCCTTCACCTAGCTTGTTGGGAACACAAAGTTTCTTTTCAGTTGCAAACTCCATTCCATACATATATATGGGGACGAACTAGCTCCAACTCGTTTTGACAGTGAAAACTGCAGGAACTTCAAACCGGCACTAGGAAACAGACTGAGAAAACAGAGAAAAAGTGTCTCCTGCAACCCGTTCCCTTGGTGCTAGATAAACGAACGTCTCTCCACTTGCTCAGTTCTGAGAGATAAGTGTGTGTGAAAGCCGTACTTCACCTAGCTTGTTGGGAACACAAAGTTTCTTTTCAGTTGCAAACTCCATTCCATACATATATATGGGGAGGTACTAGCTCCAACTCGGTTTGACAGTGAAAACTGCAGGAACTTCAAACCGGCACTAGGAAACAGACTGAGAAAGCAGAGAAAATGTGTCTCCTGCAACCCGTTCCCTTGGTGCTAGATGAACGAACGTCTCTCCACTTGCTCAGTTCTGAGAGATAAGTGTGTGTGAAAGCCGTCCTTCACCTAGCTTGTTGGGAACACAAAGTTTCTTTTCAGTTGCAAACTCCATTCCATACATATATATGGGGAGGTACTAGCTCCAACTCGGTTTTACATTGAAAACTGCGGGAACTTCAAACCGGCACTAGGAAACAGACTGAGAAAGCAGAGAAAAAGTGTCTCCTGCAACCCGTTCCCTTGGTGCTAGATGAACGAACGTCTCTCCACTTGCTCAGTTCTGAGAGATAAGTGTGTGTGAAAGCCGTCCTTCACCTAGCTTGTTGGGAACACAAAGTTTCTTTTCAGTTGCAAACTCCATTCCATACATATATATGGGGAGGTACTAGCTCCAACTCGGTGTGACAGTGAAAACTGCAGGAACTTCAAACCGGCACTAGGAAACAGACTGAGAAAGCAGAGAAAAAGTGTATCCTGCAACCCGTTCCCTTGGTGCTAGATAAACGAAAGTCTCTCCACTTGCTCACTTCTGAAATATAAGTGTGTGTGAAAGCCGTCCTTCACCTAGCTTGTTGGGAACACAAAGTTTCTTTCAGTTGCAAACTCCATTCCATACATATATATGGGGAGGTACTAGCTCCAACGCGGTTTGACAGTGAAAACTGCAGGAACTTCAAACCGGCACTAGGAAACTGACTGAGAAAGCAGAGAAAAAGTGTCTCCTGCAACCCGTTCCCTTGGTGCTAGATGAAAGAACGTCTCTCCACTTGCTCAGTTCTGAGAGATAAGTGTGTGTGAAAGCCGTCCTTCGCCTAGCTTGTTGGGAACACAAAGTTTCTTTTCAGTTGCAAACTCCATTCCATACATATATATGGGGAGGTACTAACTCCAACTCGGTTTTAAAGTGAAAACTGCAGGAACTTCAAACCGGCACTAGGTAACAGACTGAGAAAGCAGAGAAAAAGTGTCTCCTGCAAACCGTTCCCTTGGTGCTAGATGAACGAACGTCTCTCCACTTGCTCAGTTCTGAGAGATAAGTGTGTGTGAAAGCCGTCCTTCACCTAGCTTGTTGGGAACACAAAGTTTCTTTTCAGTTGCAAACTCCATTCCATACATATATATGGGGAGGTACTAGCTCCAACTCGGTTTTACAGTGAAAACTGCAGGAACTTCAAACCGGCACTAGGTAACAGACTGAGAAAGCCGCGAAAAAGCGTCTCCTGCAAACCGTTCCCTTGGTGCTAGATGAACGAAAGTCTCTCCACTTGCTCATTTCTGAGAGATAAGTGTGTGTGAAAGCCGTCCTTCACCTAGCTTGTTGGGAACACAAAGTTTCTTTTCAGTTGCAAACTCCATTCCATACATATATATGGGGAGGTACAAGCTCCAACTCGGTTTGACAGTGAAAACTGCAGGAACTTCAAACCGGCACTAGGAAACAGACTGAGAAAGTAGAGAAAAAGTGTCTCATGCAACCCGTTCCCTTGGTGCTAGATTAACGAACGTCTCTCCACTTGCTCAGTTCTGAGAGATAAGTGTGTGTGAAAGCCGTCCTTCACCTAGCTTGTTGGGAACACAAAGTTTCTTTTCAGTTGCAAACTCCATTCCATACATATATATGGGGAGGTACCATCTCCAACTCGGTTTTACAGTGAAAACTGCAGGAACTTCAAACCGTCACTAGGAAACAGACTGAGAAAGCAGAGAAAAAGTGTCTCCTGAAACCCGTTCCCTTGGTGCTACATGAACGAACGTCTCTCCACTTGCTCAGTTCTGAGAGATAAGTGTGTGTGAAAGCCGTCCTTCACCAAGCTTGTTGGGAACACAAAGTTTCTTTTCAGTTGCAAACTCCATTCCATACAAATATATGGGGAGGTAATAGCTCCAACTCGGTTTTACAGTGAAAACTGCAGGAACTTCAAACCGGCACTAGGAAACAGACTGAGAAAGCAGAGAAAAAGTGTCTCCTTCAACCCGTTCCCTTGGTGCTAGATGAAAGAACGTCTCTCCACTTGCTCAGTTCTGAGAGATAAGTGTGTGTGAAAGCCGTCCTTTACCTAGCTTGTTGGGAACACAAAGTTTCTTTTCAGTTGCAAACTCCATTCCATACATATATATGGGGAGGTACAAGCTCCAACTCGGTTTGACAGTGAAAACTGCAGGAACTTCAAACCGGCACTAGGAAACAGACTGAGAAAGCAGAGAAAAAGTGTCTCCTGCAACCCGTTCCCTTGGTGCTAGATGAACGAACGTCTCTCCACTTGCTCAGTTCTGAGAGATAAGTGTGTGTGAAAGCCGTCCTTCACCTAGCTTGTTGGGAACACAAAGTTTATTTTCAGTTGCAAACTCCATTCCATACATATATATGGGGAGGTAGAAGCTCCAAATCGGTTTTACAGTGAAAACTGCTGGAACTTCAAACCGGCACTAGGTAACAGACTGAGAAAGCAGAGAAAAAGTGTCTCCTGCTACCCGTCCCCTTGGTGCTAGATGAACGAACGTCTCTCCACTTGCTCAGTTCTGAGAGATAGGTGCGTGTGAAAGCCGTCCTTCTCCTAGCTTTTTGGGAACACAAAGTTTCTTTTCAGTTGCAAACTCCATTCCATACATATATATGGGGAGGTACTAGCTCCAACTCGGTTTGACAGTGAAAACTGCAGGAACTTCAAACCGGCACTAGGAAACAGACTGAGAAAGCAGAGAAAAAGTGTCTCCTGCAACCCGTTCCCTTGGTGCTAGATGAACGAACGTCTCTCCTCTTGCTCAGTTCTGAGAGATAAGTGTGTTTGAAAGCCGTCCTTCACCTAGCTTGTTGGGAACACAAAGTTTCTTTTCAGTTGCAAACTCCATTCCATACATATATATGGGGACGAACTAGCTCCAACTCGTTTTGAGAGTGAAAACTGCAGGAACTTCAAACCGGCACTAGGAAACAGACTGAGAAAACAGAGAAAAAGTGTCTCCTGCAACCCGTTCCCTTGGTGCTAGATAAACGAACGTCTCTCCACTTGCTCAGTTCTGAGAGATAAGTGTGTGTGAAAGCCGTCCTTCACCTAGCTTGTTGGGAACACAAAGTTTCTTTTCAGTTGCAAACTCCTTTCCATACATATATATGGGGAGGTACTAGCTCCAACTCGGTTTGACAGTGAAAACTGCAGGAACTTCAAACCGGCACTAGGAAACAGACTGAGAAAGCAGAGAAAAAGTGTCTCCTGCAACCCGTTCCCTTGGTGCTAAATGAACGAACGTCTCTCCACTTGCTCAGTTCTGAGAGATATGTGTGTGTGAAAGCCGTCCTTCACCTAGCTTGTTGGGAACACAAAGTTTCTTTTCAGTTGCAAACTCCATTCCATACATATATATGGGGAGGTACTAGCTCCAACTCGGTTTGACAGTGAAAACTGCAGGAACTTCAAACCGGCACTAGGAAACAGACTGAGAAAGCAGAGAAAAAGTGTCTCCTGCAACCCGTTCCCTTGGTGCTAGATGAACGAACGTCTCTCCACTTACTCAGTTCTGAGAGATAAGTGTGTGTGAAAGCCGTCCTTCACCTAGCTTGTTGGGAACACAAAGTTTCTTTTCAGTTGCAAACTCCTTTCCATACATATATATGGGGAGGTACAAGCTCCAACTCGGTTTGACAGTGAAAACTGCAGGAACTTCAAACCGGCACTAGGAAACAGACTGAGAAAGCAGAGAAAAAGTGTCTCCTGCAACCCGTTCCCTTGGTGCTAGATGAACGAACGTCTCTCCACTTGCTCAGTACTGAGAGATATGTGTGTGTGAAAGCCGTCCTTCACCTAGCTTGTTGGGAACACAAAGTTTCTTTTCAGTTGCAAACTCCATTCCATACATATATAAGGGGAGGTACTAGCTCCAACTCGGTTTTACAGTGAAAACTGCAGGAACTTCATACCGGCACTAGGAAACAGACTGAGAAAGCAGAGAAAAAGTGTCTCCTGCAACCCGTTCCCTTGGTGCTAGATGAACGAACGTCTCTCCTCTTGCTCAGTTCTGAGAGATAAGTGTGTTTGAAAGCCGTCCTTCACCTAGCTTGTTGGGAACACAAAGTTTCTTTTCAGTTGCAAACTCCATTCCATACATATATATGGGGACGAACTAGCTCCAACTCGTTTTGACAGTGAAAACTGCAGGAACTTCAAACCGGCACTAGGAAACAGACTGAGAAAACAGAGAAATAGTGTCTCCTGCAACCCGTTCCCTTGGTGCTAGATAAACGAACGTCTCTCCACTTGCTCAGTTCTGAGAGATAAGTGTGTGTGAAAGCCGTCCTTCACCTAGCTTGTTGGGAACACAAAGTTACTTTTCAGTTGCAAACTCCTTTCCATACATATATATGGGGAGGTACTAGCTCCAACTCGGTTTGACAGTGAAAACTGCAGGAACTTCAAACCGGCACTAGGAAACAGACTGAGAAAGCAGAGAAAAAGTGGCTCCTGCAACCCGTTCCCTTGGTGCTAGATGAACGAACGTCTCTCCAATTGCTCAGTTCTGAGAGATAATTGTGTGTGAAAGCCGTCCTTCACCTAGCTTGTTGGGAACACAAAATTTCTTTTCAGTTGCAAACTCCATTCCATACATATATATGGGGAGGTACTAGCTCCAACTCGGATTTAAAGTGAAAACTGCAGGAACTTCAAACCGGCACTAGGTAACAGACTGAGAAAGCAGAGAAAAATTGTCTCCTGCAAACCGTTCCCTTGGTGCTAGATGAACGAACGTCTCTCCACTTGCTCAGTTCTGAGAGATAAGTGTGTGTGAAAGCCGTCCTTCACCTAGCTTGTTGGGAACACAAAGTTTCTTTTCAGTTGCAAACTCCATTCCATACATATATATGGGGAGGTAGAAGCTCCAAATCCGTTTTACAGTGAAAACTGCAGGAACTTCATACCGGCACTAGGAAACAGACTGAGAAAGCAGAGAAAAAGTGTCTCCTGCAACCCGTTCCCTTGGTGCTAGATGAACGAACGTCTCTCCTCTTGCTCAGTTCTGAGAGATAAGTGTGTTTGAAAGCCATCCTTCACCTAGCTTGTTGGGAACACAAAGTTTCTTTTCAGTTGCAAACTCCATTCCATACATATATATGGGGACGAACTAGCTCCAACTCGTTTTGACAGTGAAAACTGCAGGAACTTCAAACCGGCACTAGGAAACAGACTGAGAAAACAGAGAAAAAGTGTCTCCTGCAACCCGTTCCCTTGGTGCTAGATAAACGAACGTCTCTCCACTTGCTCAGTTCTGAGAGATAAGTGTGTGTGAAAGCCGTACTTCACCTAGCTTGTTGGGAACACAAAGTTTCTTTTCAGTTGCAAACTCCATTCCATACATATATATGGGGAGGTACTAGCTCCAACTCGGTTTGACAGTGAAAACTGCAGGAACTTCAAACCGGCACTAGGAAACAGACTGAGAAAGCAGAGAAAATGTGTCTCCTGCAACCCGTTCCCTTGGTGCTAGATGAACGAACGTCTCTCCACTTGCTCAGTTCTGAGAGATAAGTGTGTGTGAAAGCCGTCCTTCACCTAGCTTGTTGGGAACACAAAGTTTCTTTTCAGTTGCAAACTCCATTCCATACATATATATGGGGAGGTACTAGCTCCAACTCGGTTTTACATTGAAAACTGCGGGAACTTCAAACCGGCACTAGGAAACAGACTGAGAAAGCAGAGAAAAAGTGTCTCCTGCAACCCGTTCCCTTGGTGCTAGATGAACGAACGTCTCTCCACTTGCTCAGTTCTGAGAGATAAGTGTGTGTGAAAGCCGTCCTTCACCTAGCTTGTTGGGAACACAAAGTTTCTTTTCAGTTGCAAACTCCATTCCATACATATATATGGGGAGGTACTAGCTCCAACTCGGTGTGACAGTGAAAACTGCAGGAACTTCAAACCGGCACTAGGAAACAGACTGAGAAAGCAGAGAAAAAGTGTATCCTGCAACCCGTTCCCTTGGTGCTAGATAAACGAAAGTCTCTCCACTTGCTCACTTCTGAAATATAAGTGTGTGTGAAAGCCGTCCTTCACCTAGCTTGTTGGGAACACAAAGTTTCTTTCAGTTGCAAACTCCATTCCATACATATATATGGGGAGGTACTAGCTCCAACGCGGTTTGACAGTGAAAACTGCAGGAACTTCAAACCGGCACTAGGAAACTGACTGAGAAAGCAGAGAAAAAGTGTCTCCTGCAACCCGTTCCCTTGGTGCTAGATGAAAGAACGTCTCTCCACTTGCTCAGTTCTGAGAGATAAGTGTGTGTGAAAGCCGTCCTTCGCCTAGCTTGTTGGGAACACAAAGTTTCTTTTCAGTTGCAAACTCCATTCCATACATATATATGGGGAGGTACTAACTCCAACTCGGTTTTAAAGTGAAAACTGCAGGAACTTCAAACCGGCACTAGGTAACAGACTGAGAAAGCAGAGAAAAAGTGTCTCCTGCAAACCGTTCCCTTGGTGCTAGATGAACGAACGTCTCTCCACTTGCTCAGTTCTGAGAGATAAGTGTGTGTGAAAGCCGTCCTTCACCTAGCTTGTTGGGAACACAAAGTTTCTTTTCAGTTGCAAACTCCATTCCATACATATATATGGGGAGGTACTAGCTCCAACTCGGTTTTACAGTGAAAACTGCAGGAACTTCAAACCGGCACTAGGTAACAGACTGAGAAAGCCGCGAAAAAGCGTCTCCTGCAAACCGTTCCCTTGGTGCTAGATGAACGAAAGTCTCTCCACTTGCTCATTTCTGAGAGATAAGTGTGTGTGAAAGCCGTCCTTCACCTAGCTTGTTGGGAACACAAAGTTTCTTTTCAGTTGCAAACTCCATTCCATACATATATATGGGGAGGTACAAGCTCCAACTCGGTTTGACAGTGAAAACTGCAGGAACTTCAAACCGGCACTAGGAAACAGACTGAGAAAGTAGAGAAAAAGTGTCTCATGCAACCCGTTCCCTTGGTGCTAGATTAACGAACGTCTCTCCACTTGCTCAGTTCTGAGAGATAAGTGTGTGTGAAAGCCGTCCTTCACCTAGCTTGTTGGGAACACAAAGTTTCTTTTCAGTTGCAAACTCCATTCCATACATATATATGGGGAGGTACCATCTCCAACTCGGTTTTACAGTGAAAACTGCAGGAACTTCAAACCGTCACTAGGAAACAGACTGAGAAAGCAGAGAAAAAGTGTCTCCTGAAACCCGTTCCCTTGGTGCTACATGAACGAACGTCTCTCCACTTGCTCAGTTCTGAGAGATAAGTGTGTGTGAAAGCCGTCCTTCACCAAGCTTGTTGGGAACACAAAGTTTCTTTTCAGTTGCAAACTCCATTCCATACAAATATATGGGGAGGTAATAGCTCCAACTCGGTTTTACAGTGAAAACTGCAGGAACTTCAAACCGGCACTAGGAAACAGACTGAGAAAGCAGAGAAAAAGTGTCTCCTTCAACCCGTTCCCTTGGTGCTAGATGAAAGAACGTCTCTCCACTTGCTCAGTTCTGAGAGATAAGTGTGTGTGAAAGCCGTCCTTTACCTAGCTTGTTGGGAACACAAAGTTTCTTTTCAGTTGCAAACTCCATTCCATACATATATATGGGGAGGTACAAGCTCCAACTCGGTTTGACAGTGAAAACTGCAGGAACTTCAAACCGGCACTAGGAAACAGACTGAGAAAGCAGAGAAAAAGTGTCTCCTGCAACCCGTTCCCTTGGTGCTAGATGAACGAACGTCTCTCCACTTGCTCAGTTCTGAGAGATAAGTGTGTGTGAAAGCCGTCCTTCACCTAGCTTGTTGGGAACACAAAGTTTATTTTCAGTTGCAAACTCCATTCCATACATATATATGGGGAGGTAGAAGCTCCAAATCGGTTTTACAGTGAAAACTGCTGGAACTTCAAACCGGCACTAGGTAACAGACTGAGAAAGCAGAGAAAAAGTGTCTCCTGCTACCCGTCCCCTTGGTGCTAGATGAACGAACGTCTCTCCACTTGCTCAGTTCTGAGAGATAGGTGCGTGTGAAAGCCGTCCTTCTCCTAGCTTTTTGGGAACACAAAGTTTCTTTTCAGTTGCAAACTCCATTCCATACATATATATGGGGAGGTACAAGATCCAACTCGGTTTGACAGTGAAAACTGCAGGATCTTCAAACCGGCACTAGGAAACAGACTGAGAAAGCAGAGAAAAAGTGTCTCCTGCAAACCGTTTCTTTGGTGCTAGATGAACGAACGTCTCTCCACTTGCTCAGTTCTGAGAGATAAGAGTGTGTGAAAGCCGTCCTTCACCTAGCTTGTTGGGAACACAAAGTTTCTTTTCAGTTGCAAACTCCATTCCATACTTATATATGGGGAGGTACTAGCTCCAACTCGGTTTGACATTGAAAAAGGCAGGAACTTCAAACCGGCACTAGGAAACAGACTGAGAAAGCAGAGAAAAAGTGTCTCCTGCAACCCGTTCCCTTGGTGCTAGATGAACGAACGTCTCTCCACTTGCTCTGCTCTGAGAGATAAGTGTGTGTGAAAGCCGTACTTCACCTAGCTTGTTGGGAACACAAAGTTTCTTTTCAGTTGCAAACTCCATTCCATACATATATATGGGGAGGTACAAGCTCCAACTCGTTTTTACAGTGAAAACTGCAGGAACTTCAAACCGGCACTAGGAAACAGACTGAGAAATCAGAGAAAAGTGTCCCCTGCAACCCGTTCCCTTGGTGCTAGATGAACGAACGACTCTCCACTTGCTCAGTTCTGAGAGATATGTGTGTGTGAAAGCCGTACTTCACCTACCTTGTTGGGAACACAAAGTTTCTTTTCAGTTGCAAACTCCATTCCATACATATATATGGGGAGGTAGAAGCTCCAAATCCGTTTTACAGTGAAAACTGCAGGAACTTCAAACCGGCACTAGGAAACAGACTGAGAAAGCAGAGAAAAAGTGTCTCCTTCAACCCGTTCCCTTGGTGCTAGATGAACGAACGTCTCTCAACTTGCTCAGTTATGAGAGAAAATTATGTGTGAAAGCCGTCCTTCACCTAGCTTGTTGGGAACACAAAGTTTCTTTTCAGTTGCAAACTCCATTCCATACTTATATAAGGGGAGGTACTAGCTCCAACTCGGTTTGACATTGAAAAAGGCAGGGACTTCAAACCGGCACTAGGGATCAGACTGAGAAAGCAGAGAAAAAGTGTCTCCTGCAACCCGTTCCCTTGGTGCTAGATGAACGAACGTCTCTCCACTTGCTCTGTTCTGAGAGATAAGTGTGTGTGAAAGCCGTACTTCACCTAGCTTGTTGGGAACACAAAGTTTCTTTTCAGTTGCAAACTCCATTCCATACATATATATGGGGAGGTACAAGCTCCAACTCGTTTTTACAGTGAAAACTGCAGGAACTTCAAACCGGCACTAGGAAACAGACTGAGAAATCAGAGAAAAAGTGTCCCCTGCAACCAGTTCCCTTGGTGCTAGATGAACGAACGACTCTCCACTTGCTCAGTTCTGAGAGATATGTGTGTGTGAAAGCCGTCCTTCACCTAGCTTGTTGGGAACACAAAGTTTCTTTTCAGTTGCAAACTCCATTCCATACATATATATGGGGAGGTACAAGCTCCAACTCGGTTTGCCAGTGAAAACTGCAGGAACTTCAAACCGGCACTAGGAAACAGACTGAGGAAGCAGAGAAAAAGTGTCTCCTGCAACACGTTCCCTTGGTGCTAGATGAACGAACGTCTCTCCACTTGCTCAGTTCTGAGAGATAAGTGTGTGTGAAAGCCGTTCTTCACCTAGCTTGTTGGGAACACAAAGTTTCTTTTCAGTTGCAAACTCCATTCCATACATATATATGGGGAGGTACAAGCTCCAACTCGGTTTTACAGTGAAAACTGCAGGAACTTCAAACCGGCACTAGGAAACAGACTGAGGAAGCAGAGAAAAAGTGTCTCCTGCAACCCGTTCCCTTCGTGCTAGATGAACGAACGTCTCTCCACTTGCTCAGTTCTGAGAGATATGTGCGTGTGAAAGCCGTCCTTCACCTAGCTTTTTGGGAACACAAAGTTTCTTTGCAGTTGCAAACTCCATTCCATACATATATATGGGGAGGTACTAGCTCCAACTCGGTTTGACAGTGAAAACTGCAGGAACTTGAAACCGGCACTAGGAAACAGACTGAGAAAGCAGAGAAAAAGTGTCTCCTGCAACCCGTTCCCTTGGTGCTAGATGAACGAACGTCTCTCCAATTGCTCAGTTCTGAGAGATAAGTGTGTGTGAAAGCCGTCCTTCACCTAGCTTGTTGGGAACACAAAATTTCTTTTCAGTTGCAAACTCCATTCCATACATATATATGGGGAGGTACTAGCTCCAACTCGGATTTAAAGTGAAAACTGCAGGAACTTCAAACCGGCACTAGGTAACAGACTGAGAAAGCAGAGAAAAATTATCTCCTGCAAACCGTTCCCTTGGTGCTAGATGAACGAACGTCTCTCCACTTGCTCAGTTCTGAGAGATAAGTGTGTGTGAAAGCCGTCCTTCACCTAGCTTGTTGGGAACACAAAGTTTCTTTTCAGTTGCAAACTCCATTCCATACATATATATGGGGAGGTACTAGCTCCAACTCGGTTTTACAGTGAAAACTGCAGGAACTTCATACCGGCACTAGGAAACAGACTGAGAAAGCAGAGAAAAAGTGTCTCCTGCAACCCGTTCCCTTGGTGCTAGATGAACGAACGTCTCTCCTCTTGCTCAGTTCTGAGAGATAAGTGTGTTTGAAAGCCGTCCTTCACCTAGCTTGTTGGGAACACAAAGTTTCTTTTCAGTTGCAAACTCCATTCCATACATATATATGGGGACGAACTAGCTCCAACTCGTTTTGAGAGTGAAAACTGCAGGAACTTCAAACCGGCACTAGGAAACAGACTGAGAAAACAGAGAAAAAGTGTCTCCTGCAACCCGTTCCCTTGGTGCTAGATAAACGAACGTCTCTCCACTTGCTCAGTTCTGAGAGATAAGTGTGTGTGAAAGCCGTCCTTCACCTAGCTTGTTGGGAACACAAAGTTTCTTTTCAGTTGCAAACTCCTTTCCATACATATATATGGGGAGGTACTAGCTCCAACTCGGTTTGACAGTGAAAACTGCAGGAACTTCAAACCGGCACTAGGAAACAGACTGAGAAAGCAGAGAAAAAGTGTCTCCTGCAACCCGTTCCCTTGGTGCTAAATGAACGAACGTCTCTCCACTTGCTCAGTTCTGAGAGATATGTGTGTGTGAAAGCCGTCCTTCACCTAGCTTGTTGGGAACACAAAGTTTCTTTTCAGTTGCAAACTCCATTCCATACATATATATGGGGAGGTACTAGCTCCAACTCGGTTTGACAGTGAAAACTGCAGGAACTTCAAACCGGCACTAGGAAACAGACTGAGAAAGCAGAGAAAAAGTGTCTCCTGCAACCCGTTCCCTTGGTGCTAGATGAACGAACGTCTCTCCACTTACTCAGTTCTGAGAGATAAGTGTGTGTGAAAGCCGTCCTTCACCTAGCTTGTTGGGAACACAAAGTTTCTTTTCAGTTGCAAACTCCTTTCCATACATATATATGGGGAGGTAGAAGCTCCAACTCGGTTTGACAGTGAAAACTGCAGGAACTTCAAACCGGCACTAGGAAACAGACTGAGAAAGCAGAGAAAAAGTGTCTCCTGCAACCCGTTCCCTTGGTGCTAGATGAACGAACGTCTCTCCACTTGCTCAGTACTGAGAGATATGTGTGTGTGAAAGCCGTCCTTCACCTAGCTTGTTGGGAACACAAAGTTTCTTTTCAGTTGCAAACTCCATTCCATACATATATAAGGGGAGGTACTAGCTCCAACTCGGTTTTACAGTGAAAACTGCAGGAACTTCATACCGGCACTAGGAAACAGACTGAGAAAGCAGAGAAAAAGTGTCTCCTGCAACCCGTTCCCTTGGTGCTAGATGAACGAACGTCTCTCCTCTTGCTCAGTTCTGAGAGATAAGTGTGTTTGAAAGCCGTCCTTCACCTAGCTTGTTGGGAACACAAAGTTTCTTTTCAGTTGCAAACTCCATTCCATACATATATATGGGGACGAACTAGCTCCAACTCGTTTTGACAGTGAAAACTGCAGGAACTTCAAACCGGCACTAGGAAACAGACTGAGAAAACAGAGAAATAGTGTCTCCTGCAACCCGTTCCCTTGGTGCTAGATAAACGAACGTCTCTCCACTTGCTCAGTTCTGAGAGATAAGTGTGTGTGAAAGCCGTCCTTCACCTAGCTTGTTGGGAACACAAAGTTACTTTTCAGTTGCAAACTCCTTTCCATACATATATATGGGGAGGTACTAGCTCCAACTCGGTTTGACAGTGAAAACTGCAGGAACTTCAAACCGGCACTAGGAAACAGACTGAGAAAGCAGAGAAAAAGTGGCTCCTGCAACCCGTTCCCTTGGTGCTAGATGAACGAACGTCTCTCCTCTTGCTCAGTTCTGAGAGATAAGTGTGTTTGAAAGCCGTCCTTCACCTAGCTTGTTGGGAACACAAAGTTTCTTTTCAGTTGCAAACTCCATTCCATACATATATATGGGGACGAACTAGCTCCAACTCGTTTTGACAGTGAAAACTGCAGGAACTTCAAACCGGCACTAGGAAACAGACTGAGAAAACAGAGAAAAAGTGTCTCCTGCAACCCGTTCCCTTGGTGCTAGATAAACGAACGTCTCTCCACTTGCTCAGTTCTGAGAGATAAGTGTGTGTGAAAGCCGTACTTCACCTAGCTTGTTGGGAACACAAAGTTTCTTTTCAGTTGCAAACTCCATTCCATACATATATATGGGGAGGTACTAGCTCCAACTCGGTTTGACAGTGAAAACTGCAGGAACTTCAAACCGGCACTAGGAAACAGACTGAGAATGCAGAGAAAATGTGTCTCCTGCAACCCGTTCCCTTGGTGCTAGATGAACGAACGTCTCTCCACTTGCTCAGTTCTGAGAGATAAGTGTGTGTGAAAGCCGTCCTTCACCTAGCTTGTTGGGAACACAAAGTTTCTTTTCAGTTGCAAACTCCATTCCATACATATATATGGGGAGGTACTAGCTTCAACTCGGTTTGACAGTGAAAACTGCAGGAACTTCAAACCGGCACTAGGAAACAGACTGAGAAAGCAGAGAAAAAGTGTCTCCTGCAACCCGTTCCCTTGGTGCTAGGTGAACGAACGTCTCTCCACTTGCTCAGTTCTGAGAGATAAGTGTGTGTGAAAGCCGTCCTTCACATAGCTTGTTGGGAACACAAAGTTTCTTTTCAGTTGCAAACTCCATTCCATACATATATATGGGGAGGTACTAGCTCCAACTCGGTGTGACAGTGAAAACTGCAGGAACTTCAAACCGGCACTAGGAAACAGACTGAGAAAGCAGAGAAAAAGTGTATCCTGCAACCCGTTCCCTTGGTGCTAGATAAACGAAAGTCTCTCCACTTGCTCACTTCTGAAATATAAGTGTGTGTGAAAGCCGTCCTTCACCTAGCTTGTTGGGAACACAAAGTTTCTTTCAGTTGCAAACTCCATTCCATACATATATATGGGGAGGTACTAGCTCCAACGCGGTTTGACAGTGAAAACTGCAGGAACTTCAAACCGGCACTAGGAAACTGACTGAGAAAGCAGAGAAAAAGTGTCTCCTGCAACCCGTTCCCTTGGTGCTAGATGAAAGAACGTCTCTCCACTTGCTCAGTTCTGAGAGATAAGTGTGTGTGAAAGCCGTCCTTCGCCTAGCTTGTTGGGAACACAAAGTTTCTTTTCAGTTGCAAACTCCATTCCATACATATATATGGGGAGGTACTAACTCCAACTCGGTTTTAAAGTGAAAACTGCAGGAACTTCAAACCGGCACTAGGTAACAGACTGAGAAAGCAGAGAAAAAGTGTCTCCTGCAAACCGTTCCCTTGGTGCTAGATGAACGAACGTCTCTCCACTTGCTCAGTTCTGAGAGATAAGTGTGTGTGAAAGCCGTCCTTCACCTAGCTTGTTGGGAACACAAAGTTTCTTTTCAGTTGCAAACTCCATTCCATACATATATATGGGGAGGTACTAGCTCCAACTCGGTTTTACAGTGAAAACTGCAGGAACTTCAAACCGGCACTAGGTAACAGACTGAGAAAGCCGAGAAAAAGCGTCTCCTGCAAACCGTTCCCTTGGTGCTAGATGAACGAAAGTCTCTCCACTTGCTCATTTCTGAGAGATAAGTGTGTGTGAAAGCCGTCCTTCACCTAGCTTGTTGGGAACACAAAGTTTCTTTTCAGTTGCAAACTCCATTCCATACATATATATGGGGAGGTACAAGCTCCAACTCGGTTTGACAGTGAAAACTGCAGGAACTTCAAACCGGCACTAGGAAACAGACTGAGAAAGCAGAGAAAAAGTGTCTCATGCAACCCGTTCCCTTGGTGCTAGATTAACGAACGTCTCTCCACTTGCTCAGTTCTGAGAGATAAGTGTGTGTGAAAGCCGTCCTTCACCTAGCTTGTTGGGAACACAAAGTTTCTTTTCAGTTGCAAACTCCATTCCATACATATATATGGGGAGGTACCATCTCCAACTCGGTTTTACAGTGAAAACTGCAGGAACTTCAAACCGTCACTAGGAAACAGACTGAGAAAGCAGAGAAAAAGTGTCTCCTGAAACCCGTTCCCTTGGTGCTACATGAACGAACGTCTCTCCACTTGCTCAGTTCTGAGAGATAAGTGTGTGTGAAAGCCGTCCTTCACCAAGCTTGTTGGGAACACAAAGTTTCTTTTCAGTTGCAAACTCCATTCCATACAAATATATGGGGAGGTAATAGCTCCAACTCGGTTTTACAGTGAAAACTGCAGGAACTTCAAACCGGCACTAGGAAACAGACTGAGAAAGCAGAGAAAAAGTGTCTCCTTCAACCCGTTCCCTTGGTGCTAGATGAAAGAACGTCTCTCCACTTGCTCAGTTCTGAGAGATAAGTGTGTGTGAAAGCCGTCCTTTACCTAGCTTGTTGGGAACACAAAGTTTCTTTTCAGTTGCAAACTCCATTCCATACATATATATGGGGAGGTACAAGCTCCAACTCGGTTTGACAGTGAAAACTGCAGGAACTTCAAACCGGCACTAGGAAACAGACTGAGAAAGCAGAGAAAAAGTGTCTCCTGCAACCCGTTCCCTTGGTGCTAGATGAACGAACGTCTCTCCACTTGCTCAGTTCTGAGAGATAAGTGTGTGTGAAAGCCGTCCTTCACCTAGCTTGTTGGGAACACAAAGTTTCTTTTCAGTTGCAAACTCCATTCCATACATATATATGGGGAGGTACTAGCTCCAACTCCTTTTGACAGTGAAAACTGCAGGAACTTCAAACCGGCACTAGGAAACAGATTGAGAAAGCTGACAGAAAGTGTCTCCTGCAACCCGTTCCCTTGGTGCTAGATGAACGAACTTCTCTCCACTTGCTCAGTTCTGAGAGATAAGTGTGTGTGAAAGCCGTCCTTCACCTAGCTTGTTGGGAACACAAAGTTTATTTTCAGTTGCAAACTCCATTCCATACATATATATGGGGAGGTAGAAGCTCCAAATCGGTTTTACAGTGAAAACTGCTGGAACTTCAAACCGGCACTAGGTAACAGACTGAGAAAGCAGAGAAAAAGTGTCTCCTGCTACCCGTCCCCTTGGTGCTAGATGAACGAACGTCTCTCCACTTGCTCAGTTCTGAGAGATAGGTGCGTGTGAAAGCCGTCCTTCTCCTAGCTTTTTGGGAACACAAAGTTTCTTTTCAGTTGCAAACTCCATTCCATACATATATATGGGGAGGTACAAGATCCAACTCGGTTTGACAGTGAAAACTGCAGGATCTTCAAACCGGCACTAGGAAACAGACTGAGAAAGCAGAGAAAAAGTGTCTCCTGCAACCCGTTTCTTTGGTGCTAGATGAACGAACGTCTCTCCACTTGCTCAGTTCTGAGAGATAAGAGTGTGTGAAAGCCGTACTTCACCTAGCTTGTTGGGAACACAAAGTTTCTTTTCAGTTGCAAACTCCATTCCATACATATATATGGGGAGGTAGAAGCTCCAACTCCGTTTTACAGTGAAAACTGCAGGAACTTCAAACCGGCACTAGGAAACAGACTGAGAAAGCAGAGAAAAAGTGTCTCCTGCAACCCGTTCCCTTGGTGCTAGATGAACGAACGTCTCTCAACTTGCTCAGTTATGAGAGAAAATTATGTGTGAAAGCCGTCCTTCACCTAGCTTGTTGGGAACACAAAGTTTCTTTTCAGTTGCAAACTCCATTCCATACATATATATGGGGAGGTACTAGCTCCAACTCGGTTTGACATTGAAAAAGGCAGGAACTTCAAACCGGCACTAGGAAACAGACTGAGAAAGCAGAGAAAAAGTGTCTCCTGCAACCCGTTCCCTTGGTGCTAGATGAACGAACGTCTCTCCACTTGCTCTTTTCTGAGAGATAAGTGTGGGTGAAAGCCGTACTTCACCTAGCTTGTTGGGAACACAAAGTTTCTTTTCAGTTGCAAACTCCATTCCATACATATATATGGGGAGGTACAAGCTCCAACTCGTTTTTACAGTGAAAACTGCAGGAACTTCAAACCGGCACTAGGAAACAGACTGAGAAATCAGAGAAAAAGTGTCCCCTGCAACCCGTTCCCTTGGTGCTAGATGAACGAACGACTCTCCACTTGCTCAGTTCTGAGAGATATGTGTGTGTGAAAGCCGTCCTTCACCTAGCTTGTTGGGAACACAAAGTTTCTTTTCAGTTGCAAACTCCATTCCATACATATATATGGGGAGGTACAAGCTCCAACTCGGTTTTACAGTGAAAACTGCAGGAAATTCAAACCGGCACTAGGAAACAGACTGAGGAAGCAGAGAAAAAGTGTCTCCTGCAACCCGTTCCCTTGGTGCTAGATGAACGAACGTCTCTCCACTTGCTCAGTTCTGAGAGATATGTGCGTGTGAAAGCCGTCCTTCACCTAGCTTTTTGGGAACACAAAGTTTCTTTTCAGTTGCAAACTCCATTCCATACATATATATGGGGAGGTAGAAGCTCCAACTCGGTTTTACAGTGAAAACTGCAGGAAATTCAAACCGGCACTAGGTAACAGACTGAGAAAGCAGAGAAAAAGTGTCTCCTGCTACCCGTCCCCTTGGTGCTAGATGAACGAACGTCTCTCCACTTGCTCAGTTCTGAGAGATAAGTGTGTGTGAAAGTCGTCCTTCACCTAGCTTGTTGGGAACACAAAGTTTCTTTTCAGTTGCAAACTCCATTCCATACATATATATGGGGAGGTAGAAGCTCCAACTCGGTTTTACAGTGAAAACTGCTGGAACTTCAAACCGGCACTAGGTAACAGACTGAGAAAGCAGAGAAAAAGTGTCTCCTGCTACCCGTCCCCTTGGTGCTAGATGAACGAACGTCTTTCCACTTGCTCAGTTCTGAGAGATAGGTGCGTGTGAAAGCCGTCCTTCTCCTAGCTTTTTGGGAACACATAGTTTCTTTTCAGTTGCAAACTCCATTCCATACCTATATATGGGGAGGTACAAGCTCCAACTCGGTTTGACAGTGAAAACTGCAGGATCTTCAAACCGGCACTAGGAAACAGACTGAGAAAGCAGAGAAAAAGTGTCTCCTGCAACCCGTTCCTTTGGTGCTAGATGAACGAACGTCTCTCCACTTGCTCAGTTCTGAGAGATAAGAGTGTGTGAAAGCCGTACTTCACCTAGCTTGTTGGGAACACAAAGTTTCTTTTCAGTTGCAAACTCCATTCCATACATATATATGGGGAGGTAGAAGCTCCAACTCCGTTTTACAGTGAAAACTGCAGGAACTTCAAACCGGCACTAGGAAACAGACTGAGAAAGCAGAGAAAAAGTGTCTCCTTCAACCCGTTCCCTTGGTGCTAGATGAACGAACGTTTCTCAACTTGCTCAGTTATGAGAGAAAATTATGTGTGAAAGCCGTCCTTCACCTAGCTTGTTGGGAACACAAAGTTTCTTTTCAGTTGCAAACTCCATTCCATACTTATATATGGGGAGGTACTAGCTCCAACTCGGTTTGACATTGAAAAAGGCAGGAACTTCAAACCGGCACTAGGAAACAGACTGAGAAAGCAGAGAAAAAGTGTCTCATGCAACCCGTTCCCTTGGTGCTAGATTAACGAACGTCTCTCCACTTGCTCAGTTCTGAGAGATAAGTGTGTGTGAAAGCCGTCCTTCACCTAGCTTGTTGGGAACACAAAGTTTCTTTTCAGTTGCAAACTCCATTCCATACATATATATGGGGAGGTACCATCTCCAACTCGGTTTTACAGTGAAAACTGCAGGAACTTCAAACCGTCACTAGGAAACAGACTGAGAAAGCAGAGAAAAAGTGTCTCCTGAAACCCGTTCCCTTGGTGCTACATGAACGAACGTCTCTCCACTTGCTCAGTTCTGAGAGATAAGTGTGTGTGAAAGCCGTCCTTCACCAAGCTTGTTGGGAACACAAAGTTTCTTTTCAGTTGCAAACTCCATTCCATACAAATATATGGGGAGGTAATAGCTCCAACTCGGTTTTACAGTGAAAACTGCAGGAACTTCAAACCGGCACTAGGAAACAGACTGAGAAAGCAGAGAAAAAGTGTCTCCTTCAACCCGTTCCCTTGGTGCTAGATGAAAGAACGTCTCTCCACTTGCTCAGTTCTGAGAGATAAGTGTGTGTGAAAGCCGTCCTTTACCTAGCTTGTTGGGAACACAAAGTTTCTTTTCAGTTGCAAACTCCATTCCATACATATATATGGGGAGGTACAAGCTCCAACTCGGTTTGACAGTGAAAACTGCAGGAACTTCAAACCGGCACTAGGAAACAGACTGAGAAAGCAGAGAAAAAGTGTCTCCTGCAACCCGTTCCCTTGGTGCTAGATGAACGAACGTCTCTCCACTTGCTCAGTTCTGAGAGATAAGTGTGTGTGAAAGCCGTCCTTCACCTAGCTTGTTGGGAACACAAAGTTTCTTTTCAGTTGCAAACTCCATTCCATACATATATATGGGGAGGTACTAGCTCCAACTCCTTTTGACAGTGAAAACTGCAGGAACTTCAAACCGGCACTAGGAAACAGATTGAGAAAGCTGACAGAAAGTGTCTCCTGCAACCCGTTCCCTTGGTGCTAGATGAACGAACTTCTCTCCACTTGCTCAGTTCTGAGAGATAAGTGTGTGTGAAAGCCGTCCTTCACCTAGCTTGTTGGGAACACAAAGTTTATTTTCAGTTGCAAACTCCATTCCATACATATATATGGGGAGGTAGAAGCTCCAAATCGGTTTTACAGTGAAAACTGCTGGAACTTCAAACCGGCACTAGGTAACAGACTGAGAAAGCAGAGAAAAAGTGTCTCCTGCTACCCGTCCCCTTGGTGCTAGATGAACGAACGTCTCTCCACTTGCTCAGTTCTGAGAGATAGGTGCGTGTGAAAGCCGTCCTTCTCCTAGCTTTTTGGGAACACAAAGTTTCTTTTCAGTTGCAAACTCCATTCCATACATATATATGGGGAGGTACAAGATCCAACTCGGTTTGACAGTGAAAACTGCAGGATCTTCAAACCGGCACTAGGAAACAGACTGAGAAAGCAGAGAAAAAGTGTCTCCTGCAACCCGTTTCTTTGGTGCTAGATGAACGAACGTCTCTCCACTTGCTCAGTTCTGAGAGATAAGAGTGTGTGAAAGCCGTACTTCACCTAGCTTGTTGGGAACACAAAGTTTCTTTTCAGTTGCAAACTCCATTCCATACATATATATGGGGAGGTAGAAGCTCCAACTCCGTTTTACAGTGAAAACTGCAGGAACTTCAAACCGGCACTAGGAAACAGACTGAGAAAGCAGAGAAAAAGTGTCTCCTGCAACCCGTTCCCTTGGTGCTAGATGAACGAACGTCTCTCAACTTGCTCAGTTATGAGAGAAAATTATGTGTGAAAGCCGTCCTTCACCTAGCTTGTTGGGAACACAAAGTTTCTTTTCAGTTGCAAACTCCATTCCATACATATATATGGGGAGGTACTAGCTCCAACTCGGTTTGACATTGAAAAAGGCAGGAACTTCAAACCGGCACTAGGAAACAGACTGAGAAAGCAGAGAAAAAGTGTCTCCTGCAACCCGTTCCCTTGGTGCTAGATGAACGAACGTCTCTCCACTTGCTCTTTTCTGAGAGATAAGTGTGGGTGAAAGCCGTACTTCACCTAGCTTGTTGGGAACACAAAGTTTCTTTTCAGTTGCAAACTCCATTCCATACATATATATGGGGAGGTACAAGCTCCAACTCGTTTTTACAGTGAAAACTGCAGGAACTTCAAACCGGCACTAGGAAACAGACTGAGAAATCAGAGAAAAAGTGTCCCCTGCAACCCGTTCCCTTGGTGCTAGATGAACGAACGACTCTCCACTTGCTCAGTTCTGAGAGATATGTGTGTGTGAAAGCCGTCCTTCACCTAGCTTGTTGGGAACACAAAGTTTCTTTTCAGTTGCAAACTCCATTCCATACATATATATGGGGAGGTACAAGCTCCAACTCGGTTTTACAGTGAAAACTGCAGGAAATTCAAACCGGCACTAGGAAACAGACTGAGGAAGCAGAGAAAAAGTGTCTCCTGCAACCCGTTCCCTTGGTGCTAGATGAACGAACGTCTCTCCACTTGCTCAGTTCTGAGAGATATGTGCGTGTGAAAGCCGTCCTTCACCTAGCTTTTTGGGAACACAAAGTTTCTTTTCAGTTGCAAACTCCATTCCATACATATATATGGGGAGGTAGAAGCTCCAACTCGGTTTTACAGTGAAAACTGCAGGAAATTCAAACCGGCACTAGGTAACAGACTGAGAAAGCAGAGAAAAAGTGTCTCCTGCTACCCGTCCCCTTGGTGCTAGATGAACGAACGTCTCTCCACTTGCTCAGTTCTGAGAGATAAGTGTGTGTGAAAGTCGTCCTTCACCTAGCTTGTTGGGAACACAAAGTTTCTTTTCAGTTGCAAACTCCATTCCATACATATATATGGGGAGGTAGAAGCTCCAACTCGGTTTTACAGTGAAAACTGCTGGAACTTCAAACCGGCACTAGGTAACAGACTGAGAAAGCAGAGAAAAAGTGTCTCCTGCTACCCGTCCCCTTGGTGCTAGATGAACGAACGTCTTTCCACTTGCTCAGTTCTGAGAGATAGGTGCGTGTGAAAGCCGTCCTTCTCCTAGCTTTTTGGGAACACATAGTTTCTTTTCAGTTGCAAACTCCATTCCATACCTATATATGGGGAGGTACAAGCTCCAACTCGGTTTGACAGTGAAAACTGCAGGATCTTCAAACCGGCACTAGGAAACAGACTGAGAAAGCAGAGAAAAAGTGTCTCCTGCAACCCGTTCCTTTGGTGCTAGATGAACGAACGTCTCTCCACTTGCTCAGTTCTGAGAGATAAGAGTGTGTGAAAGCCGTACTTCACCTAGCTTGTTGGGAACACAAAGTTTCTTTTCAGTTGCAAACTCCATTCCATACATATATATGGGGAGGTAGAAGCTCCAACTCCGTTTTACAGTGAAAACTGCAGGAACTTCAAACCGGCACTAGGAAACAGACTGAGAAAGCAGAGAAAAAGTGTCTCCTTCAACCCGTTCCCTTGGTGCTAGATGAACGAACGTTTCTCAACTTGCTCAGTTATGAGAGAAAATTATGTGTGAAAGCCGTCCTTCACCTAGCTTGTTGGGAACACAAAGTTTCTTTTCAGTTGCAAACTCCATTCCATACTTATATATGGGGAGGTACTAGCTCCAACTCGGTTTGACATTGAAAAAGGCAGGAACTTCAAACCGGCACTAGGAAACAGACTGAGAAAGCAGAGAAAAAGTGTCTCCTGCAACCCGTTCCCTTGGTGCTAGATGAACGAACGTCTCTCCACTTGCTCTGCTCTGAGAGATAAGTGTGTGTGAAAGCCGTACTTCACCTAGCTTGTTGGGAACACAAAGTTTCTTTTCAGTTGCAAACTCCATTCCATACATATATATGGGGAGGTACAAGCTCCAACTCGTTTTTACAGTGAAAACTGCAGGAACTTCAAACCGGCACTAGGAAACAGACTGAGAAATCAGAGAAAAAGTGTCCCCTGCAACCCGTTCCCTTGGTGCTAGATGAACGAACGACTCTCCACTTGCTCAGTTCTGAGAGATATGTGTGTGTGAAAGCCGTACTTCACCTACCTTGTTGGGAACACAAAGTTTCTTTTCAGTTGCAAACTCCATTCCATACATATATATGGGGAGGTAGAAGCTCCAAATCCGTTTTACAGTGAAAACTGCAGGAACTTCAAACCGGCACTAGGAAACAGACTGAGAAAGCAGAGAAAAAGTGTCTCCTTCAACCCGTTCCCTTGGTGCTAGATGAACGAACGTCTCTCAACTTGCTCAGTTATGAGAGAAAATTATGTGTGAAAGCCGTCCTTCACCTAGCTTGTTGGGAACACAAAGTTTCTTTTCAGTTGCAAACTCCATTCCATACATATATATGGGGAGGTAGAAGCTCCAACTCGGTTTTACAGTGAAAACTGCTGGAACTTCAAACCGGCACTAGGTAACAGACTGAGAAAGCAGAGAAAAAGTGTCTCCTGCTACCCGTCCCCTTGGTGCTAGATGAACGAACGTCTCTCCACTTGCTCAGTTCTGAGAGATAAGTGTGTGTGAAAGTCGTCCTTCACCTAGCTTGTTGGGAACACAAAGTTTCTTTTCAGTTGCAAACTCCATTCCATACATATATATGGGGAGGTAGAAGCTCCAACTCGGTTTTACAGTGAAAACTGCTGGAACTTCAAACCGGCACTAGGTAACAGACTGAGAAAGCAGAGAAAAAGTGTCTCCTGCTACCCGTCCCCTTGGTGCTAGAAGAACGAACGTCTCTCCACTTGCTCAGTTCTGAGAGATAGGTGCGTGTGAAAGCCGTCCTTCTCCTAGCTTTTTGGGAACACATAGTTTCTTTTCAGTTGCAAACTCCATTCCATACCTATATATGGGGAGGTACAAGCTCCAACTCGGTTTGACAGTGAAAACTGCAGGATCTTCAAACCGGCACTAGGAAACAGACTGAGAAAGCAGAGAAAAAGTGTCTCCTGCAACCCGTTCCTTTGGTGCTAGATGAACGAACGTCTCTCCACTTGCTCAGTTCTGAGAGATAAGAGTGTGTGAAAGCCGTACTTCACCTAGCTTGTTGGGAACACAAAGTTTCTTTTCAGTTGCAAACTCCATTCCATACATATATATGGGGAGGTAGAAGCTCCAACTCCGTTTTACAGTGAAAACTGCAGGAACTTCAAACCGGCACTAGGAAACAGACTGAGAAAGCAGAGAAAAAGTGTCTCCTTCAACCCGTTCCCTTGGTGCTAGATGAACGAACGTTTCCCAACTTGCTCAGTTATGAGAGAAAATTATGTGTGAAAGCCGTCCTTCACCTAGCTTGTTGGGAACACAAAGTTTCTTTTCAGTTGCAAACTCCATTCCATACTTATATATGGGGAGGTACTAGCTCCAACTCGGTTTGACATTGAAAAAGGCAGGAACTTCAAACCGGCACTAGGAAACAGACTGAGAAAGCAGAGAAAAAGTGTCTCCTGCAACCCGTTCCCTTGGTGCTAGATGAACGAACGTCTCTCCACTTGCTCTGCTCTGAGAGATAAGTGTGTGTGAAAGCCGTACTTCACCTAGCTTGTTGGGAACACAAAGTTTCTTTTCAGTTGCAAACTCCATTCCATACATATATATGGGGAGGTACAAGCTCCAACTCGTTTTTACAGTGAAAACTGCAGGAACTTCAAACCGGCACTAGGAAACAGACTGAGAAATCAGAGAAAAAGTGTCCCCTGCAACCCGTTCCCTTGGTGCTAGATGAACGAACGACTCTCCACTTGCTCAGTTCTGAGAGATATGTGTGTGTGAAAGCCGTACTTCACCTACCTTGTTGGGAACACAAAGTTTCTTTTCAGTTGCAAACTCCATTCCATACATATATATGGGGAGGTAGAAGCTCCAAATCCGTTTTACAGTGAAAACTGCAGGAACTTCAAACCGGCACTAGGAAACAGACTGAGAAAGCAGAGAAAAAGTGTCTCCTTCAACCCGTTCCCTTGGTGCTAGATGAACGAACGTCTCTCAACTTGCTCAGTTATGAGAGAAAATTATGTGTGAAAGGCGTCCTTCACCTAGCTTGTTGGGAACACAAAGTTTCTTTTCTGTTGCAAACTCCATTCCATACATATATATGGGGAGGTACTAGCTCCAACTCGGTTTGACATTGAAAAAGGCAGGAACTTCAAACCGGCACTAGGAAACAGACTGAGAAAGCAGAGAAAAAGTGTCTCCTGCAACCCGTTCCCTTGGTGCTAGATGAACGAACGTCTCTCCACTTGCTCTGCTCTGAGAGATAAGTGTGTGTGAAAGCCGTACTTCACCTAGCTTGTTGGGAACACAAAGTTTCTTTTCAGTTGCAAACTCCATTCCATACATATATATGGGGAGGTACAAGCTCCAACTCGTTTTTACAGTGAAAACTGCAGGAACTTCAAACCGGCACTAGGAAACAGACTGAGAAATCAGAGAAAAGTGTCCCCTGCAACCCGTTCCCTTGGTGCTAGATGAACGAACGACTCTCCACTTGCTCAGTTCTGAGAGATATGTGTGTGTGAAAGCCGTACTTCACCTACCTTGTTGGGAACACAAAGTTTCTTTTCAGTTGCAAACTCCATTCCATACATATATATGGGGAGGTAGAAGCTCCAAATCCGTTTTACAGTGAAAACTGCAGGAACTTCAAACCGGCACTAGGAAACAGACTGAGAAAGCAGAGAAAAAGTGTCTCCTTCAACCCGTTCCCTTGGTGCTAGATGAACGAACGTCTCTCAACTTGCTCAGTTATGAGAGAAAATTATGTGTGAAAGCCGTCCTTCACCTAGCTTGTTGGGAACACAAAGTTTCTTTTCAGTTGCAAACTCCATTCCATACTTATATAAGGGGAGGTACTAGCTCCAACTCGGTTTGACATTGAAAAAGGCAGGGACTTCAAACCGGCACTAGGGATCAGACTGAGAAAGCAGAGAAAAAGTGTCTCCTGCAACCCGTTCCCTTGGTGCTAGATGAACGAACGTCTCTCCACTTGCTCTGTTCTGAGAGATAAGTGTGTGTGAAAGCCGTACTTCACCTAGCTTGTTGGGAACACAAAGTTTCTTTTCAGTTGCAAACTCCATTCCATACATATATATGGGGAGGTACAAGCTCCAACTCGTTTTTACAGTGAAAACTGCAGGAACTTCAAACCGGCACTAGGAAACAGACTGAGAAATCAGAGAAAAAGTGTCCCCTGCAACCCGTTCCCTTGGTGCTAGATGAACGAACGACTCTCCACTTGCTCAGTTCTGAGAGATATGTGTGTGTGAAAGCCGTCCTTCACCTAGCTTGTTGGGAACACAAAGTTTCTTTTCAGTTGCAAACTCCATTCCATACATATATATGGGGAGGTACAAGCTCCAACTCGGTTTGCCAGTGAAAACTGCAGGAACTTCAAACCGGCACTAGGAAACAGACTGAGGAAGCAGAGAAAAAGTGTCTCCTGCAACACGTTCCCTTGGTGCTAGATGAACGAACGTCTCTCCACTTGCTCAGTTCTGAGAGATAAGTGTGTGTGAAAGCCGTTCTTCACCTAGCTTGTTGGGAACACAAAGTTTCTTTTCAGTTGCAAACTCCATTCCATACATATATATGGGGAGGTACAAGCTCCAACTCGGTTTTACAGTGAAAACTGCAGGAACTTCAAACCGGCACTAGGAAACAGACTGAGGAAGCAGAGAAAAAGTGTCTCCTGCAACCCGTTCCCTTCGTGCTAGATGAACGAACGTCTCTCCACTTGCTCAGTTCTGAGAGATATGTGCGTGTGAAAGCCGTCCTTCACCTAGCTTTTTGGGAACACAAAGTTTCTTTGCAGTTGCAAACTCCATTCCATACATATATATGGGGAGGTACTAGCTCCAACTCGGTTTGACAGTGAAAACTGCAGGAACTTGAAACCGGCACTAGGAAACAGACTGAGAAAGCAGAGAAAAAGTGTCTCCTGCAACCCGTTCCCTTGGTGCTAGATGAACGAACGTCTCTCCAATTGCTCAGTTCTGAGAGATAAGTGTGTGTGAAAGCCGTCCTTCACCTAGCTTGTTGGGAACACAAAATTTCTTTTCAGTTGCAAACTCCATTCCATACATATATATGGGGAGGTACTAGCTCCAACTCGGATTTAAAGTGAAAACTGCAGGAACTTCAAACCGGCACTAGGTAACAGACTGAGAAAGCAGAGAAAAATTATCTCCTGCAAACCGTTCCCTTGGTGCTAGATGAACGAACGTCTCTCCACTTGCTCAGTTCTGAGAGATAAGTGTGTGTGAAAGCCGTCCTTCACCTAGCTTGTTGGGAACACAAAGTTTCTTTTCAGTTGCAAACTCCATTCCATACATATATATGGGGAGGTACTAGCTCCAACTCGGTTTTACAGTGAAAACTGCAGGAACTTCATACCGGCACTAGGAAACAGACTGAGAAAGCAGAGAAAAAGTGTCTCCTGCAACCCGTTCCCTTGGTGCTAGATGAACGAACGTCTCTCCTCTTGCTCAGTTCTGAGAGATAAGTGTGTTTGAAAGCCGTCCTTCACCTAGCTTGTTGGGAACACAAAGTTTCTTTTCAGTTGCAAACTCCATTCCATACATATATATGGGGACGAACTAGCTCCAACTCGTTTTGAGAGTGAAAACTGCAGGAACTTCAAACCGGCACTAGGAAACAGACTGAGAAAACAGAGAAATAGTGTCTCCTGCAACCCGTTCCCTTGGTGCTAGATAAACGAACGTCTCTCCACTTGCTCAGTTCTGAGAGATAAGTGTGTGTGAAAGCCGTACTTCACCTAGCTTGTTGGGAACACAAAGTTTCTTTTCAGTTGCAAACTCCTTTCCATACATATATATGGGGAGGTACTAGCTCCAACTCGGTTTGACAGTGAAAACTGCAGGAACTTCAAACCGGCACTAGGAAACAGACTGAGAAAGCAGAGAAAAAGTGTCTCCTGCAACCCGTTCCCTTGGTGCTAAATGAACGAACGTCTCTCCACTTGCTCAGTTCTGAGAGATATATGTGTGTGAAAGCCGTCCTTCACCTAGCTTGTTGGGAACACAAAGTTTCTTTTCAGTTGCAAACTCCATTCCATACATATATATGGGGAGGTACTAGCTCCAACTCGGTTTGACAGTGAAAACTGCAGGAACTTCAAACCGGCACTAGGAAACAGACTGAGAAAGCAGAGAAAAAGTGTCTCCTGCAACCCGTTCCCTTGGTGCTAGATGAACGAACGACTCTCCACTTACTCAGTTCTGAGAGATAAGTGTGTGTGAAAGCCGTCCTTCACCTAGCTTGTTGGGAACACAAAGTTTCTTTTCAGTTGCAAACTCCTTTCCATACATATATATGGGGAGGTACAAGCTCCAACTCGGTTTGACAGTGAAAACTGCAGGAACTTCAAACCGGCACTAGGAAACAGACTGAGAAAGCAGAGAAAAAGTGTCTCCTGCAACCCGTTCCCTTGGTGCTAGATGAACGAACGTCTCTCCACTTGCTCAGTTCTCAGAGATATGTGTGTGTGAAAGCCGTCCTTCACCTAGCTTGTTGGGAACACAAAGTTTCTTTTCAGTTGCAAACTCCATTCCATACATATATAAGGGGAGGTACTAGCTCCAACTCGGTTTTACAGTGAAAACTGCAGGAACTTCATACCGGCACTAGGAAACAGACTGAGAAAGCAGAGAAAAAGTGTCTCCTGCAACCCGTTCCCTTGGTGCTAGATGAACGAACGTCTCTCCTCTTGCTCAGTTCTGAGAGATAAGTGTGTTTGAAAGCCGTCCTTCACCTAGCTTGTTGGGAACACAAAGTTTCTTTTCAGTTGCAAACTCCATTCCATACATATATATGGGGACGAACTAGCTCCAACTCGTTTTGACAGTGAAAACTGCAGGAACTTCAAACCTGCACTAGGAAACAGACTGAGAAAACAGAGAAATAGTGTCTCCTGCAACCCGTTCCCTTGGTGCTAGATAAACGAACGTCTCTCCACTTGCTCAGTTCTGAGAGATAAGTGTGTGTGAAAGCCGTCCTTCACCTAGCTTGTTGGGAACACAAAGTTACTTTTCAGTTGCAAACTCCTTTCCATACATATATATGGGGAGGAACTAGCTCCAACTCGGTTTGACAGTGAAAACTGCAGGAACTTCAAACCGGCACTAGGAAACAGACTGAGAAAGCAGAGAAAAATTGTCTCCTGCAAACCGTTCCCTTGGTGCTAGATGAACGAACGTCTCTCCACTTGCTCAGTTCTGAGAGATAAGTGTGTGTGAAAGCCGTCCTTCACCTAGCTTGTTGGGAACACAAAGTTTCTTTTCAGTTGCAAACTCCATTCCATACATATATATGGGGAGGTACTAGCTCCAACTCGGTTTTACAGTGAAAACTGCAGGAACTTCATACCGGCACTAGGAAACAGACTGAGAAAGCAGAGAAAAAGTGTCTCCTGCAACCCGTTCCCTTGGTGCTAGATGAACGAACGTCTCTCCTCTTGCTCAGTTCTGAGAGATAAGTGTGTTTGAAAGCCGTCCTTCACCTAGCTTGTTGGGAACACAAAGTTTCTTTTCAGTTGCAAACTCCATTCCATACATATATATGGGGACGAACTAGCTCCAACTCGTTTTGACAGTGAAAACTGCAGGAACTTCAAACCGGCACTAGGAAACAGACTGAGAAAACAGAGAAAAAGTGTCTCCTGCAACCCGTTCCCTTGGTGCTAGATAAACGAACGTCTCTCCACTTGCTCAGTTCTGAGAGATAAGTGTGTGTGAAAGCCGTACTTCACCTAGCTTGTTGGGAACACAAAGTTTCTTTTCAGTTGCAAACTCCATTCCATACATATATATGGGGAGGTACTAGCTCCAACTCGGTTTGACAGTGAAAACTGCAGGAACTTCAAACCGGCACTAGGAAACAGACTGAGAAAGAAGAGAAAATGTGTCTCCTGCAACCCGTTCCCTTGGTGCTAGATGAACGAACGTCTCTCCACTTGCTCAGTTCTGAGAGATAAGTGTGTGTGAAAGCCGTCCTTCACCTAGCTTGTTGGGAACACAAAGTTTCTTTTCAGTTGCAAACTCCTTTCCATACATATATATGGGGAGGTACAAGCTCCAACTCGGTTTGACAGTGAAAACTGCAGGAACTTCAAACCGGCACTAGGAAACAGACTGAGAAAGCAGAGAAAAAGTGTCTCCTGCAACCCGTTCCCTTGGTGCTAGATGAACGAACGTCTCTCCACTTGCTCAGTTCTGAGAGATATGTGTGTGTGAAAGCCGTCCTTCACCTAGCTTGTTGGGAACACAAAGTTTCTTTTCAGTTGCAAACTCCATTCCATACATATATAAGGGGAGGTACTAGCTCCAACTCGGTTTTACAGTGAAAACTGCAGGAACTTCATACCGGCACTAGGAAACAGACTGAGAAAGCAGAGAAAAAGTGTCTCCTGCAACCCGTTCCCTTGGTGCTAGATGAACGAACGTCTCTCCTCTTGCTCAGTTCTGAGAGATAAGTGTGTTTGAAAGCCGTCCTTCACCTAGCTTGTTGGGAACACAAAGTTTCTTTTCAGTTGCAAACTCCATTCCATACATATATATGGGGACGAACTAGCTCCAACTCGTTTTGACAGTGAAAACTGCAGGAACTTCAAACCTGCACTAGGAAACAGACTGAGAAAACAGAGAAATAGTGTCTCCTGCAACCCGTTCCCTTGGTGCTAGATAAACGAACGTCTCTCCACTTGCTCAGTTCTGAGAGATAAGTGTGTGTGAAAGCCGTCCTTCACCTAGCTTGTTGGGAACACAAAGTTACTTTTCAGTTGCAAACTCCTTTCCATACATATATATGGGGAGGTACTAGCTCCAACTCGGTTTGACAGTGAAAACTGCAGGAACTTCAAACCGGCACTAGGAAACAGACTGAGAAAGCAGAGAAAAAGTGGCTCCTGCAACCCGTTCCCTTGGTGCTAGATGAACGAACGTCTCTCCAATTGCTCAGTTCTGAGAGATAATTGTGTGTGAAAGCCGTCCTTCACCTAGCTTGTTGGGAACACAAAATTTCTTTTCAGTTGCAAACTCCATTCCATACATATATATGGGGAGGTACTAGCTCCAACTCGGATTTAAAGTGAAAACTGCAGGAACTTCAAACCGGCACTAGGTAACAGACTGAGAAAGCAGAGAAAAATTGTCTCCTGCAAACCGTTCCCTTGGTGCTAGATGAACGAACGTCTCTCCACTTGCTCAGTTCTGAGAGATAAGTGTGTGTGAAAGCCGTCCTTCACCTAGCTTGTTGGGAACACAAAGTTTCTTTTCAGTTGCAAACTCCATTCCATACATATATATGGGGAGGTACTAGCTCCAACTCGGTTTTACAGTGAAAACTGCAGGAACTTCATACCGGCACTAGGAAACAGACTGAGAAAGCAGAGAAAAAGTGTCTCCTGCAACCCGTTCCCTTGGTGCTAGATGAACGAACGTCTCTCCTCTTGCTCAGTTCTGAGAGATAAGTGTGTTTGAAAGCCGTCCTTCACCTAGCTTGTTGGGAACACAAAGTTTCTTTTCAGTTGCAAACTCCATTCCATACATATATATGGGGACGAACTAGCTCCAACTCGTTTTGACAGTGAAAACTGCAGGAACTTCAAACCGGCACTAGGAAACAGACTGAGAAAACAGAGAAAAAGTGTCTCCTGCAACCCGTTCCCTTGGTGCTAGATAAACGAACGTCTCTCCACTTGCTCAGTTCTGAGAGATAAGTGTGTGTGAAAGCCGTACTTCACCTAGCTTGTTGGGAACACAAAGTTTCTTTTCAGTTGCAAACTCCATTCCATACATATATATGGGGAGGTACTAGCTCCAACTCGGTTTGACAGTGAAAACTGCAGGAACTTCAAACCGGCACTAGGAAACAGACTGAGAAAGAAGAGAAAATGTGTCTCCTGCAACCCGTTCCCTTGGTGCTAGATGAACGAACGTCTCTCCACTTGCTCAGTTCCGAGAGATAAGTGTGTGTGAAAGCCGTCCTTCACCTAGCTTGTTGGGAACACAAAGTTTCTTTTCAGTTGCAAACTCCATTCCATACATATATATGGGGAGGTACTAGCTCCAACTCGGTTTTACATTGAAAACTGCAGGAACTTCAAACCGGCACTAGGAAACAGACTGAGAAAGCAGAGAAAAAGTGTCTCCTGCAACCCGTTCCCTTGGTGCTAGATGAACGAACGTCTCTCCACTTGCTCAGTTCTGAGAGATAAGTGTGTGTGAAAGCCGTCCTTCACCTAGCTTGTTGGGAACACAAAGTTTCTTTTCAGTTGCAAACTCCATTCCATACATATATATGGGGAGGTACTAGCTCCAACTCGGTGTGACAGTGAAAACTGCAGGAACTTCAAACCGGCACTAGGAAACAGACTGAGAAAGCAGAGAAAAAGTGTATCCTGCAACCCGTTCCCTTGGTGCTAGATAAACGAAAGTCTCTCCACTTGCTCACTTCTGAAATATAAGTGTGTGTGAAAGCCGTCCTTCACCTAGCTTGTTGGGAACACAAAGTTTCTTTCAGTTGCAAACTCCATTCCATACATATATATGGGGAGGTACTAGCTCCAACGCGGTTTGACAGTGAAAACTGCAGGAACTTCAAACCGGCACTAGGAAACTGACTGAGAAAGCAGAGAAAAAGTGTCTCCTGCAACCCGTTCCCTTGGTGCTAGATGAAAGAACGTCTCTCCACTTGCTCAGTTCTGAGAGATAAGTGTGTGTGAAAGCCGTCCTTCACCTAGCTTGTTGGGAACACAAAGTTTCTTTTCAGTTGCAAACTCCATTCCATACATATATATGGGGAGGTACTAACTCCAACTCGGTTTTAAAGTGAAAACTGCAGGAACTTCAAACCGGCACTAGGTAACAGACTGAGAAAGCAGAGAAAAAGTGTCTCCTGCAAACCGTTCCCTTTGTGCTAGATGAACGAACGTCTCTCCACTTGCTCAGTTCTGAGAGATAAGTGTGTGTGAAAGCCGTCCTTCACCTAGCTTGTTGGGAACACAAAGTTTCTTTTCAGTTGCAAACTCCATTCCATACATATATATGGGGAGGTACTAGCTCCAACTCGGTTTTACAGTGAAAACTGCAGGAACTTCAAACCGGCACTAGGTAACAGACTGAGAAAGCCGAGAAAAAGCGTCTCCTGCAAACCGTTCCCTTGGTGCTAGATGAACGAAAGTCTCTCCACTTGCTCATTTCTGAGAGATAAGTGTGTGTGAAAGCCGTCCTTCACCTAGCTTGTTGGGAACACAAAGTTTCTTTTCAGTTGCAAACTCCATTCCATACATATATATGGGGAGGTACAAGCTCCAACTCGGTTTGACAGTGAAAACTGCAGGAACTTCAAACCGGCACTAGGAAACAGACTGAGAAAGCAGAGAAAAAGTGTCTCCTGCAACCCGTTCCCTTGGTGCTAGATGAACGAACGTCTCTCCACTTGCTCAGTTCTGAGAGATAAGTGTGTGTGAAAGCCGTCCTTCACCTAGCTTGTTGGGAACACAAAGTTTCTTTTCAGTTGCAAACTCCATTCCATACATATATATGGGGAGGTACTAGCTCCAACTCCTTTTGACAGTGAAAACTGCAGGAACTTCAAACCGGCACTAGGAAACAGATTGAGAAAGCTGACAGAAAGTGTCTCCTGCAACCCGTTCACTTGGTGCTAGATGAACGAACTTCTCTCCACTTGCTCAGTTCTGAGAGATAAGTGTGTGTGAAAGCCGTCCTTCACCTAGCTTGTTGGGAACACAAAGTTTATTTTCAGTTGCAAACTCCATTCCATACATATATATGGGGAGGTAGAAGCTCCAAATCGGTTTTACAGTGAAAACTGCTGGAACTTCAAACCGGCACTAGGTAACAGACTGAGAAAGCAGAGAAAAAGTGTCTCCTGCTACCCGTCCCCTTGGTGCTAGATGAACGAACGTCTCTCCACTTGCTCAGTTCTGAGAGATAGGTGCGTGTGAAAGCCGTCCTTCTCCTAGCTTTTTGGGAACACAAAGTTTCTTTTCAGTTGCAAACTCCATTCCATACATATATATGGGGAGGTACAAGCTCCAACTCGGTTTGACAGTGAAAACTGCAGGATCTTCAAACCGGCACTAGGAAACAGACTGAGAAAGCAGAGAAAAAGTGTCTCCTGCAACCCGTTTCTTTGGTGCTAGATGAACGAACGTCTCTCCACTTGCTCAGTTCTGAGAGATAAGAGTGTGTGAAAGCCGTACTTCACCTAGCTTGTTGGGAACACAAAGTTTCTTTTCAGTTGCAAACTCCATTCCATACATATATATGGGGAGGTAGAAGCTCCAACTCCGTTTTACAGTGAAAACTGCAGGAACTTCAAACCGGCACTAGGAAACAGACTGAGAAAGCAGAGAAAAAGTGTCTCCTGCAACCCGTTCCCTTGGTGCTAGATGAACGAACGTCTCTCAACTTGCTCAGTTATGAGAGAAAATTATGTGTGAAAGCCGTCCTTCACCTAGCTTGTTGGGAACACAAAGTTTCTTTTCAGTTGCAAACTCCATTCCATACATATATATGGGGAGGTACTAGCTCCAACTCGGTTTGACATTGAAAAAGGCAGGAACTTCAAACCGGCACTAGGAAACAGACTGAGAAAGCAGAGAAAAAGTGTCTCCTGCAACCCGTTCCCTTGGTGCTAGATGAACGAACGTCTCTCCACTTGCTCTTTTCTGAGAGATAAGTGTGGGTGAAAGCCGTACTTCACCTAGCTTGTTGGGAACACAAAGTTTCTTTTCAGTTGCAAACTCCATTCCATACATATATATGGGGAGGTACAAGCTCCAACTCGTTTTTACAGTGAAAACTGCAGGAACTTCAAACCGGCACTAGGAAACAGACTGAGAAATCAGAGAAAAAGTGTCCCCTGCAACCCGTTCCCTTGGTGCTAGATGAACGAACGACTCTCCACTTGCTCAGTTCTGAGAGATATGTGTGTGTGAAAGCCGTCCTTCACCTAGCTTGTTGGGAACACAAAGTTTCTTTTCAGTTGCAAACTCCATTCCATACATATATATGGGGAGGTACAAGCTCCAACTCGGTTTTACAGTGAAAACTGCAGGAAATTCAAACCGGCACTAGGTAACAGACTGAGAAAGCAGAGAAAAAGTGTCTCCTGCTACCCGTCCCCTTGGTGCTAGATGAACGAACGTCTCTCCACTTGCTCAGTTCTGAGAGATAAGTGTGTGTGAAAGTCGTCCTTCACCTAGCTTGTTGGGAACACAAAGTTTCTTTTCAGTTGCAAACTCCATTCCATACATATATATGGGGAGGTAGAAGCTCCAACTCGGTTTTACAGTGAAAACTGCTGGAACTTCAAACCGGCACTAGGTAACAGACTGAGAAAGCAGAGAAAAAGTGTCTCCTGCTACCCGTCCCCTTGGTGCTAGATGAACGAACGTCTCTCCACTTGCTCAGTTCTGAGAGATAGGTGCGTGTGAAAGCCGTCCTTCTCCTAGCTTTTTGGGAACACATAGTTTCTTTTCAGTTGCAAACTCCATTCCATACCTATATATGGGGAGGTACAAGCTCCAACTCGGTTTGACAGTGAAAACTGCAGGATCTTCAAACCGGCACTAGGAAACAGACTGAGAAAGCAGAGAAAAAGTGTCTCCTGCAACCCGTTCCTTTGGTGCTAGATGAACGAACGTCTCTCCACTTGCTCAGTTCTGAGAGATAAGAGTGTGTGAAAGCCGTACTTCACCTAGCTTGTTGGGAACACAAAGTTTCTTTTCAGTTGCAAACTCCATTCCATACATATATATGGGGAGGTAGAAGCTCCAACTCCGTTTTACAGTGAAAACTGCAGGAACTTCAAACCGGCACTAGGAAACAGACTGAGAAAGCAGAGAAAAAGTGTCTCCTTCAACCCGTTCCCTTGGTGCTAGATGAACGAACGTTTCTCAACTTGCTCAGTTATGAGAGAAAATTATGTGTGAAAGCCGTCCTTCACCTAGCTTGTTGGGAACACAAAGTTTCTTTTCAGTTGCAAACTCCATTCCATACTTATATATGGGGAGGTACTAGCTCCAACTCGGTTTGACATTGAAAAAGGCAGGAACTTCAAACCGGCACTAGGAAACAGACTGAGAAAGCAGAGAAAAAGTGTCTCCTGCAACCCGTTCCCTTGGTGCTAGATGAACGAACGTCTCTCCACTTGCTCTGCTCTGAGAGATAAGTGTGTGTGAAAGCCGTACTTCACCTAGCTTGTTGGGAACACAAAGTTTCTTTTCAGTTGCAAACTCCATTCCATACATATATATGGGGAGGTACAAGCTCCAACTCGTTTTTACAGTGAAAACTGCAGGAATTTCAAACCGGCACTAGGAAACAGACTGAGAAATCAGAGAAAAAGTGTCCCCTGCAACCCGTTCCCTTGGTGCTAGATGAACGAACGACTCTCCACTTGCTCAGTTCTGAGAGATATGTGTGTGTGAAAGCCGTACTTCACCTACCTTGTTGGGAACACAAAGTTTCTTTTCAGTTGCAAACTCCATTCCATACATATATATGGGGAGGTAGAAGCTCCAAATCCGTTTTACAGTGAAAACTGCAGGAACTTCAAACCAGCACTAGGAAACAGACTGAGAAAGCAGAGAAAAAGTGTCTCCTTCAACCCGTTCCCTTGGTGCTAGATGAACGAACGTCTCTCAACTTGCTCAGTTATGAGAGAAAATTATGTGTGAAAGGCGTCCTTCACCTAGCTTGTTGGGAACACAAAGTTTCTTTTCAGTTGCAAACTCCATTCCATACATATATATGGGGAGGTACTAGCTCCAACTCGGTTTGACAGTGAAAACTGCAGGAACTTGAAACCGGCACTAGGAAACAGACTGAGAAAGCAGAGAAAAAGTGTCTCCTGCAACCCGTTCCCTTGGTGCTAGATGAACGAACGTCTCTCCAATTGCTCAGTTCTGAGAGATAAGTGTGTGTGAAAGCCGTCCTTCACCTAGCTTGTTGGGAACACAAAATTTCTTTTCAGTTGCAAACTCCATTCCATACATATATATGGGGAGGTACTAGCTCCAACTCGGATTTAAAGTGAAAACTGCAGGAACTTCAAACCGGCACTAGGTAACAGACTGAGAAAGCAGAGAAAAATTATCTCCTGCAAACCGTTCCCTTGGTGCTAGATGAACGAACGTCTCTCCACTTGCTCAGTTCTGAGAGATAAGTGTGTGTGAAAGCCGTCCTTCACCTAGCTTGTTGGGAACACAAAGTTTCTTTTCAGTTGCAAACTCCATTCCATACATATATATGGGGAGGTACTAGCTCCAACTCGGTTTGACAGTGAAAACTGCAGGAACTTCATACCGGCACTAGGAAACAGACTGAGAAAGCAGAGAAAAAGTGTCTCCTGCAACCCGTTCCCTTGGTGCTAGATGAACGAACGTCTCTCCTCTTGCTCAGTTCTGAGAGATAAGTGTGTTTGAAAGCCGTCCTTCACCTAGCTTGTTGGGAACACAAAGTTTCTTTTCAGTTGCAAACTCCATTCCATACATATATATGGGGACGAACTAGCTCCAACTCGTTTTGAGAGTGAAAACTGCAGGAACTTCAAACCGGCACTAGGAAACAGACTGAGAAAACAGAGAAAAAGTGTCTCCTGCAACCCGTTCCCTTGGTGCTAGATAAACGAACGTCTCTCCACTTGCTCAGTTCTGAGAGATAAGTGTGTGTGAAAGCCGTCCTTCACCTAGCTTGTTGGGAACACAAAGTTTCTTTTCAGTTGCAAACTCCTTTCCATACATATATATGGGGAGGTACTAGCTCCAACTCGGTTTGACAGTGAAAACTGCAGGAACTTCAAACCGGCACTAGGAAACAGACTGAGAAAGCAGAGAAAAAGTGTCTCCTGCAACCCGTTCCCTTGGTGCTAAATGAACGAACGTCTCTCCACTTGCTCAGTTCTGAGAGATATGTGTGTGTGAAAGCCGTCCTTCACCTAGCTTGTTGGGAACACAAAGTTTCTTTTCAGTTGCAAACTCCATTCCATACATATATATGGGGAGGTACTAGCTCCAACTCGGTTTGACAGTGAAAACTGCAGGAAATTCAAACCGGCACTAGGAAACAGACGGAGAAAGCAGAGAAAAAGTGTCTCCTGCAACCCGTTCCCTTGGTGCTAGATGAACGAAAGTCTCTCCACTTACTCAGTTCTGAGAGATAAGTGTGTGTGAAAGCCGTCCTTCACCTAGCTTTTTGGGAACACAAAGTTTTTTTTCAGTTGCAAACTCCTTTCCATACATATATATGGGGAGGTACAAGCTCCAACTCGGTTTGACAGTGAAAACTGCAGGAACTTCAAACCGGCACTAGGAAACAGACTGAGAAAGCAGAGAAAAAGTGTCTCCTGCAACCCGTTCCCTTGGTGCTAGATGAACGAACGTCTCTCCACTTGCTCTGTTCTGAGAGATATGTGTGTGTGAAAGCCGTCCTTCACCTAGCTTGTTGGGAACACAAAGTTTCTTTTCAGTTGCAAACTCCATTCCATACATATATATGGGGAGGTACTAGCTCCAAATCGGTTTGACAGTGAAAACTGCAGGAACTTCAAACCGGCACTAGGAAACAGACTGAGAAAGCAGAGAAAAAGTGTCTCCTGCAACCCGTTCCCTTGGTGCTAGATGAACGAACGTCTCTCCAATTGCTCAGTTCTGAGAGATAAGTGTGTGTGAAAGCCGTCCTTCACCTAGCTTGTTGGGAACACAAAATTTCTTTTCAGTTGCAAACTCCATTCCATACATATATATGGGGAGGTACTAGCTCCAACTCGGATTTAAAGTGAAAACTGCAGGAACTTCAAACCGGCACTAGGTAACAGAATGAGAAAGCAGAGAAAAATTGTCTCCTGCAAACCGTTCCCTTGGTGCTAGATGAACGAACGTCTCTCCACTTGCTCAGTTCTGAGAGATAAGTGTGTGTGAAAGCCGTCCTTCACCTAGCTTGTTGGGAACACAAAGTTTCTTTTCAGTTGCAAACTCCATTCCATACATATATAAGGGGAGGTACTAGCTCCAACTCGGTTTTACAGTGAAAACTGCAGGAACTTCATACCGGCACTAGGAAACAGACTGAGAAAGCAGAGAAAATGTGTCTCCTGCAACCCGTTCCCTTGGTGCTAGATGAACGAACGTCTCTCCTCTTGCTCAGTTCTGAGAGATAAGTGTGTTTGAAAGCCGTCCTTCACCTAGCTTGTTGGGAACACAAAGTTTCTTTTCAGTTGCAAACTCCATTCCATACATATATATGGGGACGAACTAGCTCCAACTCGTTTTGACAGTGAAAACTGCAGGAACTTCAAACCGGCACTAGGAAACAGACTGAGAAAACAGAGAAATAGTGTCTCCTGCAACCCGTTCCCTTGGTGCTAGATAAACGAACGTCTCTCCACTTGCTCAGTTCTGAGAGATAAGTGTGTGTGAAAGCCGTCCTTCACCTAGCTTGTTGGGAACACAAAGTTACTTTTCAGTTGCAAACTCCTTTCCATACATATATATGGGGAGGTACTAGCTCCAACTCGGTTTGACAGTGAAAACTGCAGGAACTTCAAACCGGCACTAGGAAACAGACTGAGAAAGCAGAGAAAAAGTGGCTCCTGCAACCCGTTCCCTTGGTGCTAGATGAACGAACGTCTCTCCAATTGCTCAGTTCTGAGAGATAATTGTGTGTGAAAGCCGTCCTTCACCTAGCTTGTTGGGAACACAAAGTTTCTTTTCAGTTGCAAACTCCATTCCATACATATATATGGGGAGGTACTAGCTCCAACTCGGATTTAAAGTGAAAACTGCAGGAACTTCAAACCGGCACTAGGTAACAGACTGAGAAAGCAGAGAAAAATTGTCTCCTGCAAACCGTTCCCTTGGTGCTAGATGAACGAACGTCTCTCCACTTGCTCAGTTCTGAGAGATAAGTGTGTGTGAAAGCCGTCCTTCACCTAGCTTGTTGGGAACACAAAGTTTCTTTTCAGTTGCAAACTCCATTCCATACATATATATGGGGAGGTACTAGCTCCAACTCGGTTTTACAGTGAAAACTGCAGGAACTTCATACCGGCACTAGGAAACAGACTGAGAAAGCAGAGAAAAAGTGTCTCCTGCAACCCGTTCCCTTGGTGCTAGATGAACGAACGTCTCTCCTCTTGCTCAGTTCTGAGAGATAAGTGTGTTTGAAAGCCGTCCTTCACCTAGCTTTTTGGGAACACAAAGTTTCTTTTCAGTTGCAAACTCCATTCCATACATATATATGGGGACGAACTAGCTCCAACTCGTTTTGACAGTGAAAACTGCAGGAACTTCAAACCGGCACTAGGAAACAGACTGAGAAAACAGAGAAAAAGTGTCTCCTGCAACCCGTTCCCTTGGTGCTAGATAAACGAACGTCTCTCCACTTGCTCAGTTCTGAGAGATAAGTGTGTGTGAAAGCCGTACTTCACCTAGCTTGTTGGGAACACAAAGTTTCTTTTCAGTTGCAAACTCCATTCCATACATATATATGGGGAGGTACTAGCTCCAACTCGGTTTGACAGTGAAAACTGCAGGAACTTCAAACCGGCACTAGGAAACAGACTGAGAAAGCAGAGAAAATGTGTCTCCTGCAACCCGTTCCCTTGGTGCTAGATGAACGAACGTCTCTCCACTTGCTCAGTTCTGAGAGATAAGTGTGTGTGAAAGCCGTCCTTCACCTAGCTTGTTGGGAACACAAAGTTTCTTTTCAGTTGCAAACTCCATTCCATACATATATATGGGGAGGAACTAGCTCCAACTCGGTTTTACAGTGAAAACTGCAGGAACTTCAAACCGGCACTAGGAAACAGACTGAGAAAGCAGAGAAAAAGTGTCTCCTGCAACCCGTTCCCTTGGTGCTAGATGAACGAACGTCTCTCCACTTGCTCAGTTCTGAGAGATAAGTGTGTGTGAAAGCCGTCCTTCACCTAGCTTGTTGGGAACACAAAGTTTCTTTTCAGTTGCAAACTCCATTCCATACATATATATGGGGAGGTACTAGCTCCAACTCGGTGTGACAGTGAAAACTGCAGGAACTTCAAACCGGCACTAGGAAACAGACTGAGAAAGCAGAGAAAAAGTGTATCCTGCAACCCGTTCCCTTGGTGCTAGATAAACGAAAGTCTCTCCACTTGCTCACTTCTGAAATATAAGTGTGTGTGAAAGCCGTCCTTCACCTAGCTTGTTGGGAACACAAAGTTTCTTTCAGTTGCAAACTCCATTCCATACATATATATGGGGAGGTACTAGCTCCAACGCGGTTTGACAGTGAAAACTGCAGGAACTTCAAACCGGCACTAGGAAACTGACTGAGAAAGCAGAGAAAAAGTGTCTCCTGCAACCCGTTCCCTTGGTGCTAGATGAAAGAACGTCTCTCCACTTGCTCAGTTCTGAGAGATAAGTGTGTGTGAAAGCCGTCCTTCACCTAGCTTGTTGGGAACACAAAGTTTCTTTTCAGTTGCAAACTCCATTCCATACATATATATGGGGAGGAACTAACTCCAACTCGGTTTTAAAGTGAAAACTGCAGGAAGTTCAAACCGGCACTAGGTAACAGACTGAGAAAGCAGAGAAAAAGTGTCTCCTGCAAACCGTTCCCTTGGTGCTAGATGAACGAACGTCTCTCCACTTGCTCAGTTCTGAGAGATAAGTGTGTGTGAAAGCCGTCCTTCACCTAGCTTGTTGGGAACACAAAGTTTCTTTTCAGTTGCAAACTCCATTCCATACATATATATGGGGAGGTACTAGCTCCAACTCGGTTTTACAGTGAAAACTGCAGGAACTTCAAACCGGCACTAGGTAACAGACTGAGAAAGCCGAGAAAAAGCGTCTCCTGCAAACCGTTCCCTTGGTGCTAGATGAACGAAAGTCTCTCCACTTGCTCATTTCTGAGAGATAAGTGTGTGTGAAAGCCGTCCTTCACCTAGCTTGTTGGGAACACAAAGTTTCTTTTCAGTTGCAAACTCCATTCCATACATATATATGGGGAGGTACAAGCTCCAACTCGGTTTGACAGTGAAAACTGCAGGAACTTCAAACCGGCACTAGGAAACAGACTGAGAAAGCAGAGAAAAAGTGTCTCCTGCAACCCGTTCCCTTGGTGCTAGATGAACGAACGTCTCTCCACTTGCTCAGTTCTGAGAGATAAGTGTGTGTGAAAGCCGTCCTTCACCTAGCTTGTTGGGAACACAAAGTTTCTTTTCAGTTGCAAACTCCATTCCATACATATATATGGGGAGGTACCATCTCCAACTCGGTTTTACAGTGAAAACTGCAGGAACTTCAAACCGTCACTAGGAAACAGACTGAGAAAGCAGAGAAAAAGTGTCTCCTGAAACCGGTTCCCTTGGTGCTACATGAACGAACGTCTCTCCACTTGCTCAGTTCTGAGAGATAAGTGTGTGTGAAAGCCGTCCTTCACCAAGCTTGTTGGGAACACAAAGTTTCTTTTCAGTTGCAAACTCCATTCCATACAAATATATGGGGAGGTAATAGCTCCAACTCGGTTTTACAGTGAAAACTGCAGGAACTTCAAACCGGCACTAGGAAACAGACTGAGAAAGCAGAGAAAAAGTGTCTCCTGCAACCCGTTCCCTTGGTGCTAGATGAAAGAACGTCTCTCCACTTGCTCAGTTCTGAGAGATAAGTGTGTGTGAAAGCCGTCCTTTACCTAGCTTGTTGGGAACACAAAGTTTCTTTTCAGTTGCAAACTCCATTCCATACATATATATGGGGAGGTACAAGCTCCAACTCGGTTTGACAGTGAAAACTGCAGGAACTTCAAACCGGCACTAGGAAACAGACTGAGAAAGCAGAGAAAAAGTGTCTCCTGCAACCCGTTCCCTTGGTGCTAGATGAACGAACGTCTCTCCACTTGCTCAGTTCTGAGAGATAATTGTGTGTGAAAGCCGTCCTTCACCTAGCTTGTTGGGAACACAAAGTTTCTTTTCAGTTGCAAACTCCATTCCATACATATATATGGGGAGGTACTAGCTCCAACTCCTTTTGACAGTGAAAACTGCAGGAACTTCAAACCGGCACTAGGAAACAGATTGAGAAAGCTGACAGAAAGTGTCTCCTGCAACCCGTTCCCTTGGTGCTAGATGAACGAACTTCTCTCCACTTGCTCAGTTCTGAGAGATAAGTGTGTGTGAAAGCCGTCCTTCACCTAGCTTGTTGGGAACACAAAGTTTATTTTCAGTTGCAAACTCCATTCCATACATATATATGGGGAGGTAGAAGCTCCAAATCGGTTTTACAGTGAAAACTGCTGGAACTTCAAACCGGCACTAGGTAACAGACTGAGAAAGCAGAGAAAAAGTGTCTCCTGCTACCCGTCCCCTTGGTGCTAGATGAACGAACGTCTCTCCACTTGCTCAGTTCTGAGAGATAGGTGCGTGTGAAAGCCGTCCTTCTCCTAGCTTTTTGGGAACACAAAGTTTCTTTTCAGTTGCAAACTCCATTCCATACATATATATGGGGAGGTACAAGCTCCAACTCGGTTTGACAGTGAAAACTGCAGGATCTTCAAACCGGCACTAGGAAACAGACTGAGAAAGCAGAGAAAAAGTGTCTCCTGCAACCCGTTTCTTTGGTGCTAGATGAACGAACGTCTCTCCACTTGCTCAGTTCTGAGAGATAAGAGTGTGTGAAAGCCGTACTTCACCTAGCTTGTTGGGAACACAAAGTTTCTTTTCAGTTGCAAACTCCATTCCATACATATATATGGGGAGGTAGAAGCTCCAACTCCGTTTTACAGTGAAAACTGCAGGAACTTCAAACCGGCACTAGGAAACAGACTGAGAAAGCAGAGAAAAAGTGTCTCCTGCAACCCGTTCCCTTGGTGCTAGATGAACGAACGTCTCTCAACTTGCTCAGTTATGAGAGAAAATTATGTGTGAAAGCCGTCCTTCACCTAGCTTGTTGGGAACACAAAGTTTCTTTTCAGTTGCAAACTCCATTCCATACATATATATGGGGAGGTACTAGCTCCAACTCGGTTTGACATTGAAAAAGGCAGGAACTTCAAACCGGCACTAGGAAACAGACTGAGAAAGCAGAGAAAAAGTGTCTCCTGCAACCCGTTCCCTTGGTGCTAGATGAACGAACGTCTCTCCACTTGCTCTTTTCTGAGAGATAAGTGTGGGTGAAAGCCGTACTTCACCTAGCATGTTGGGAACACAAAGTTTCTTTTCAGTTGCAAACTCCATTCCATACATATATATGGGGAGGTACAAGCTCCAACTCGTTTTTACAGTGAAAACTGCAGGAACTTCAAACCGGCACTAGGAAACAGACTGAGAAATCAGAGAAAAAGTGTCCCCTGCAACCCGTTCCCTTGGTGCTAGATGAACGAACGACTCTCCACTTGCTCAGTTCTGAGAGATATGTGTGTGTGAAAGCCGTCCTTCACCTAGCTTGTTGGGAACACAAAGTTTCTTTTCAGTTGCAAACTCCATTCCATACATATATATGGGGAGGTACAAGCTCCAACTCGGTTTTACAGTGAAAACTGCAGGAAATTCAAACCGGCACTAGGAAACAGACTGAGGAAGCAGAGAAAAAGTGTCTCCTGCAACCCGTTCCCTTGGTGCTAGATGAACGAACGTCTCTCCACTTGCTCAGTTCTGAGAGATATGTGCGTGTGAAAGCCGTCCTTCACCTAGCTTTTTGGGAACACAAAGTTTCTTTTCAGTTGCAAACTCCATTCCATACATATATATGGGGAGGTAGAAGCTCCAACTCGGTTTTACAGTGAAAACTGCTGGAACTTCAAACCGGCACTAGGTAACAGACTGAGAAAGCAGAGAAATAGTGTCTCCTGCTACCCGTCCCATTGGTGCTAGATGAACGAACGTCTCTCCACTTGCTCAGTTCTGAGAGATAAGTGTGTGTGAAAGTCGTCCTTCACCTAGCTTGTTGGGAACACAAAGTTTCTTTTCAGTTGCAAACTCCATTCCATACATATATATGGGGAGGTAGAAGCTCCAACTCGGTTTTACAGTGAAAACTGCTGGAACTTCAAACCGGCACTAGGTAACAGACTGAGAAAGCAGAGAAAAAGTGTCTCCTGCTACCCGTCCCCTTGGTGCTAGATGAACGAACGTCTCTCCACTTGCTCAGTTCTGAGAGATAGGTGCGTGTGAAAGCCGTCCTTCTCCTAGCTTTTTGGGAACACATAGTTTCTTTTCAGTTGCAAACTCCATTCCATACCTATATATGGGGAGGTACAAGCTCCAAATCGGTTTGACAGTGAAAACTGCAGGATCTTCAAACCGGCACTAGGAAACAGACTGAGAAAGCAGAGAAAAAGTGTCTCCTGCAACCCGTTCCTTTGGTGCTAGATGAACGAACGTCTCTCCACTTGCTCAGTTCTGAGAGATAAGAGTGTGTGAAAGCCGTACTTCACCTAGCTTGTTGGGAACACAAAGTTTCTTTTCAGTTGCAAACTCCATTCCATACATATATATGGGGAGGTAGAAGCTCCAACTCCGTTTTACAGTGAAAACTGCAGGAACTTCAAACCGGCACTAGGAAACAGACTGAGAAAGCAGAGAAAAAGTGTCTCCTTCAACCCGTTCCCTTGGTGCTAGATGAACGAACGTTTCTCAACTTGCTCAGTTATGAGAGAAAATTATGTGTGAAAGCCGTCCTTCACCTAGCTTGTTGGGAACACAAAGTTTCTTTTCAGTTGCAAACTCCATTCCATACTTATATATGGGGAGGTACTAGCTCCAACTCGGTTTGACATTGAAAAAGGCAGGAACTTCAAACCGGCACTAGGAAACAGACTGAGAAAGCAGAGAAAAAGTGTCTCCTGCAACCCGTTCCCTTGGTGCTAGATGAACGAACGTCTCTCCACTTGCTCTGCTCTGAGAGATAAGTGTGTGTGAAAGCCGTACTTCACCTAGCTTGTTGGGAACACAAAGTTTCTTTTCAGTTGCAAACTCCATTCCATACATATATATGGGGAGGTACAAGCTCCAACTCGTTTTTACAGTGAAAACTGCAGGAACTTCAAACCGGCACTAGGAAACAGACTGAGAAATCAGAGAAAAAGTGTCCCCTGCAACCCGTTCCCTTGGTGCTAGATGAACGAACGACTCTCCACTTGCTCAGTTCTGAGAGATATGTGTGTGTGAAAGCCGTACTTCACCTACCTTGTTGGGAACACAAAGTTTCTTTTCAGTTGCAAACTCCATTCCATACATATATATGGGGAGGTAGAAGCTCCAAATCCGTTTTACAGTGAAAACTGCAGGAACTTCAAACCGGCACTAGGAAACAGACTGAGAAAGCAGAGAAAAAGTGTCTCCTTCAACCCGTTCCCTTGGTGCTAGATGAACGAACGTCTCTCAACTTGCTCAGTTATGAGAGAAAATTATGTGTGAAAGCCGTCCTTCACCTAGCTTGTTGGGAACACAAAGTTTCTTTTCAGTTGCAAACTCCATTCCATACTTATATAAGGGGAGGTACTAGCTCCAACTCGGTTTGACATTGAAAAAGGCAGGGACTTCAAACCGGCACTAGGGATCAGACTGAGAAAGCAGAGAAAAAGTGTCTCCTGCAACCCGTTCCCTTGGTGCTAGATGAACGAACGTCTCTCCACTTGCTCTGTTCTGAGAGATAAGTGTGTGTGAAAGCCGTACTTCACCTAGCTTGTTGGGAACACAAAGTTTCTTTTCAGTTGCAAACTCCATTCCATACATATATATGGGGAGGTACAAGCTCCAACTCGTTTTTACAGTGAAAACTGCAGGAACTTCAAACCGGCACTAGGAAACAGACTGAGAAATCAGAGAAAAAGTGTCCCCTGCAACCCGTTCCCTTGGTGCTAGATGAACGAACGACTCTCCACTTGCTCAGTTCTGAGAGATATGTGTGTGTGAAAGCCGTCCTTCACCTAGCTTGTTGGGAACACAAAGTTTCTTTTCAGTTGCAAACTCCATTCCATACATATATATGGGGAGGTACAAGCTCCAACTCGGTTTGCCAGTGAAAACTGCAGGAACTTCAAACCGGCACTAGGAAACAGACTGAGGAAGCAGAGAAAAAGTGTCTCCTGCAACACGTTCCCTTGGTGCTAGATGAACGAACGTCTCTCCACTTGCTCAGTTCTGAGAGATAAGTGTGTGTGAAAGCCGTTCTTCACCTAGCTTGTTGGGAACACAAAGTTTCTTTTCAGTTGCAAACTCCATTCCATACATATATATGGGGAGGTACAAGCTCCAACTCGGTTTTACAGTGAAAACTGCAGGAACTTCAAACCGGCACTAGGAAACAGACTGAGGAAGCAGAGAAAAAGTGTCTCCTGCAACCCGTTCCCTTCGTGCTAGATGAACGAACGTCTCTCCACTTGCTCAGTTCTGAGAGATATGTGCGTGTGAAAGCCGTCCTTCACCTAGCTTTTTGGGAACACAAAGTTTCTTTGCAGTTGCAAACTCCATTCCATACATATATATGGGGAGGTACTAGCTCCAACTCGGTTTGACAGTGAAAACTGCAGGAACTTCAAACCGGCACTAGGAAACAGACTGAGAAAGCAGAGAAAAAGTGTCTCCTGCAACGCGTTCCCTTGGTGCTAGATGAACGAACGTCTCTCCACTTGCTCTGTTCTGAGAGTTAAGTGTGTGTGAAAGCCGTCCTTCACCTAGCTTGTTGGGAACACAAAGTTCTTTTCAGTTGCAAACTCCATTCCATACATATATATGGGGAGGTAGAAGCTCCAACTCGGTTTTACAGTGAAAACTGCTGGAACTTCAAACCGGCACTAGGTAACAGACTGAGAAAGCAGAGAAAAAGTGTCTCCTGCTACCCGTCCCCTTGGTGCTAGATGAACGAACGTCTCTCCACTTGCTCAGTTCTGAGAGATAGGTGCGTGTGAAAGCCGTCCTTCACCTAGCTTTTTGGGAACACAAAGTTTCTTTTCAGTTGCAAACTCCATTCCATACATATATATGGGGAGGTACAAGCTCCAACTCGGTTTGACAGTGAAAACTGCAGGATCTTCAAACCGGCACTAGGAAACAGACTGAGAAAGCAGAGAAAAAGTGTCTCCTGCAACCCGTTTCTTTGGTGCTAGATGAACGAACGTCTCTCCACTTGCTCAGTTCTGAGAGATAAGAGTGTGTGAAAGCCGTACTTCACCTAGCTTGTTGGGAACACAAAGTTTCTTTTCAGTTGCAAACTCCATTCCATACATATATATGGGGAGGTAGAAGCTCCAACTCCGTTTTACAGTGAAAACTGCAGGAACTTCAAACCGGCACTAGGAAACAGACTGAGAAAGCAGAGAAAAAGTGTCTCCTGCAACCCGTTCCCTTGGTGCTAGATGAACGAACGTCTCTCAACTTGCTCAGTTATGAGAGAAAATAATGTGTGAAAGCCGTCCTTCACCTAGCTTGTTGGGAACACAAAGTTTCTTTTCAGTTGCAAACTCCATTCCATACATATATATGGGGAGGTACTAGCTCCAACTCGGTTTGACATTGAAAAAGGCAGGAACTTCAAACCGGCACTAGGAAACAGACTGAGAAAGCAGAGAAAAAGTGTCTCCTGCAACCCGTTCCCTTGGTGCTAGATGAACGAACGTCTCTCCACTTGCTCTTTTCTGAGAGATAAGTGTGGGTGAAAGCCGTACTTCACCTAGCTTTTTGGGAACACAAAGTTTCTTTTCAGTTGCAAACTCCATTCCATACATATATATGGGGAGGTACAAGCTCCAACTCGTTTTTACAGTGAAAACTGCAGGAACTTCAAACCGGCACTAGGAAACAGACTGAGAAATCAGAGAAAAAGTGTCCCCTGTAACCCGTTCCCTTGGTGCTAGATGAACGAACGACTCTCCACTTGCTCAGTTCTGAGAGATATGTGTGTGTGAAAGCCGTCCTTCACCTAGCTTGTTGGGAACACAAAGTTTCTTTTCAGTTGCAAACTCCATTCCATACATATATATGGGGAGGTACAAGCTCCAACTCGGTTTGCCAGTGAAAACTGCAGGAACTTCAAACCGGCACTAGGAAACAGACTGAGGAAGCTGAGAAAAAGTGTCTCCTGCAACACGTTCCCTTGGTGCTAGATGAACGAACATCTCTCCACTTGCTCAGTTCTGAGAGATATGTGCGTGTGAAAGCCGTCCTTCACCTAGCTTTTTGGGAACACAAAGTTTCTTTTCAGTTGCAAACTCCATTCCATACATATATATGGGGAGGTACTAGCTCCAACTCGGTTTGACAGTGAAAACTGCAGGAACTTCAAACCGGCACTAGGAAACAGACTGAGAAAGCAGAGAAAAAGTGTCTCCTGCAACGCGTTCCCTTGGTGCTAGATGAACGAACGTCTCTCCACTTGCTCTGTTCTGAGAGTTAAGTGTGTGTGAATGCCGTCCTTCACCTAGCTTGTTGGGAACAGAAAGTTTCTTTTCAGTTGCAAACTCCATTCCATACATATATATGGGGAGGTAGAAGCTCCAACTCGGTTTTACAGTGAAAACTGCTGGAACTTCAAACCGGCACTAGGTAACAGACTGAGAAAGCAGAGAAAAAGTGTCTCCTGCTACCCGTCCCCTTGGTGCTAGATGAACGAACGTCTCTCCACTTGCTCAGTTCTGAGAGATAAGTGTGTGTGAAAGCCGTCCTTCACCTAGCTTGTTGGGAACACAAAGTTTCTTTTCAGTTGCAAACTCCATTCCATACATATATATGGGGAGGTAGAAGCTCCAACTCGGTTTTACAGTGAAAACTGCTGGAACTTCAAACCGGCACTAGGTAACAGACTGAGAAAGCAGAGAAAAAGTGTCTCCTGCTACCCGTCCCCTTGGTGCTAGATGAACGAACGTCTCTCCACTTGCTCAGTTCTGAGAGATAGGTGCGTGTGAAAGCCGTCCTTCTCCTAGCTTTTTGGGAACACAAAGTTTCTTTTCAGTTGCAAACTCCATTCCATACCTATATATGGGGAGGTACAAGCTCCAACTCGGTTTGACAGTGAAAACTGCAGGATCTTCAAACCGGCACTAGGAAACAGACTGAGAAAGCAGAGAAAAAGTGTCTCCTGCAACCCGTTCCTTTGGTGCTAGATGAACGAACGTCTCTCCACTTGCTCAGTTCTGAGAGATAAGAGTGTGTGAAAGCCGTACTTCACCTAGCTTGTTGGGAACACAAAGTTTCTTTTCAGTTGCAAACTCCATTCCATACATATATATGGGGAGGTAGAAGCTCCAACTCCGTTTTACAGTGAAAACTGCAGGAACTTCAAACCGGCACTAGGAAACAGACTGAGAAAGCAGAGAAAAAGTGTCTCCTTCAACCCGTTCCCTTGGTGCTAGATGAACGAACGTTTCTCAACTTGCTCAGTTATGAGAGAAAATTATGTGTGAAAGCCGTCCTTCACCTAGCTTGTTGGGAACACAAAGTTTCTTTTCAGTTGCAAACTCCATTCCATACTTATATATGGGGAGGTACTAGCTCCAACTCGGTTTGACATTGAAAAAGGCAGGAACTTCAAACCGGCACTAGGAAACAGACTGAGAAAGCAGAGAAAAAGTGTCTCCTGCAACCCGTTCCCTTGGTGCTAGATGAACGAACGTCTCTCCACTTGCTCTGCTCTGAGAGATAAGTGTGTGTGAAAGCCGTACTTCACCTAGCTTGTTGGGAACACAAAGTTTCTTTTCAGTTGCAAACTCCATTCCATACATATATATGGGGAGGTACAAGCTCCAACTCGTTTTTACAGTGAAAACTGCAGGAACTTCAAACCGGCACTAGGAAACAGACTGAGAAATCAGAGAAAAGTGTCCCCTGCAACCCGTTCCCTTGGTGCTAGATGAACGAACGACTCTCCACTTGCTCAGTTCTGAGAGATATGTGTGTGTGAAAGCCGTACTTCACCTACCTTGTTGGGAACACAAAGTTTCTTTTCAGTTGCAAACTCCATTCCATACATATATATGGGGAGGTAGAAGCTCCAAATCCGTTTTACAGTGAAAACTGCAGGAACTTCAAACCGGCACTAGGAAACAGACTGAGAAAGCAGAGAAAAAGTGTCTCCTTCAACCCGTTCCCTTGGTGCTAGATGAACGAACGTCTCTCAACTTGCTCAGTTATGAGAGAAAATTATGTGTGAAAGCCGTCCTTCACCTAGCTTGTTGGGAACACAAAGTTTCTTTTCAGTTGCAAACTCCATTCCATACTTATATAAGGGGAGGTACTAGCTCCAACTCGGTTTGACATTGAAAAAGGCAGGGACTTCAAACCGGCACTAGGGATCAGACTGAGAAAGCAGAGAAAAAGTGTCTCCTGCAACCCGTTCCCTTGGTGCTAGATGAACGAACGTCTCTCCACTTGCTCTGTTCTGAGAGATAAGTGTGTGTGAAAGCCGTACTTCACCTAGCTTGTTGGGAACACAAAGTTTCTTTTCAGTTGCAAACTCCATTCCATACATATATATGGGGAGGTACAAGCTCCAACTCGTTTTTACAGTGAAAACTGCAGGAACTTCAAACCGGCACTAGGAAACAGACTGAGAAATCAGAGAAAAAGTGTCTCCTGCAACCCGTTCCCTTGGTGCTAGATGAACGAACGACTCTCCACTTGCTCAGTTCTGAGAGATATGTGTGTGTGAAAGCCGTCCTTCACCTAGCTTGTTGGGAACACAAAGTTTCTTTTCAGTTGCAAACTCCATTCCATACATATATATGGGGAGGTACAAGCTCCAACTCGGTTTGCCAGTGAAAACTGCAGGAACTTCAAACCGGCACTAGGAAACAGACTGAGGAAGCAGAGAAAAAGTGTCTCCTGCAACACGTTCCCTTGGTGCTAGATGAACGAACGTCTCTCCACTTGCTCAGTTCTGAGAGATAAGTGTGTGTGAAAGCCGTTCTTCACCTAGCTTGTTGGGAACACAAAGTTTCTTTTCAGTTGCAAACTCCATTCCATACATATATATGGGGAGGTACAAGCTCCAACTCGGTTTTACAGTGAAAACTGCAGGAACTTCAAACCGGCACTAGGAAACAGACTGAGGAAGCAAAGAAAAAGTGTCTCCTGCAACCCGTTCCCTTCGTGCTAGATGAACGAACGTCTCTCCACTTGCTCAGTTCTGAGAGATATGTGCGTGTGAAAGCCGTCCTTCACCTAGCTTTTTGGGAACACAAAGTTTCTTTGCAGTTGCAAACTCCATTCCATACATATATATGGGGAGGTACTAGCTCCAACTCGGTTTGACAGTGAAAACTGCAGGAACTTCAAACCGGCACTAGGAAACAGACTGAGAAAGCAGAGAAAAAGTGTCTCCTGCAACGCGTTCCCTTGGTGCTAGATGAACGAACGTCTCTCCACTTGCTCTGTTCTGAGAGTTAAGTGTGTGTGAAAGCCGTCCTTCACCTAGCTTGTTGGGAACACAAAGTTTCTTTTCAGTTGAAAACTCCATTCCATACATATATATGGGGAGGTAGAAGCTCCAACTCCGTTTTACAGTGAAAACTGCTGGAACTTCAAACCGGCACTAGGTAACAGACTGAGAAAGCAGAGAAAAAGTGTCTCCTGCTACCCGTCCCCTTGGTGCTAGATGAACGAACGTCTCTCCACTTGCTCAGTTCTGAGAGATAAGTGTGTGTGAAAGCCGTCCTTCACCTAGCTTGTTGGGAACACAAAGTTTATTTTCAGTTGCAAACTCCATTCCATACATATATATGGGGAGGTAGAAGCTCCAACTCGGTTTTACAGTGAAAACTGCTGGAACTTCAAACCGGCACTAGGTAACAGACTGAGAAAGCAGAGAAAAAGTGGCTCCTGCTACCCGTCCACTTGGTGCTAGATGAACGAACGTCTCTCCACTTGCTCAGTTCTGAGAGATAAGAGTGTGTAAAAGCCTTACTTCACCTAGCTTGTTGGGAACACAAAGTTTCTTTTCAGTTGCAAACTCCATTCCATACATATATATGGGGAGGTAGAAGCTCCAACTCCGTTTTATAGTGAAAACTGCAGGAACTTCAAACCGGCACTAGTTAACAGACTGAGAAAGCAGAGAAAAAGTGTCTCCTGCTACCCGTCCCCTTGGTGCTAGATGAACGAACGTCTCTCCACTTGCTCAGTTCTGAGAGATAAGTGTGTGTGAAAGCCGTCCTTCACCTAGCTTGTTGGGAACACAAAGTTTCTTTTCAGTTGCAAACTCCATTCCATACATATATATGGGGAGGTAGAAGCTCCAACTCGGTTTTACAGTGAAAACTGCTGGAACTTCAAACCGGCACTAGGTAACAGACTGAGAAAGCAGAGAAAAATTGTCTCCTGCTACCCGTCCCCTTGGTGCTAGATGAACGAACGTCTCTCCACTTGCTCAGTTCTGAGAGATAGGTGCGTGTGAAAGCCGTCCTTCTCCTAGCTTTTTGGGAACACAAAGTTTCTTTTCAGTTGCAAACTCCATTCCATACATATATATGGGGTGGTACAAGCTCCAACTCGGTTTGACAGTGAAAACTGCAGGATCTTCAAACCGGCACTAGGAAACAGACTGAGAAAGCAGAGAAAAAGTGTCTCCTGCAACCCGTTTCTTTGGTGCTAGATGAACGAACGTCTCTCCACTTGCTCAGTTCTGAGAGATAAGAGTGTGTGAAAGCCGTACTTCACCTAGCTTGTTGGGAACACAAAGTTTCTTTTCAGTTGCAAACTCCATTCCATACATATATATGGGGAGGTAGAAGCTCCAACTCGGTTTTACAGTGAAAACTGCTGGAACTTCAAACCGGCACTAGGTAACAGACTGAGAAAGCAGAGAAAAAGTGTCTCCTGCTACCCGTCCCCTTGGTGCTAGATGAACGAACGTCTCTCCACTTGCTCAGTTCTGAGAGATAAGTGTGTGTGAAAGCCGTCCTTCACCTAGCTTGTTGGGAACACAAAGTTTCTTTTCAGTTGCAAACTCCATTCCATACATATATATGGGGAGGTAGAAGCTCCAACTCCGTTTTACAGTGAAAACTGCTGGAACTTCAAACCGGCACTAGGTAACAGACTGAGAAAGCAGAGAAAAAGTGTCTCCTGCTACCCGTCCCCTTGGTGCTAGATGAACGAACGTCTCTCCACTTGCTCAGTTCTGAGAGATAGGTGCGTGTGAAAGCCGTCCTTCTCCTAGCTTTTTGGGAACACAAAGTTTCTTTTCAGTTGCAAACTCCATTCCATACCTATATATGGGGAGGTACAAGCTCCAACTCGGTTTGACAGTGAAAACTGCAGGATCTTCAAACCGGCACTAGGAAACAGACTGAGAAAGCAGAGAAAAAGTGTCTCCTGCAACCCGTTCCTTTGGTGCTAGATGAACGAACGTCTCTCCACTTGCTCAGTTCTGAGAGATAAGAGTGTGTGAAAGCCGTACTTCACCTAGCTTGTTGGGAACACAAAGTTTCTTTTCAGTTGCAAACTCCATTCCATACATATATATGGGGAGGTAGAAGCTCCAACTCCGTTTTACAGTGAAAACTGCAGGAACTTCAAACCGGCACTAGGAAACAGACTGAGAAAGCAGAGAAAAAGTGTCTCCTTCAACCCGTTCCCTTGGTGCTAGATGAACGAACGTTTCTCAACTTGCTCAGTTATGAGAGAAAATTATGTGTGAAAGCCGTCCTTCACCTAGCTTGTTGGGAACACAAAGTTTCTTTTCAGTTGCAAACTCCATTCCATACTTATATATGGGGAGGTACTAGCTCCAACTCGGTTTGACATTGAAAAAGGCAGGAACTTCAAACCGGCACTAGGAAACAGACTGAGAAAGCAGAGAAAAAGTGTCTCCTGCAACCCGTTCCCTTGGTGCTAGATGAACGAACGTCTCTCCACTTGCTCTGTTCTGAGAGATAAGTGTGTGTGAAAGCCGTACTTCACCTAGCTTGTTGGGAACACAAAGTTTCTTTTCAGTTGCAAACTCCATTCCATACATATATATGGGGAGGTACAAGCTCCAACTCGTTTTTACAGTGAAAACTGCAGGAACTTCAAACCGGCACTAGGAAACAGACTGAGAAATCAGAGAAAAAGTGTCCCCTGCAACCCGTTCCCTTGGTGCTAGATGAACGAACGGCTCTCCACTTGCTCAGTTCTGAGAGATATGTGTGTGTGAAAGCCGTACTTCACCTACCTTGTTGGGAACACAAAGTTTCTTTTCAGTTGCAAACTCCATTCCATACATATATATGGGGAGGTAGAAGCTCCAACTCCGTTTTACAGTGAAAACTGCAGGAACTTCAAACCGGCACTAGGAAACAGACTGAGAAAGCAGAGAAAAAGTGTCCCTTCAACCCGTTCCCTTGGTGCTAGATGAACGAACGTCTCTCAACTTGCTCAGTTATGAGAGAAAATTATGTGTGAAAGCCGTCCTTCACCTAGCTTGTTGGGAACACAAAGTTTCTTTTCAGTTGCAAACTCCATTCCATACTTATATAAGGGGAGGTACTAGCTCCAACTCGGTTTGACATTGAAAAAGGCAGGGACTTCAAACCGGCACTAGGGATCAGACTGAGAAAGCAGAGAAAAAGTGTCTCCTGCAACCCGTTCCCTTGGTGCTAGATGAACGAACGTCTCTCCACTTGCTCTGTTCTGAGAGATAAGTGTGTGTGAAAGCCGTCCTTCACCTAGCTTGTTGGGAACACAAAGTTTCTTTTCAGTTGCAAACTCCATTCCATACATATATATGGGGAGGTACAAGCTCCAACTCGTTTTTACAGTGAAAACTGCAGGAACTTCAAACCGGCACTAGGAAACAGACTGAGAAATCAGAGAAAAAGTGTCCCCTGCAACCCGTTCCCTTGGTGCTAGATGAACGAACGACTCTCCACTTGCTCAGTTCTGAGAGATATGTGTGTGTGAAAGCCGTCCTTCACCTAGCTTGTTGGGAACACAAAGTTTCTTTTCAGTTGCAAACTCCATTCCATACATATATATGGGGAGGTACAAGCTCCAACTCGGTTTGCCAGTGAAAACTGCAGGAACTTCAAACCGGCACTAGGAAACTGACTGAGGAAGCAGAGAAAAAGTGTCTCCTGCAACACGTTCCCTTGGTGCTAGATGAACGAACGTCTCTCCACTTGCTCAGTTCTGAGAGATAAGTGTGTGTGAAAGCCGTTCTTCACCTAGCTTGTTGGGAACACAAAGTTTCTTTTCAGTTGCAAACTCCATTCCATACATATATATGGGGAGGTACAAGCTCCAACTCGGTTTTACAGTGAAAACTGCAGGAACTTCAAACCGGCACTAGGAAACAGACTGAGGAAGCAGAGAAAAAGTGTCTCCTGCAACCCATTCCCTTCGTGCTAGATGAACGAACGTCTCTCCACTTGCTCAGTTCTGAGAGATATGTGCGTGTGAAAGCCGTCCTTCACCTAGCTTTTTGGGAACACAAAGTTTCTTTTCAGTTGCAAACTCCATTCCATACATATATATGGGGAGGTACAAGCTCCAACTCGTTTTTACAGTGAAAACTGCAGGAACTTCAAACCGGCACTAGGAAACAGACTGAGAAATCAGAGAAAAAGTGTCCCCTGCAACCCGTTCCCTTGGTGCTAGATGAGCGAACGGCTCTCCACTTGCTCAGTTCTGAGAGATATGTGTGTGTGAAAGCCGTACTTCACCTACCTTGTTGGGAACACAAAGTTTCTTTTCAGTTGCAAACTCCATTCCATACATATATATGGGGAGGTAGAAGCTCCAACTCCGTTTTACAGTGAAAACTGCAGGAACTTCAAACCGGCACTAGGAAACAGACTGAGAAAGCAGAGAAAAAGTGTCCCTTCAACCCGTTCCCTTGGTGCTAGATGAACGAACGTCTCTCAACTTGCTCAGTTATGAGAGAAAATTATGTGTGAAAGCCGTCCTTCACCTAGCTTGTTGGGAACACAAAGTTTCTTTTCAGTTGCAAACTCCATTCCATACTTATATAAGGGGAGGTACTAGCTCCAACTCGGTTTGACATTGAAAAAGGCAGGGACTTCAAACCGGCACTAGGAAACAGACTGAGAAAGCAGAGAAAAAGTGTCTCCTGCAACCCGTTCCCTTGGTGCTAGATGAACGAACGTCTCTCCACTTGCTCTGTTCTGAGAGATAAGTGTGTGTGAAAGCCGTACTTCACCTAGCTTGTTGGGAACACAAAGTTTCTTTTCAGTTGCAAACTCCATTCCATACATATATATGGGGAGGTACAAGCTCCAACTCGTTTTTACAGTGAAAACTGCAGGAACTTCAAACCGGCACTAGGAAACAGACTGAGAAATCAGAGAAAAAGTGTCCCCTGCAACCCGTTCCCTTGGTGCTAGATGAACGAACGACTCTCCACTTGCTCAGTTCTGAGAGATATGTGTGTGTGAAAGCCGTCCTTCACCTAGCTTGTTGGGAACACAAAGTTTCTTTTCAGTTGCAAACTCCATTCCATACATATATATGGGGAGGTACAAGCTCCAACTCGGTTTGCCAGTGAAAACTGCAGGAACTTCAAACCGGCACTAGGAAACTGACTGAGGAAGCAGAGAAAAAGTGTCTCCTGCAACACGTTCCCTTGGTGCTAGATGAACGAACGTCTCTCCACTTGCTCAGTTCTGAGAGATAAGTGTGTGTGAAAGCCGTTCTTCACCTAGCTTGTTGGGAACACAAAGTTTCTTTTCAGTTGCAAACTCCATTCCATACATATATATGGGGAGGTACAAGCTCCAACTCGGTTTTACAGTGAAAACTGCAGGAACTTCAAACCGGCACTAGGAAACAGACTGAGGAAGCAGAGAAAAAGTGTCTCCTGCAACCCATTCCCTTCGTGCTAGATGAACGAACGTCTCTCCACTTGCTCAGTTCTGAGAGATATGTGCGTGTGAAAGCCGTCCTTCACCTAGCTTTTTGGGAACACAAAGTTTCTTTGCAGTTGCAAACTCCATTCCATACATATATATGGGGAGGTACTAGCTCCAACTCGGTTTGACAGTGAAAACTGCAGGAACTTCAAACCGGCACTAGGAAACAGACTGAGAAAGCAGAGAAAAAGTGTCTCCTGCAACGCGTTCCCTTGGTGCTAGATGAACGAACGTCTCTCCACTTGCTCTGTTCTGAGAGTTAAGTGTGTGTGAAAGCCGTCCTTCACCTAGCTTGTTGGGAACACAAAGTTTCTTTTCAGTTGCAAACTCCATTCCATACATATATATGGGGAGGTAGAAGCTCCAACTCCGTTTTACAGTGAAAACTGCTGGAACTTCAAACCGGCACTAGGTAACAGACTGAGAAAGCAGAGAAAAAGTGTCTCCTGCTACCCGTCCCCTTGGTGCTAGATGAACGAACGTCTCTCCACTTGCTCAGTTCTGAGAGATAAGTGTGTGTGAAAGCCGTCCTTCACCTAGCTTGTTGGGAACACAAAGTTTATTTTCAGTTGCAAACTCCATTCCATACATATATATGGGGAGGTAGAAGCTCCAACTCGGTTTTACAGTGAAAACTGCTGGAACTTCAAACCGGCACTAGGTAACAGACTGAGAAAGCAGAGAAAAAGTGTCTCCTGCTACCCGTCCCCTTGGTGCTAGATGAACGAACGTCTCTCCACTTGCTCAGTTCTGAGAGATAGGTGCGTGTGAAAGCCGTCCTTCTCCTAGCTTTTTGGGAACACAAAGTTTCTTTTCAGTTGCAAACTCCATTCCATACATATATATGGGGAGGTACAAGCTCCAACTCGGTTTGACAGTGAAAACTGCAGGATCTTCAAACCGGCACTAGGAAACAGACTGAGAAACAGAGAAAAAGTGTCTCCTGCAACCCGTTCCCTTGGTGCTAGATGAACGAACGTCTCTCCACTTGCTCTGCTCTGAGAGATAAGTGTGTGTGAAAGCCGTACTTCACCTAGCTTGTTGGGAACACAAAGTTTCTTTTCAGTTGCAAACTCCATTCCATACATATATATGGGGAGGTACAAGCTCCAACTCGTTTTTACAGTGAAAACTGCAGGAACTTCAAACCGGCACTAGGAAACAGACTAAGAAATCAGAGAAAAGTGTCCCCTGCAACCCGTTCCCTTGGTGCTAGATGAACGAACGACTCTCCACTTGCTCAGTTCTGAGAGATATGTGTGTGTGAAAGCCGTACTTCACCTACCTTGTTGGGAACACAAAGTTTCTTTTCAGTTGCAAACTCCATTCCATACATATATATGGGGAGGTAGAAGCTCCAAATCCGTTTTACAGTGAAAACTGCAGGAACTTCAAACCGGCACTAGGAAACAGACTGAGAAAGCAGAGAAAAAGTGTCTCCTTCAACCCGTTCCCTTGGTGCTAGATGAACGAACGTCTCTCAACTTGCTCAGTTATGAGAGAAAATTATGTGTGAAAGCCGTCCTTCACCTAGCTTGTTGGGAACACAAAGTTTCTTTTCAGTTGCAAACTCCATTCCATACTTATATAAGGGGAGGTACTAGCTCCAACTCGGTTTGACATTGAAAAAGGCAGGGACTTCAAACCGGCACTAGGGATCAGACTGAGAAAGCAGAGAAAAAGTGTCTCCTGCAACCCGTTCCCTTGGTGCTAGATGAACGAACGTCTCTCCACTTGCTCTGTTCTGAGAGATAAGTGTGTGTGAAAGCCGTACTTCACCTAGCTTGTTGGGAACACAAAGTTTCTTTTCAGTTGCAAACTCCATTCCATACATATATATGGGGAGGTACAAGCTCCAACTCGTTTTTACAGTGAAAACTGCAGGAACTTCAAACCGGCACTAGGAAACAGACTGAGAAATCAGAGAAAAAGTGTCCCCTGCAACCCGTTCCCTTGGTGCTAGATGAACGAACGACTCTCCACTTGCTCAGTTCTGAGAGATATGTGTGTGTGAAAGCCGTCCTTCACCTAGCTTGTTGGGAACACAAAGTTTCTTTTCAGTTGCAAACTCCATTCCATACATATATATGGGGAGGTACAAGCTCCAACTCGGTTTGCCAGTGAAAACTGCAGGAACTTCAAACCGGCACTAGGAAACAGACTGAGGAAGCAGAGAAAAAGTGTCTCCTGCAACACGTTCCCTTGGTGCTAGATGAACGAACGTCTCTCCACTTGCTCAGTTCTGAGAGATAAGTGTGTGTGAAAGCCGTTCTTCACCTAGCTTGTTGGGAACACAAAGTTTCTTTTCAGTTGCAAACTCCATTCCATACATATATATGGGGAGGTACAAGCTCCAACTCGGTTTTACAGTGAAAACTGCAGGAACTTCAAACCGGCACTAGGAAACAGACTGAGGAAGCAGAGAAAAAGTGTCTCCTGCAACCCGTTCCTTTCGTGCTAGATGAACGAACGTCTCTCCACTTGCTCAGTTCTGAGAGATATGTGCGTGTGAAAGCCGTCCTTCACCTAGCTTTTTGGGAACACAAAGTTTCTTTGCAGTTGCAAACTCCATTTAATACATATATATGGGGAGGTACTAGCTCCAACTCGGTTTGACAGTGAAAACTGCAGGAACTTCAAACCGGCACTAGGAAACAGACTGAGAAAGCAGAGAAAAAGTGTCTCCTGCAACGCGTTCCCTTGGTGCTAGATGAACGAACGTCTCTCCACTTGCTCTGTTCTGAGATTTAAGTGTGTGTGAAAGCCGTCCTTCACCTAGCTTGTTGGGAACACAAAGTTTCTTTTCAGTTGAAAACTCCATTCCATACATATATATGGGGAGGTAGAAGCTCCAACTCCGTTTTACAGTGAAAACTGCTGGAACTTCAAACCGGCACTAGGTAACAGACTGAGAAAGCAGAGAAAAAGTGTCTCCTGCTACCCGTCCCCTTGGTGCTAGATGAACGAATGTCTCTCCACTTGCTCAGTTCTGAGAGATAAGTGTGTGTGAAAGCCGTCCTTCACCTAGCTTGTTGGGAACACAAAGTTTATTTTCAGTTGCAAACTCCATTCCATACATATATATGGGGAGGTAGAAGCTCCAACTCGGTTTTACAGTGAAAACTGCTGGAACTTTAAACCGGCACTAGGTAACAGACTGAGAAAGCAGAGAAAAAGTGGCTCCTGCTACCCGTCCACTTGGTGCTAGATGAACGAACGTCTCTCCACTTGCTCAGTTCTGAGAGATAGGTGCGTGTGAAAGCCGTCCTTCTCCTAGCTTTTTGGGAACACAAAGATTCTTTTCAGTTGCAAACTCCATTCCATACATATATATGGGGAGGTACAAGCTCCAACTCGGTTTGACAGTGAAAACTGCAGGATCTTCAAACCGGCACTAGGAAACAGACTGAGAAAGCAGAGAAAAAGTGTCTCCTGCAACCCGTTCCTTTGGTGCTAGATGAACGAACGTCTCTCCACTTGCTCAGTTCTGAGAGATAAGAGTGTGTGAAAGCCGTCCTTCACCTAGCTTGTTGGGAACACAAAGTTTCTTTTCAGTTGCAAACTCCATTCCATACATATATATGGGGAGGTAGAAGCTCCAACTCGGTTTTACAGTGAAAACTGCTGGAACTTCAAACCGGCACTAGGTAACAGAATGAGAAAGCAGAGAAAAATTGTCTCCTGCTACCCGTCCCCTTGGTGCTAGATGAACGAACGTCTCTCCACTTGCTCAGTTCTGAGAGATAGGTGCGTGTGAAAGCCGTCCTTCTCCTAGCTTTTTGGGAACACAAAGTTTCTTTTCAGTTGCAAACTCCATTCCATACATATATATGGGGAGGTACAAGCTCCAACTCGGTTTGACAGTGAAAACTGCAGGATCTTCAAACCGGCACTAGGAAACAGACTGAGAAAGCAGAGAAAAAGTGTCCCCTGCAACCCGTTTCTTTGGTGCTAGATGAACGAACGTCTCTCCACTTGCTCAGTTCTGAGAGATAAGAGTGTGTGAAAGCCGTACTTCACCTAGCTTGTTGGGAACACAAAGTTTCTTTTCAGTTGCAAACTCCATTCCATACATATATATGGGGAGGTAGAAGCTCCAACTCGGTTTTACAGTGAAAACTGCTGGAACTTCAAACCGGCACTAGGTAACAGACTGAGAAAGCAGAGAAAAAGTGTCTCCTGCTACCCGTCCCCTTGGTGCTAGATGAACGAACGTCTCTCCACTTGCTCAGTTCTGAGAGATAAGTGTGTGTGAAAGCCGTCCTTCACCTAGCTTGTTGGGAACACAAAGTTTCTTTTCAGTTGCAAACTCCATTCCATACATATATATGGGGAGGTAGAAGCTCCAACTCCCTTTTACAGTGAAAACTGCTGGAACTTCAAACCGGCACTAGGTAACAGACTGAGAAAGCAGAGAAAAAGTGTCTCCTTCTACCCGTCCCCTTGGTGCTAGATGAACGAACGTCTCTCCACTTGCTCAGTTCTGAGAGATACGTGCGTGTGAAAGCCGTCCTTCTCCTAGCTTTTTGGGAACACAAAGTTTCTTTTCAGTTGCAAACTCCATTCCATACCTATATATGGGGAGGTACAAGCTCCAACTCGGTTTGACAGTGAAAACTGCAGGATCTTCAGACCGGCACTAGGAAACAGACTGAGAAAGCAGAGAAAAAGTGTCTCCTGCAACCCGTTCCTTTGGTGCTAGATGAACGAACGTCTCTCCACTTGCTCAGTTCTGAGAGATAAGAGTGTGTGAAAGCCGTACTTCACCTAGCTTGTTGGGAACACAAAGTTTCTTTTCAGTTGCAAACTCCATTCCATACATATATATGGGGAGGTAGAAGCTCCAACTCCGTTTTACAGTGAAAACTGCAGGAACTTCAAACCGGCACTAGGAAACAGACTGAGAAAGCAGAGAAAAAGTGTCTCCTTCAACCCGTTCCCTTGGTGCTAGATGAACGAACGTTTCTCAACTTGCTCAGTTATGAGAGAAAATTATGTGTGAAAGCCGTCCTTCACCTAGCTTGTTGGGAACACAAAGTTTCTTTTCAGTTGCAAACTCCATTCCATACTTATATATGGGGAGGTACTAGCTCCAACTCGGTTTGACATTGAAAACTGCAGGAACTTCAAACCGGCACTAGGAAACAGACTGAGAAAGCAGAGAAAAAGTGTCTCCTGCAACCCGTTCCCTTGGTGCTAGATGAACGAACGACTCTCCACTTGCTCTGTTCTGAGAGATAAGTGTGTGTGAAAGCCGTACTTCACCTAGCTTGTTGGGAACACAAAGTTTCTTTTCAGTTGCAAACTCCATTCCATACATATATATGGGGAGGTACAAGCTCCAACTCGTTTTTACAGTGAAAACTGCAGGAACTTCAAACCGGCACTAGGAAACAGACTGAGAAATCAGAGAAAATGTGTCCCCTGCAACCCGTTCCCTTGGTGCTAGATGAACGAACGGCTCTCCACTTGCTCAGTTCTGAGAGATATGTGTGTGTGAAAGCCGTACTTCACCTACCTTGTTGGGAACACAAAGTTTCTTTTCAGTTGCAAACTCCATTCCATACATATATATGGGGAGGTAGAAGCTCCAACTCCGTTTTACAGTGAAAACTGCAGGAACTTCAAACCGGCACTAGGAAACAGACTGAGAAAGCAGAGAAAAAGTGTCCCTTCAACCCGTTCCCTTGGTGCTAGATGAACGAACGTCTCTCAACTTGCTCAGTTATGAGAGAAAATTATGTGTGAAAGCCGTCCTTCACCTAGCTTGTTGGGAACACAAAGTTTCTTTTCAGTTGCAAACTCCATTCCATACTTATATAAGGGGAGGTACTAGCTCCAACTCGGTTTGACATTGAAAAAGGCAGGGACTTCAAACCGGCACTAGGGATCAGACTGAGAAAGCAGAGAAAAAGTGTCTCCTGCAACCCGTTCCCTTGGTGCTAGATGAACGAACGTCTCTCCACTTGCTCTGTTCTGAGAGATAAGTGTGTGTGAAAGCCGTACTTCACCTAGCTTGTTGGGAACACAAAGTTTCTTTTCAGTTGCAAACTCCATTCCATACATATATATGGGGAGGTACAAGCTCCAACTCGTTTTTACAGTGAAAACTGCAGGAACTTCAAACCGGCACTAGGAAACAGACTGAGAAATCAGAGAAAAAGTGTCCCCTGCAACCCGTTCCCTTGGTGCTAGATGAACGAACGACTCTCCACTTGCTCAGTTCTGAGAGATATGTGTGTGTGAAAGCCGTCCTTCACCTAGCTTGTTGGGAACACAAAGTTTCTTTTCAGTTGCAAACTCCATTCCATACATATATATGGGGAGGTACAAGCTCCAACTCGGTTTGCCAGTGAAAACTGCAGGAACTTCAAACCGGCACTAGGAAACAGACTGAGGAAGCAGAGAAAAAGTGTCTCCTGCAACACGTTCCCTTGGTGCTAGATGAACGAACGTCTCTCCACTTGCTCAGTTCTGAGAGATAAGTGTGTGTGAAAGCCGTTCTTCACCTAGCTTGTTGGGAACACAAAGTTTCTTTTCAGTTGCAAACTCCATTCCATACATATATATGGGGAGGTACAAGCTCCAACTCGGTTTTACAGTGAAAACTGCAGGAACTTCAAACCGGCACTAGGAAACAGACTGAGGAAGCAGAGAAAAAGTGTATCCTGCAACCCGTTCCCTTCGTGCTAGATGAACGAACGTCTCTCCACTTGCTCAGTTCTGAGAGATATGTGCGTGTGAAAGCCGTCCTTCACCTAGCTTTTTGGGAACACAAAGTTTCTTTGCAGTTGCAAACTCCATTCCATACATATATATGGGGAGGTACTAGCTCCAACTCGGTTTGACAGTGAAAACTGCAGGAACTTCAAACCGGCACTAGGAAACAGACTGAGAAAGCAGAGAAAAAGTGTCTCCTGCAACGCGTTCCCTTGGTGGTAGATGAACGAACGTCTCTCCACTTGCTCTGTTCTGAGAGTTAAGTGTGTGTGAAAGCCGTCCTTCACCTAGCTTGTTGGGAACACAAAGTTTCTTTTCAGTTGCAAACTCCATTCCATACATATATATGGGGAGGTAGAAGCTCCAACTCCGTTTTACAGTGAAAACTGCTGGAACTTCAAACCGGCACTAGGTAACAGACTGAGAAAGCAGAGAAAAAGTGTCTCCTGCTACCCGTCCCCTTGGTGCTAGATGAACGAACGTCTCTCCACTTGCTCAGTTCTGAGAGATAAGTGTGTGTGAAAGCCGTCCTTCACCTAGCTTGTTGGGAACACAAAGTTTATTTTCAGTTGCAAACTCCATTCCATACATATATATGGGGAGGTAGAAGCTCCAACTCGGTTTTACAGTGAAAACTGCTGGAACTTCAAACCGGCACTAGGTAACAGACTGAGAAAGCAGAGAAAAAGTGTCTCCTGCTACCCGTCCCCTTGGTGCTAGATGAACGAACGTCTCTCCACTTGCTCAGTTCTGAGAGATAGGTGCGTGTGAAAGCCGTCCTTCTCCTAGCTTTTTGGGAACACAAAGTTTCTTTTCAGTTGCAAACTCCATTCCATACATATATATGGGGAGGTACAAGCTCCAACTCGGTTTGACAGTGAAAACTGCAGGATCTTCAAACCGGCACTAGGAAACAGACTGAGAAAGCAGAGAAAAAGTGTCTCCTGCAACCCGTTCCTTTGGTGCTAGATGAACGAACGTCTCTCCACTTGCTCAGTTCTGAGAGATAAGAGTGTGTGAAAGCCTTACTTCACCTAGCTTGTTGGGAACACAAAGTTTCTTTTCAGTTGCAAACTCCATTCCATACATATATATGGGGAGGTAGAAGCTCCAACTCCGTTTTATAGTGAAAACTGCAGGAACTTCAAACCGGCACTAGGTAACAGACTGAGAAAGCAGAGAAAAAGTGTCTCCTGCTACCCGTCCCCTTGGTGCTAGATGAACGAACGTCTCTCCACTTGCTCAGTTCTGAGAGATAAGTGTGTGTGAAAGCCGTCCTTCACCTAGCTTGTTGGGAACACAAAGTTTCTTTTCAGTTGCAAACTCCATTCCATACATATATATGGGGAGGTAGAAGCTCCAACTCGGTTTTACAGTGAAAACTGCTGGAACTTCAAACCGGCACTAGGTAACAGACTGAGAAAGCAGAGAAAAAGTGTCTCCTGCTACCCGTCCCCTTGGTGCTAGATGAACGAACGTCTCTCCACTTGCTCAGTTCTGAGAGATAGGTGCGTGTGAAAGCCGTCCTTCTCCTAGCTTTTTGGGAACACAAAGTTTCTTTTCAGTTGCAAACTCCATTCCATACATATATATGGGGAGGTACAAGCTCCAACTCGGTTTGACAGTGAAAACTGCAGGATCTTCAAATCGGCACTAGGAAACAGACTGAGAAAGCAGAGAAAATGTGTCTCCTGCAACCCGTTCCTTTGGTGCTAGATGAACGAACGTCTCTCCACTTGCTCAGTTCTGAGAGATAAGAGTGTGTGAAAGCCTTACTTCACCTAGCTTGTTGGGAACACAAAGTTTCTTTTCAGTTGCAAACTCCATTCCATACATATATATGGGGAGGTAGAAGCTCCAAATCCGTTTTACAGTGAAAACTGCAGGAACTTCAAACCGGCACTAGGAAACAGACTGAGAAAGCAGAGAAAAAGTGTCTCCTGTAACCCGTTCCCTTGGTGCTAGATGAACGAACGTCTCTCCACTTGCTCAGTTATGAGAGAAAATTATGTGTGAAAGCCGTCCTTCACCTAGCTTGTTGGGAACACAAAGTTTCTTTTCAGTTGCAAACTCCATTCCATACTTATATATGGGGAGGTACTAGCTCCAACTCGGTTTGACATTGAAAAAGGCAGGAACATCAAACCGGCACTAGGAAACAGACTGAGAAAGCAGAGAAAAAGTGTCTCCTGCAACCCGTTCCCTTGGTGCTAGATGAACGAACGTCTCTCCACTTGCTCTGTTCTGAGAGATAAGTGTGTGTGAAAGCCGTCCTTCACCTAGCTTGTTGGGAACACAAAGTTTCTTTTCAGTTGCAAACTCCATTCCATAAATATATATGGGGAGGTACAAGCTCCAACTCCGTTTGCCAGTGAAAACTGCAGGAACTTCAAACCGGCACTAGGAAACAGACTGAGAAAGCAGAGAAAAAGTGTCTCCTGCAACCCGTTCCCTTGGTGCTAGATGAACGAACGTCTCTACACTTGCTCAGTTCTGAGAGATAAGTGTGTGTGAAAGCCGTCCTTCACCTAGCTTGTTGGGAACACAAAGTTTCTTTTCAGTTGCAAACTCCATTCCATACATATATATGGGGAGGTACAAGCTCCAACTCGGTTTGCCAGTGAAAACTGCAGGAACTTCAAACCGGCACTAGGAAACAGACTGAGGAAGCAGAGAAAAAGTGTCTCCTGCAACCCGTTCCCTTGGTGCTAGATGAACGAACGTCTCTCCACTTGCTCAGTTCTGAGAGATATGTGCGTGTGAAAGCCGTCCTTCACCTAGCTTTTTGGGAACACAAAGTTTCTTTACAGTTGCAAACTCCATTCCATACATATATATGGGGAGGTACTAGCTCCAACTCGGTTTGACAGTGAAAACTGCAGGAACTTCAAACCGGCACTAGGAAACAGACTGAGAAAGCAGAGAAAAAGTGTCTCCTGCAACGCGTTCCCTTGGTGCTAGATGAACGAACGTCTCTCCACTTGCTCTGTTCTGAGAGTTAAGTGTGTGTGAAAGCCGTCCTTCACCTAGCTTGTTGGGAACACAAAGTTTCTTTTCAGTTGCAAACTCCATTCCATACATATATATGGGGAGGTAGAAGCTCCAACTCGGTTTTACAGTGAAAACTGCAGGAACTTCAAACCGGCACTAGGAAACAGACTGAGAAAGCAGAGAAAAAGTGTCTCCTGCAACCCGTTCCCTTGGTGCTAGATGAACGAACGTCTCTCCACTTGCTCAGTTCTGAGAGATAAGTGTGTGTGAAAGCCGTCCTTCACCTAGCTTGTTGGGAACACAAAGTTTCTTTTCAGTTGCAAACTCCATTCCATACATATATATGGGGAGGTACAAACTCCAACTCGGTTTTACAGTGAAAACTGCAGGAACTTCAAACCGGCACTAGGAAACAGACTGAGGAAGCAGAGAAAAAGTGTCTCCTGTAACCCGTTCCCTTGGTGCTACATGAAAGAACGTCTCTCCACTTGCTCAGTTCTGAGAGACAAGTGTGTGTGAAAGCCGTCCCTCAACTAGCTTGTTGGGAACACAAAGATTCTTTTCAGTTGCAAACTCCATTCCATACATATATATGGGGAGGTACTAGCTCCAACTCGGTTTGACAGTGAAAACTGCAGGAACTTCAAACCGGCACTAGGAAACAGACTGAGGAAGCAGAGAAAAAGTGTCTCCTGCAACCAGTTCCCTTGGTGCTACATGAAAGAACGTCTCTCCACTTGCTCAGTTTTGAGAGATAAGTGTGTGTGAAAGCCGTCCTTCACCTTGCTTGTTGTGAACACAAAGTTTCTTTTCAGTTGCAAACTCCATTCCATACATATATATGGGGAGGTACAAACTCCAACTCGGTTTTACAGTGAAAACTGCAGGAACTTCAAACCGGCACTAGGAAACAGACTGAGGAAGCAGAGAAAAAGTGTCTCCTGTAACCCGTTCCCTTGGTGCTACATGAAAGAACGTCTCTCCACTTGCTCAGTTCTGAGAGACAAGTGTGTGTGAAAGCCGTCCCTCAACTAGCTTGTTGGGAACACAAAGTTTCTTTTCAGTTGCAAACTCCATTCCATACATATATATGGGGAGGTACTAGCTCCAACTCGGTTTGACAGTGAAAACTGCAGGAACTTCAAACCGGCACTAGGAAACAGACTGAGAAAGCAGAGAAAAAGTGTCTCCTGCAACCCGTTCCCTTGGTGCTAGATGAACGAAAGTCTCTCCACTTGCTCAGTTCTGAGAGATAAGTGTGTGTGAAAGCCGTACTTCACCTTGCTTGTTGGGAACACAAAGTTTCTTTTCAGTTGCAAACTCCATTCCATACATATATATGGGGAGGTAGAAGCTCCAACTCTGTTTTACACTGAAAACTGCAGGAACTTCAAACCGGCACTAGGAAACAGACTGAGAAAGCAGAGAAAAAGTGTCTCCTGCAACCCGTTCCCTTGGTGCTACATGAACGAACGTCTCTCCACTTGCTCAGTTCTGAGAGATAAGTGTGTGTGAAAGCCGTCCTTCACCTAGCTTGTTCGGAACACAAAGTTTCTTTTCATTTTCAAACTCCATTCCATACATATATATGGGGAGGTACTAGCTCCAACTCGGTTTGACAGTGTAAACTGCAGGAACTTCAAACCGGCACTAGGAAACAGACTGAGAAAGCAGAGAAAAAGTGTCTCCTGCAACCCGTTCCCTTGGTGCTAGATGAACGAACGTCTCTCCACTTGCTCAGTTCTGAGAGATAAGTGTGTGTGAAAGCCGTCCTTCACCTAGCTTGTTGGGAACACAAAGTTTCTTTTCAGTTGCAAACTCCATTCCATACATATATATGGGGAGGTACTAGCTCCAACTCGGTTTGACAGTGAAAACTGCAGGAACTTCAAACCGGCACTAGGAAACAGACTGAGAAAGCAGAGAAAAAGTGTCTCCTGCAACCCGTTCCCTTGGTGCTAGATGAACGAACGTCTCTCCACTTGCTCTGTTCTGAGAGATAAGTGTGTGTGAAAGCCGTCCTTCAACTAGCTTGTTGGGAACACAAAGTTTCTTTTCAGTTGCAAACTCCATTCCATACATATATATGGGGAGGTAGAAGCTCCAACTCGGTTTTACAGTGAAAACTGCAGGAACTTCAAACCGGCACTAGGAAACAGACTGAGAAAGCAGAGAAAAAGAGTCCCCTGCAACCCGTTCCCTTGGTGCTAGATGAACGAACGTCTCTCCACTTGCTCAGTTCTGAGAGATAAGTGTGTGTGAAAGCCGTCCTTCACCTAGCTTGTTGGGAACACAAAGTTTCTTTTCAGTTGCAAACTCCATTCCATACATATATATGGGGAGGTACAAGCTCCAACTCGGTTTTACAGTGAAAACTGCAGGAAATTCAAACCGGCACTAGGAAACAGACTGAGGAAGCAGAGAAAAAGTGTCTCCTGCAACCCGTTCCCTTGGTGCTAGATGAACGAACGTCTCTCCACTTGCTCAGTTCTGAGAGATATGTGCGTGTGAAAGCCGTCCTTCACCTAGCTTTTTGGGAACACAAAGTTTCTTTTCAGTTGCAAACTCCATTCCATACATATATATTGGGAGGTACTAGCTCCAACTCGGTTTGACAGTGAAAACTGCAGGAACTTCAAACCGGCACTAGGAAACAGACTGAGAAAGCAGAGAAAAAGTGTCTCCTGCAACGCGTTCCCTTGGTGCTAGATGAACGAACGTCTCTCCACTTGCTCTGTTCTGAGAGTTAAGTGTGTGTGAAAGCCGTCCTTCACCTAGCTTGTTGGGAACACAAAGTTTCTTTTCAGTTGCAAACTCCATTCCATACATATATATGGGGAGGTAGAAGCTCCAACTCGGATTTACAGTGAAAACTGCAGAAACTTCAAACCGGCACTAGGAAACAGACTGAGAAAGCAGAGAAAAAGTGTCTCCTGCAACCCGTTCCCTTGGTGCTACATGAACGAACGTCTCTCCACTTGCTCAGTTCTGAGAGATAAGTGTGTGTGAAAGCCGTCCTTCACCTAGCTTGTTCGGAACACAAAGTTTCTTTTCATTTTCAAACTCCATTCCATACATATATATGGGGAGGTACTAGCTCCAACTCGGTTTGACAGTGTAAACTGCAGGAACTTCAAACCGGCACTAGGAAACAGACTGAGAAAGCAGAGAAAAAGTGTCTCCTGCAACCCGTTCCCTTGGTGCTAGATGAACGAACGTCTCTCCACTTGCTCAGTTCTGAGAGATAATTGTGTGTGAAAGCCGTCCTTCACCTAGCTTGTTGGGAACACAAAGTTTCTTTTCAGTTGCAAACTCCATTCCATACATATATATGGGGAGGTACTAGCTCCAACTCGGTTTGACAGTGAAAACTGCAGGAACTTCAAACCGGCACTAGGAAACAGACTGAGAAAGCAGAGAAAAAGTGTCTCCTGCAACCCGTTCCCTTGGTGCTAGATGAACGAACGTCTCTCCACTTGCTCTGTTCTGAGAGATAAGTGTGTGTGAAAGCCGTCCTTCAACTAGCTTGTTGGGAACACAAAGTTTCTTTTCAGTTGCAAACTCCATTCCATACATATATATGGGGAGGTAGAAGCTCCAACTCGGTTTTACAGTGAAAACTGCAGGAACTTCAAACCGGCACTAGGAAACAGACTGAGAAAGCAGAGAAAAAGAGTCCCCTGCAACCCGTTCCCTTGGTGCTAGATGAACGAACGTCTCTCCACTTGCTCAGTTCTGAGAGATAAGTGTGTGTGAAAGCCGTCCTTCACCTAGCTTGTTGGGAACACAAAGTTTCTTTTCAGTTGCAAACTCCATTCCATACATATATATGGGGAGGTACAAGCTCCAACTCGGTTTTACAGTGAAAACTGCAGGAAATTCAAACCGGCACTAGGAAACAGACTGAGGAAGCAGAGAAAAAGTGTCTCCTGCAACCCGTTCCCTTGGTGCTAGATGAACGAACGTCTCTCCACTTGCTCAGTTCTGAGAGATATGTGCGTGTGAAAGCCGTCCTTCACCTAGCTTTTTGGGAACACAAAGTTTCTTTTCAGTTGCAAACTCCATTCCATACATATATATTGGGAGGTACTAGCTCCAACTCGGTTTGACAGTGAAAACTGCAGGAACTTCAAACCGGCACTAGGAAACAGACTGAGAAAGCAGAGAAAAAGTGTCTCCTGCAACGCGTTCCCTTGGTGCTAGATGAACGAACGTCTCTCCACTTGCTCTGTTCTGAGAGTTAAGTGTGTGTGAAAGCCGTCCTTCACCTAGCTTGTTGGGAACACAAAGTTTCTTTTCAGTTGCAAACTCCATTCCATACATATATATGGGGAGGTAGAAGCTCCAACTCGGATTTACAGTGAAAACTGCAGAAACTTCAAACCGGCACTAGGAAACAGACTGAGAAAGCAGAGAAAAAGTGTCTCCTGCAACCCGTTCCCTTGGTGCTAGATGAACGAACGTCTCTCCACTTGCTCAGTTCTGAGAGATAAGTGTGTGTGAAAGCCGTCCTTCACCTAGCTTGTTGGGAACACAAAGTTTCTTTTTAGTTGCAAACTCCATTCCATACATATATATGGGGAGGTACAAGCTCCAACTCGGTTTTACAGTGAAAACTGCAGGAACTTCAAACCGGCACTAGGAAACAGACTGAGGAAGCAGAGAAAAAGTGTCTCCTGCAACCCGTTCCCTTGGTGCTACATGAAAGAACGTCTCTCCACTTGCTCAGTTCTGAGAGATAAGTGTGTGTGAAAGCCGTCCTTCACATTGCTTGTTGGGAACACAAAGTTTCTTTTCAGTTGCAAACTCCATTCCATACATATATATGGGGAGGTAGAAGCTCCAACTCTGTTTTACAGTGAAAACTGCAGGAACTTCAAACCGGCACTAGGAAGCAGACTGAGAAAGCAGAGAAAAAGTGTCTCCTGCAACGCGTTCCCTTGGTGCTAGATGAACGAACGTCTCTCCACTTGCTCTGTTCTGAGAGTTAAGTGTGTGTGAAAGCCGTCCTTCACCTAGCTTGTTGGGAACACAAAGTTTCTTTTCAGTTGCAAACTCCATTCCATACATATATATGGGGAGGTAGAAGCTCCAACTCGGATTTACAGTGAAAACTGCAGGAACTTCAAACCGGCACTAGGAAACAGACTGAGAAAGCAGAGAAAAAGTGTCTCCTGCAACCCGTTCCCTTGGTGCTAGATGAACGAACGTCTCTCCACTTGCTCAGTTCTGAGAGATAAGTGTGTGTGAAAGCCGTCCTTCACCTAGCTTGTTGGGAACACAAATTTTCTTTTTAGTTTCAAACTCCATTCCATACATATATATGGGGAGGTACAAGCTCCAACTCGGTTTTACAGTGAAAACTGCAGGAACTTCAAACCGGCACTAGGAAACAGACTGAGGAAGCAGAGAAAAAGTGTCTCCTGCAACCCGTTCCCTTGGTGCTACATGAAAGAACGTCTCTCCACTTGCTCAGTTTTGAGAGATAAGTGTGTGTGAAAGCCGTCCTTCACCTTGCTTGTTGGGAACACAAAGTTTCTTTTCAGTTGCAAACTCCATTCCATACATATATATGGGGAGGTAGAAGCTCCAACTCTGTTTTACAGTGAAAACTGCAGGAACTTCAAACCGGCACTAGGAAACAGACTGAGAAAGCAGAGAAAAAGTGTCTCCTGCAACCCGTTCCCTTGGTGCTACATGAACGAACGTCTCTCCACTTGCTCAGTTCTGAGAGATAAATGTGTGTGAAAGCCGTCCTTCACCTAGCTTGTTCGGAACACAAAGTTTCTTTTCAGTTGCAAACTCCATTCCATACATATATATGGGGAGGTACTAGCTCCAACTAGTTTTGACAGTGTAAACTGCAGGAACTTCAAACCGGCACTAGGAAACAGACTGAGAAAGCAGAGAAAAAGTGTCTCCTGCAACCCGTTCCCTTGGTGCTAGATGAACGAACGTCTCTCCACTTGCTCAGTTCTGAGAGATAAGTGTGTGTGAAAGCCGTCCTTCACCTAGCTTGTTGGGAACACAAAGTTTCTTTTCAGTTGCAAACTCCATTCCATACATATATATGGGGAGGTACTAGCTCCAACTCGGTTTGACAGTGAAAACTGCAGGAACTTCAAACCGGCACTAGGAAACAGACTGAGAAAGCAGAGAAAAAGTGTCTCCTGCAACCCGTTCCATTGGTGCTAGATGAACGAACGTCTCTCCACTTGCTCAGTTCTGAGAGATAAGTGTGTGTGAAAGCCGTCCTTCACCTAGCTTGTTGGGAACACAAAGTTTCTTTTCAGTTGCAAACTCTATTCCATACATATATATGGGGAGGTACAAGCTCCAACTCGGTTTTACAGTGAAAACTGCAGGAACTTCTAACCGGCACTAGGAAACAGACTGAGAAAGCAGAGAAAAGTGTCTCCTGCAACCCGTTCCCTTGGTGCTAGAGGAACGAACGTCTCTCCACTTGCACTGTTCTGAGAGATAAGTGTGTGTGAAAGCCGTCCTTCACCTAGCTTGTTGGGAACACAGAGTTTCTTTTCAGTTGCAAACTCCATTCCATACATATATATGGGGAGGTACTAGCTCCAACTAGTTTTGACAGTGTAAACTGCAGGAACTTCAAACCGGCACTAGGAAACAGACTGAGAAAGCAGAGAAAAAGTGTCTCCTGCAACCCGTTCCCTTGGTGCTAGATGAACGGACGTCTCTCCACTTGCTCAGTTCTGAGAGATAAGTGTGTGTGAAAGCCGTCCTTCACCTAGCTTGTTGGGAACACAAAGTTTCTTTTCAGTTGCAAACTCCATTCCATACATATATATGGGGAGGTACTAGCTCCAACTCGGTTTGACAGTGAAAACTGCAGGAACTTCAAACCGGCACTAGGAAACAGACTGAGAAAGCAGAGAAAAAGTGTCTCCTGCAACCCGTTCCATTGGTGCTAGATGAACGAACGTCTCTCCACTTGCTCTGATCTGAGAGATAAGTGTGTTTGAAAGCCGTCCTTCAACTAGCTTGTTGGGAACACAAAGTTTCTTTTCAGTTGCAAACTCCATTCCATACATATATATGGGGAGGTAGAAGCTCCAACTCGATTTTACAGTGAAAACTGCAGGAAATTCAAACCGGCACTAGGAAACAGACTGAGAAAGCAGAGAAAAAGAGTCCCCTGCAACCCGTTCCCTTGGTGCTAGATGAACGAACGTCTCTCCACTTGCTCAGTTCTGAGAGATAAGTGTGTGTGAAAGCCGTCCTTCACCTAGCTTGTTGGGAACACAAAGTTTCTTTTCAGTTGCAAACTCCATTCCATACATATATATGGGGAGGTACAAGCTCCAACTCGCTTTTACTGTGAAAACTGCAGGAACTTCAAACCGGCACTAGGAAACAGACTGAGAAAGCAGAGAAAAAGTGTCTCCTGCAAACCTTTCCCTTGGTGCTAGATGAACGAACGTCTCTCCACTTGCTCAGTTCTGAGAGATAAGTGTGTTTGAAAGCCGTCCCTCAACTAGCTTGTTGGGAACACAAAGTTTCTTTTCAGTTGCAAACTCCATTCCATACATATATATGGGGAGGTACTAGCTCCAACTCTGTTTGACAGTGAAAACTGCAGGAACTTCAAACCGGAACTAGGAAACAGACTGAGAATGCAGAGAAAAAGTGTCTCCTGCAACCCGTTCCCTTGGTGCTAGATGAACGAACGTCTCTCCACTTGCTCTGTTCTCAGAGTTAAGTGTGTGTGAAAGCCGTACTTCACCTAGCTTGTTGGGAACACAAAGTTTCTTTTCAGTTGCAAACTCCATTCCATACATATATATGGGGAGGTAGAAGCTCCAACTCGGTTTGACAGTGAAAACTGCAGGAACTTCAAACCGGCACTAGGAAACAGACTGAGAAATCACAGAAAAAGTGTCCCCTGCAACCCGTTCCCTTGGTGCTAGATGAACGAACGTCTCTCCACTTGCTCAGTTCTGAGAGATAAGTGTGTGTGAAAGCCGTCCTTCACCTAGCTTGTTGGGAACACAAAGTTTCTTTTCAGTTGCAAACTCTATTCCATACATATATATGGGGAGGTACAAGCTCCAACTCGGTTTTACAGTGAAAACTGCAGGAACTTCTAACCGGCACTAGGAAACAGACTGAGAAAGCAGAGAAAAGTGTCTCCTGCAACCCGTTCCCTTGGTGCTAGAGGAACGAACGTCTCTCCACTTGCACTGTTCTGAGAGATAAGTGTGTGTGAAAGCCGTCCTTCACCTAGCTTGTTGGGAACACAGAGTTTCTTTTCAGTTGCAAACTCCATTCCATACATATATATGGGGAGGTACTAGCTCCAACTAGTTTTGACAGTGTAAACTGCAGGAACTTCAAACCGGCACTAGGAAACAGACTGAGAAAGCAGAGAAAAAGTGTCTCCTGCAACCCATTCCCTTGGTGCTAGATGAACGAACGTCTCTCCACTTGCTCAGTTCTGAGAGATAAGTGTGTGTGAAAGCCGTAATTCACCTAGCTTGTTGGGAACACAAAGTTTCTTTTCAGTTGCAAACTCCATTCCATACATATATATGGGGAGGTACTAGCTCCAACTCGGTTTGACAGTGAAAACTGCAGGAACTTCAAACCGGCACTAGGAAACAGACTGAGAAAGCAGAGAAAAAGTGTCTCCTGCAACCCGTTCCATTGGTGCTAGATGAACGAACGTCTCTCCACTTGCTCTGATCTGAGAGATAAGTGTGTTTGAAAGCCGTCCTTCAACTAGCTTGTTGGGAACACAAAGTTTCTTTTCAGTTGCAAACTCCATTCCATACATATATATGGGGAGGTAGAAGCTCCAACTCGATTTTACAGTGAAAACTGCAGGAAATTCAAACCGGCACTAGGAAACAGACTGAGAAAGCAGAGAAAAAGAGTCCCCTGCAACCCGTTCCCTTGGTGCTAGATGAACGAACGTCTCTCCACTTGCTCAGTTCTGAGAGATAAGTGTGTGTGAAAGCCGTCCTTCACCTAGCTTGTTGGGAACACAAAGTTTCTTTTCAGTTGCAAACTCCATTCCATACATATATATGGGGAGGTACAAGCTCCAACTCGCTTTTACTGTGAAAACTGCAGGAACTTCAAACCGGCACTAGGAAACAGACTGAGAAAGCAGAGAAAAAGTGTCTCCTGCAAACCTTTCCCTTGGTGCTAGATGAACGAACGTCTCTCCACTTGCTCAGTTCTGAGAGATAAGTGTGTGTGAAAGCCGTCCCTCAACTAGCTTGTTGGGAACACAAAGTTTCTTTTCAGTTGCAAACTCCATTCCATACATATATATGGGGAGGTACTAGCTCCAACTCTGTTTGACAGTGAAAACTGCAGGAACTTCAAACCGGAACTAGGAAACAGACTGAGAATGCAGAGAAAAAGTGTCTCCTGCAACCCGTTCCCTTGGTGCTAGATGAACGAACGTCTCTCCACTTGCTCTGTTCTCAGAGATAAGTGTGTGTGAAAGCCGTACTTCACCTAGCTTGTTGGGAACACAAAGTTTCTTTTCAGTTGCAAACTCCATTCCATACATATATATGGGGAGGTAGAAGCTCCAACTCGGTTTGACAGTGAAAACTGCAGGAACTTCAAACCGGCACTAGGAAACAGACTGAGAAATCACAGAAAAAGTGTCCCCTGCAACCCGTTCCCTTGGTGCTAGATGAACGAACGTCTCTCCACTTGCTCAGTTCTGAGAGATAAGTGTGTATGAAAGCCGTCCTTCACCAAGCTTGTTGGGAACACAAAGTTTCTTTTCAGTTGCAAACTCCATTCCATACATATATATGGGGAGGTACAAGCTCCAACTCGGTTTTACAGTGAAAACTGCAGGAACTTCAAACCGGCACTAGGAAACAGACTGAGGAAGCAGAGAAAAAGTGTCTCCTGCAACCCGTTCCCTTGGTGCTAGATGAACGAACGTCTCTCCACTTGCTCAGTTCTGAGAGATAAGTGTGTGTGAAAGCCGTCCTTCACCTAGCTTGTTCGGAACACAAAGTTTCTTTTCAGTTGCAAACTCCATTCCATACATATATATGGGGAGGTACTAGCTCCAACTCGGTTTGACAGTGAAAACTGCAGGAACTTCAAATCGGCACTAGGAAACAGACTGAGAAAGCAGAGAAAAAGTGTCTCCTGCAACCCGTTCCCTTGGTGCTAGATGAACGAACGTCTCTCCACTTGCTCAGTTCTGAGAGATAAGTGTGTGTGAAAGCCGACCTTCACCTAGCTTGTTGGGAACACAAAGTTTCTTTTCAGTTGCAAACTCCATTCCATACATATATATGGGGAGGTAGTATCTCCAACTCGGTTTTACAGTGAAAACTGCAGGAACTTCAAACCGGCACTAGGAATCAGACTGAGAAAGCAGAGAAAAAGTGTCTCCTGCAACCCGTTCCCTTGGAGCTAGATGAACGAAAGTCTCTCCACTTGCTCATTTCTGAGAGATAAGTGTGTGTGAAAGACTTCCTTCATATATCTTGTTGGGAACACATAGTTTCTTTTCAGTTGCTAACTCCACTCCATACATATAAATGGGGACGAACTAGCTCCAACTCGTTTTGACAGTGAAAACTGCAGGAACTTCAAACCGGCACTCGGAAACAGACTGAGAAAACAGAGAAAAAGTGTCTCCTGCAACCCGTTCCCTTGGTGCTAGATAAACGAACGTCTCTCCACTTGCTCAGTTCTGAGAGATAAGTGTGTGTGAAAGCCGTACTTCACCTAGCTTGTTGGGAACACAAAGTTTCTTTTCAGTTGCAAACTCCATTCCATACATATATATGGGGAGGTACTAGCTCCAACTCGGTTTGACAGTGAAAACTGCAGGAACTTCAAACCGGCACTAGGAAACAGACTGAGAAAGCAGAGAAAAAGTGTCTCCTGCAACCCGTTCCCTTGGTGCTAGATGAACGAACGTCTCTCCACTTGCTCAGTTCTGAGAGATAAGTGTGTGTGAAAGCCGTCCTTCACCTAGCTTGTTGGGAACACAAAGTTTCTTTTCAGTTGCAAACTCCATTCCATACATATATATGGGGAGGTACTAGCTCCAACTCGGTTTGACAGTGAAAACTGCAGGAACTTCAAACCGGCACTAGGAAACAGACTGAGAAAGCAGAGAAAAAGTGTCTCCTGCAACCCGTTCCATTGGTGCTAGATGAACGAACGTCTCTCCACTTGCTCTGATCTGAGAGATAAGTGTGTTTGAAAGCCGTCCTTCAACTAGCTTGTTGGGAACACAAAGTTTCTTTTCAGTTGCAAACTCCATTCCATACATATATATGGGGAGGTACTAGCTCCAACACGGTGTGACAGTGAAAACTGCAGGAACTTCAAACCGGCACTAGGAAACAGACTGAGAAAGCAGAGAAAAAGTGTATCCTGCAACCCGTTCCCTTGGTGCTAGATTAACGAAAGTCTCTCCACTTGCTCAGTTCTGAAATATAAGTGTGTGTGAAAGCCGTCCTTCACCTAGCTTGTTGGGAACACAAAGTTTCTTTCAGTTGCAAACTCCATTCCATACATATATATGGGGAGGTACTAGCTCCAACTCGGTTTGACAGTGAAAACTGCAGGAACTTCAAACCGGCACTAGGAAACTGACTGAGAAAGCAGAGAAAAAGTGTCTCCTGCAACCCGTTCCCTTGGTGCTAGATGAACGAACGTCTCTCCACTTGCTCAGTTCTGAGAGATAAGTGTGTGTGAAAGCCGTCCTTCACCTAGCTTGTTGGGAACACAAAGTTTCTTTTCAGTTGCAAACTCCATTCCATACATATATATGGGGAGGTACTAACTCCAACTCTGTTTTAAAGTCAAAACTGCAGGAACTTCAAACCGGCACTAGGTAACAGACTGAGAAAGCCGAGAAAAAGCGTCTCCTGCAACCCGTTCCCTTGGTGCTAGATGAACGAAAGTCTCTCCACTTGCTCAGTTCTGAGAGATAAGTGTGTGTGAAAGCCGTCCTTCACCTAGCTTGTTGGGAACACAAAGTTTCTTTTCAGTTGCAAACTCCATTCCATACATATATATGGGGAGGTACAAGCTCCAACTCGGTTTGACAGTGAAAAATGCAGGAACATCAAACCGGCACTAGGAAACAGACTGAGAAAGCAGAGAAAAAGTGTCTCCTGCAACCCGTTCCCTTGGTGCTAGATGAACGAACGTCTCTACACTTGCTCAGTTCTGAGAGATAAGTGTGTGTGAAAGCCGTCCTTCACCTAGCTTGTTGGGAACACAAAGTTTCTTTTCAGTTGCAAACTCCATTCCATACATATATATGGGGAGGTACAAGCTCCAACTCGGTTTGACAGTGAAAACTGCAGGAACTTCAAACCGGCACTAGGAAACAGACTGAGAAAGCAGAGAAAAAGTGTCCCCTGCAACCCGTTCCCTTGGTGCTACATGAACGAACGTCTCTCCACTTGCTCAGTTCTGAGAGATAAGTTTGTGTGAAAGCCGTCCTTCACCTAGCTTGTTGGGAACACAAAGTTTCTTTTCAGTTGCAAACTCCATTCCATACAATTATATGGGGAGGTAATAGCTCCAACTCGGTTTTACAGTGAAAACTGCAGGAACTTCAAACCGGCACTAGGAAACAGACTGAGAAAGCAGAGAAAAAGTGTCTCCTGCAACCCGTTCCCTTGGTGCTAGATGAACGAACGTCTCTCCACTTGCTCAGTTCTGAGAGATAAGTGTGTGTGAAAGCCGTCCTTCACCTAGCTTGTTGGGAACACAAAGTTTCTTTTCAGTTGCAAACTCCATTCCATACATATATATGGGGAGGTACAAGCTCCAACTCGGTTTGACAGTGAAAACTGCAGGAACTTCAAACCGGCACTAGGAAACAGACTGAGAAAGCAGAGAAAAAGTGTCTCCTGCAACCCGTTCCCTTGGTGCTAGATGAACGAACGTCTCTCCACTTGCTCAGTTCTGAGAGATAAGTGTGTGTGAAAGCCGTCCTTCACCTAGCTTGTTGGGAACACAAAGTTTCTTTTCAGTTGCAAACTCCATTCCATACATATATATGAGGAGGTACTAGCTCCAACTCCTTTTGACAGTGAAATCTGCAGGAACTTCAAACCGGCACTAGGAAACAGATTGAGAAAGCTGACAGAAAGTGTCTCCTGCAACCCATTCCCTTGGTGCTAGATGAACGAACTTCTCTCCACTTGCTCAGTTCTGAGAGATAAGTGTGTGTGAAAGCCGTCCTTCACCTAGCTTGTTGGGAACACAAAGTTTATTTTCAGTTGCAAACTCCATTCCATACATATATATGGGGAGGTAGAAGCTCCAACTCGGTTTTACAGTGAAAACTGCTGGAACTTCAAACCGGCACTAGGTAACAGACTGAGAAAGCAGAGAAAAAGTGTCTCCTGCAACCCGTTCCCTTGGTGCTAGATGAACGAACGTCTCTCAACTTGCTCAGTTATGAGAGAAAATTATGTGTGAAAGCCGTCCTTCACCTAGCTTGTTGGGAACACAAAGTTTCTTTTCAGTTGCAAACTCCATTCCATACATATATATGGGGAGGTACTAGCTCCAACTCCGTTTGACAGTAAAAACTGCAGGAACTTCAAATCGGCAATAGGAAACAGATTGAGAAAGCTGACAAAATGTATCTCCTGCAACCCGTTCCCTTGGTGCTAGATGAACGAACGTCTCTCCACTTGCTCAGTTCTGAGAGATAAGTGTGTGTGAAAGCCGTCCTTCACCTAGCTTGTTGGGAACACAAAGTTTCTTTTCAGTTGCAAACACTATTCCATACATATATATGGGGAGGTACTAGCTCCAACTCGGTTTTACAGTGAAAACTGCAGGAACTTCAAACCGGCACTAGGTAACAGACTGAGAAAGCCGAGAAAAAGCGTCTCCTGCAACCCGTTCCCTTGGTGCTAGATGAACGAAAGTCTCTCCACTTGCTCAGTTCTGAGAGATAAGTGTGTGTGAAAGCCGTCCTTCACCTAGCTTGTTGGGAACACAAAGTTTCTTTTCAGTTGCAAACTCCATTCCATACATATATATGGGGAGGTACAAGCTCCAACTCGGTTTGACAGTGAAAACTGCAGGAACTTCAAACCGGCACTAGGAAACAGACTGAGAAAGCAGAGAAAAAGTGTCTCCTGCAACCCGTTCCCTTGGTGCTAGATGAACGAACGTCTCTCCACTTGCTCAGTTCTGAGAGATAAGTGTGTGTGAAAGCCGTCCTTCACCTAGCTTGTTGGGAACACAAAGTTTCTTTTCAGTTGCAAACTCCATTCCATACAATTATATGGGGAGGTAATAGCTCCAACTCGGTTTTACAGTGAAAACTGCAGGAACTTCAAACCGGCACTAGGAAACAGACTGAGAAAGCAGAGAAAAAGTGTCTCCTGCAACCCGTTCCCTTGGTGCTAGATGAACGAACGTCTCTCCACTTGCTCAGTTCTGAGAGATAAATGTGTGTGAAAGCCGTCCTTCACCTAGCTTGTTGGGAACACAAAGTTTCTTTTCAGTTGCAAACTCCATTCCATACATATATATGGGGAGGTACAAGCTCCAACTCGGTTTGACAGTGAAAACTGCAGGAACTTCAAACCGGCACTAGGAAACAGACTGAGAAAGCAGAGAAAAAGTGTCTCCTGCAACCCGTTCCCTTGGTGCTAGATGAACGAACGTCTCTCCACTTGCTCAGTTCTGAGAGATAAGTGTGTGTGAAAGCCGTCCTTCACCTAGCTTGTTGGGAACACAAAGTTTCTTTTCAGTTGCAAACTCCATTCCATACATATATATGAGGAGGTACTAGCTCCAACTCCTTTTGACAGTGAAAACTGCAGGAACTTCAAACCGGCACTAGGAAACAGATTGAGAAAGCTGACAGAAAGTGTCTCCTGCAACCCGTTCCCTTGGTGCTAGATGAACGAACTTCTCTCCACTTGCTCAGTTCTGAGAGATAAGTGTGTGTGAAAGCCGTCCTTCACCTAGCTTGTTGGGAACACAAAGTTTATTTTCAGTTGCAAACTCCATTCCATACATATATATGGGGAGGTAGAAGCTCCAACTCGGTTTTACAGTGAAAACTGCTGGAACTTCAAACCGGCACTAGGTAACAGACTGAGAAAGCAGAGAAAAAGTGTCTCCTGCAACCCGTTCCCTTGGTGCTAGATGAACGAACGTCTCTCAACTTGCTCAGTTATGAGAGAAAATTATGTGTGAAAGCCGTCCTTCACCTAGCTTGTTGGGAACACAAAGTTTCTTTTCAGTTGCAAACTCCATTCCATACATATATATGGGGAGGTAGAAGCTCCAAATCGGTTTTACAGTGAAAACTGCTGGAACTTCAAACCGGCACTAGGTAACAGACTGAGAAAGCAGAGAAAAAGTTTCTCCTGCTACCCGTCCCCTTGGTGCTAGATGAACGAACGTCTCTCCACTTGCTCAGTTCTGAGAGATAGGTGCGTGTGAAAGCCGTCCTTCTCCTAGCTTTTTGGGAACACAAAGTTTCTTTTCAGTTGCAAACTCCATTCCATACATATATATGGGGAGGTACAAGCTCCAACTCGGTTTGACAGTGAAAACTGCAGGATCTTCAAACCGGCACTAGGAAACAGACTGAGAAAGCAGAGAAAAAGTGTCTCCTGCAACCCGTTTCTTTGGTGCTAGATGAACGAACGTCTCTCCACTTGCTCAGTTCTGAGAGATAAGAGTGTGTGAAAGCCGTACTTCACCTAGCTTGTTGGGAACACAAAGTTTCTTTTCAGTTGCAAACTCCATTCCATACATATATATGGGGAGGTAGAAGCTCCAACTCCGTTTTACAGTGAAAACTGCAGGAACTTCAAACCGGCACTAGGAAACAGACTGAGAAAGCAGAGAAAAAGTGTCTCCTGCAACCCGTTCCCTTGGTGCTAGATGAACGAACGTCTCTCCACTTGCTCTTTTCTGAGAGATAAGTGTGGGTGAAAGCCGTACTTCACCTAGCTTGTTGGGAACACAAAGTTTCTTTTCAGTTGCAAACTCCATTCCATACATATATATGGGGAGGTACAAGCTCCAACTCGTTTTTACAGTGAAAACTGCAGGAACTTCAAACCGGCACTAGGAAACAGACTGAGAAATCAGAGAAAAAGTGTCCCCTGCAACCCGTTCCCTTGGTGCTAGATGAACGAACGACTCTCCACTTGCTCAGTTCTGAGAGATATGTGTGTGTGAAAGCCGTCCTTCACCTAGCTTGTTGGGAACACAAAGTTTCTTTTCAGTTGCAAACTCCATTCCATACATATATATGGGGAGGTACAAGCTCCAACTCGGTTTTACAGTGAAAACTGCAGGAAATTCAAACCGGCACTAGGAAACAGACTGAGGAAGCAGAGAAAAAGTGTCTCCTGCAACCCGTTCCCTTGGTGCTAGATGAACGAACGTCTCTCCACTTGCTCAGTTCTGAGAGATATGTGCGTGTGAAAGCCGTCCTTCACCTAGCTTTTTGGGAACACAAAGTTTCTTTTCAGTTGCAAACTCCATTCCATACATATATATGGGGAGGTAGAAGCTCCAACTCGGTTTTACAGTGAAAACTGCTGGAACTTCAAACCGGCACTAGGTAACAGACTGAGAAAGCAGAGAAATAGTGTCTCCTGCTACCCGTCCCCTTGGTGCTAGATGAACGAACGTCTCTCCACTTGCTCAGTTCTGAGAGATAAGTGTGTGTGAAAGTCGTCCTTCACCTAGCTTGTTGGGAACACAAAGTTTCTTTTCAGTTGCAAACTCCATTCCATACATATATATGGGGAGGTAGAAGCTCCAACTCGGTTTTACAGTGAAAACTGCTGGAACTTCAAACCGGCACTAGGTAACAGACTGAGAAAGCAGAGAAAAAGTGTCTCCTGCTACCCGTCCCCTTGGTGCTAGATGAACGAACGTCTCTCCACTTGCTCAGTTCTGAGAGATAGGTGCGTGTGAAAGCCGTCCTTCTCCTAGCTTTTTGGGAACACATAGTTTCTTTTCAGTTGCAAACTCCATTCCATACCTATATATGGGGAGGTACAAGCTCCAACTCGGTTTGACAGTGAAAACTGCAGGATCTTCAAACCGGCACTAGGAAACAGACTGAGAAAGCAGAGAAAAAGTGTCTCCTGCAACCCGTTCCTTTGGTGCTAGATGAACGAACGTCTCTCCACTTGCTCAGTTCTGAGAGATAAGAGTGTGTGAAAGCCGTACTTCACCTAGCTTGTTGGGAACACAAAGTTTCTTTTCAGTTGCAAACTCCATTCCATACATATATATGGGGAGGTAGAAGCTCCAACTCCGTTTTACAGTGAAAACTGCAGGAACTTCAAACCGGCACTAGGAAACAGACTGAGAAAGCAGAGAAAAAGTGTCTCCTTCAACCCGTTCCCTTGGTGCTAGATGAACGAACGTTTCTCAACTTGCTCAGTTATGAGAGAAAATTATGTGTGAAAGCCGTCCTTCACCTAGCTTGTTGGGAACACAAAGTTTCTTTTCAGTTGCAAACTCCATTCCATACTTATATATGGGGAGGTACTAGCTCCAACTCGGTTTGACATTGAAAAAGGCAGGAACTTCAAACCGGCACTAGGAAACAGACTGAGAAAGCAGAGAAAAAGTGTCTCCTGCAACCCGTTCCCTTGGTGCTAGATGAACGAACGTCTCTCCACTTGCTCTGCTCTGAGAGATAAGTGTGTGTGAAAGCCGTACTTCACCTAGCTTGTTGGGAACACAAAGTTTCTTTTCAGTTGCAAACTCCATTCCATACATATATATGGGGAGGTACAAGCTCCAACTCGTTTTTACAGTGAAAACTGCAGGAACTTCAAACCGGCACTAGGAAACAGACTGAGAAATCAGAGAAAAAGTGTCCCCTGCAACCCGTTCCCTTGGTGCTAGATGAACGAACGACTCTCCACTTGCTCAGTTCTGAGAGATATGTGTGTGTGAAAGCCGTACTTCACCTACCTTGTTGGGAACACAAAGTTTCTTTTCAGTTGCAAACTCCATTCCATACATATATATGGGGAGGTAGAAGCTCCAAATCCGTTTTACAGTGAAAACTGCAGGAACTTCAAACCGGCACTAGGAAACAGACTGAGAAAGCAGAGAAAAAGTGTCTCCTTCAACCCGTTCCCTTGGTGCTAGATGAACGAACGTCTCTCAACTTGCTCAGTTATGAGAGAAAATTATGTGTGAAAGCCGTCCTTCACCTAGCTTGTTGGGAACACAAAGTTTCTTTTCAGTTGCAAACTCCATTCCATACTTATATAAGGGGAGGTACTAGCTCCAACTCGGTTTGACATTGAAAAAGGCAGGGACTTCAAACCAGCACTAGGGATCAGACTGAGAAAGCAGAGAAAAAGTGTCTCCTGCAACCCGTTCCCTTGGTGCTAGATGAACGAACGTCTCTCCACTTGCTCTGTTCTGAGAGATAAGTGTGTGTGAAAGCCGTACTTCACCTAGCTTGTTGGGAACACAAAGTTTCTTTTCAGTTGCAAACTCCATTCCATACATATATATGGGGAGGTACAAGCTCCAACTCGTTTTTACAGTGAAAACTGCAGGAACTTCAAACCGGCACTAGGAAACAGACTGAGAAATCAGAGAAAAAGTGTCCCCTGCAACCCGTTCCCTTGGTGCTAGATGAACGAACGACTCTCCACTTGCTCAGTTCTGAGAGATATGTGTGTGTGAAAGCCGTCCTTCACCTAGCTTGTTGGGAACACAAAGTTTCTTTTCAGTTGCAAACTCCATTCCATACATATATATGGGGAGGTACAAGCTCCAACTCGGTTTGCCAGTGAAAACTGCAGGAACTTCAAACCGGCACTAGGAAACAGACTGAGGAAGCAGAGAAAAAGTGTCTCCTGCAACACGTTCCCTTGGTGCTAGATGAACGAACGTCTCTCCACTTGCTCAGTTCTGAGAGATAAGTGTGTGTGAAAGCCGTTCTTCACCTAGCTTGTTGGGAACACAAAGTTTCTTTTCAGTTGCAAACTCCATTCCATACATATATATGGGGAGGTACAAGCTCCAACTCGGTTTTACAGTGAAAACTGCAGGAACTTCAAACCGGCACTAGGAAACAGACTGAGGAAGCAGAGAAAAAGTGTCTCCTGCAACCCGTTCCCTTCGTGCTAGATGAACGAACGTCTCTCCACTTGCTCAGTTCTGAGAGATATGTGCGTGTGAAAGCCGTCCTTCACCTAGCTTTTTGGGAACACAAAGTTTCTTTGCAGTTGCAAACTCCATTCCATACATATATATGGGGAGGTACTAGCTCCAACTCGGTTTGACAGTGAAAACTGCAGGAACTTCAAACCGGCACTAGGAAACAGACTGAGAAAGCAGAGAAAAAGTGTCTCCTGCAACGCGTTCCCTTGGTGCTAGATGAACGAACGTCTCTCCACTTGCTCTGTTCTGAGAGTTAAGTGTGTGTGAAAGCCGTCCTTCACCTAGCTTGTTGGGAACACAAAGTTCTTTTCAGTTGCAAACTCCATTCCATACATATATATGGGGAGGTAGAAGCTCCAACTCGGTTTTACAGTGAAAACTGCTGGAACTTCAAACCGGCACTAGGTAACAGACTGAGAAAGCAGAGAAAAAGTGTCTCCTGCTACCCGTCCCCTTGGTGCTAGATGAACGAACGTCTCTCCACTTGCTCAGTTCTGAGAGATAGGTGCGTGTGAAAGCCGTCCTTCACCTAGCTTTTTGGGAACACAAAGTTTCTTTTCAGTTGCAAACTCCATTCCATACATATATATGGGGAGGTACAAGCTCCAACTCGGTTTGACAGTGAAAACTGCAGGATCTTCAAACCGGCACTAGGAAACAGACTGAGAAAGCAGAGAAAAAGTGTCTCCTGCAACCCGTTTCTTTGGTGCTAGATGAACGAACGTCTCTCCACTTGCTCAGTTCTGAGAGATAAGAGTGTGTGAAAGCCGTACTTCACCTATTTTGTTGGGAACACAAAGTTTCTTTTCAGTTGCAAACTCCATTCCATACATATATATGGGGAGGTAGAAGCTCCAACTCCGTTTTACAGTGAAAACTGCAGGAACTTCAAACCGGCACTAGGAAACAGACTGAGAAAGCAGAGAAAAAGTGTCTCCTGCAACCCGTTCCCTTGGTGCTAGATGAACGAACGTCTCTCAACTTGCTCAGTTATGAGAGAAAATAATGTGTGAAAGCCGTCCTTCACCTAGCTTGTTGGGAACACAAAGTTTCTTTTCAGTTGCAAACTCCATTCCATACATATATATGGGGAGGTACTAGCTCCAACTCGGTTTGACATTGAAAAAGGCAGGAACTTCAAACCGGCACTAGGAAACAGACTGAGAAAGCAGAGAAAAAGTGTCTCCTGCAACCCGTTCCCTTGGTGCTAGATGAACGAACGTCTCTCCACTTGCTCTTTTCTGAGAGATAAGTGTGGGTGAAAGCCGTACTTCACCTAGCTTTTTGGGAACACAAAGTTTCTTTTCAGTTGCAAACTCCATTCCATACATATATATGGGGAGGTACAAGCTCCAACTCGTTTTTACAGTGAAAACTGCAGGAACTTCAAACCGGCACTAGGAAACAGACTGAGAAATCAGAGAAAAAGTGTCCCCTGCAACCCGTTCCCTTGGTGCTAGATGAACGAACGACTCTCCACTTGCTCAGTTCTGAGAGATATGTGTGTGTGAAAGCCGTCCTTCACCTAGCTTGTTGGGAACACAAAGTTTCTTTTCAGTTGCAAACTCCATTCCATACATATATATGGGGAGGTACAAGCTCCAACTCGGTTTGCCAGTGAAAACTGCAGGAACTTCAAACCGGCACTAGGAAACAGACTGAGGAAGCTGAGAAAAAGTGTCTCCTGCAACACGTTCCCTTGGTGCTAGATGAACGAACATCTCTCCACTTGCTCAGTTCTGAGAGATATGTGCGTGTGAAAGCCGTCCTTCACCTAGCTTTTTGGGAACACAAAGTTTCTTTTCAGTTGCAAACTCCATTCCATACATATATATGGGGAGGTACTAGCTCCAACTCGGTTTGACAGTGAAAACTGCAGGAACTTCAAACCGGCACTAGGAAACAGACTGAGAAAGCAGAGAAAAAGTGTCTCCTGCAACGCGTTCCCTTGGTGCTAGATGAACGAACGTCTCTCCACTTGCTCTGTTCTGAGAGTTAAGTGTGTGTGAATGCCGTCCTTCACCTAGCTTGTTGGGAACAGAAAGTTTCTTTTCAGTTGCAAACTCCATTCCATACATATATATGGGGAGGTAGAAGCTCCAACTCGGTTTTACAGTGAAAACTGCTGGAACTTCAAACCGGCACTAGGTAACAGACTGAGAAAGCAGAGAAAAAGTGTCTCCTGCTACCCGTCCCCTTGGTGCTAGATGAACGAACGTCTCTCCACTTGCTCAGTTCTGAGAGATAAGTGTGTGTGAAAGCCGTCCTTCACCTAGCTTGTTGGGAACACAAAGTTTCTTTTCAGTTGCAAACTCCATTCCATACATATATATGGGGAGGTAGAAGCTCCAACTCGGTTTTACAGTGAAAACTGCTGGAACTTCAAACCGGCACTAGGTAACAGACTGAGAAAGCAGAGAAAAAGTGTCTCCTGCTACCCGTCCCCTTGGTGCTAGATGAACGAACGTCTCTCCACTTGCTCAGTTCTGAGAGATAGGTGCGTGTGAAAGCCGTCCTTCTCCTAGCTTTTTGGGAACACAAAGTTTCTTTTCAGTTGCAAACTCCATTCCATACCTATATATGGGGAGGTACAAGCTCCAACTCGGTTTGACAGTGAAAACTGCAGGATCTTCAAACCGGCACTAGGAAACAGACTGAGAAAGCAGAGAAAAAGTGTCTCCTGCAACCCGTTCCTTTGGTGCTAGATGAACGAACGTCTCTCCACTTGCTCAGTTCTGAGAGATAAGAGTGTGTGAAAGCCGTACTTCACCTAGCTTGTTGGGAACACAAAGTTTCTTTTCAGTTGCAAACTCCATTCCATACATATATATGGGGAGGTAGAAGCTCCAACTCCGTTTTACAGTGAAAACTGCAGGAACTTCAAACCGGCACTAGGAAACAGACTGAGAAAGCAGAGAAAAAGTGTCTCCTTCAACCCGTTCCCTTGGTGCTAGATGAACGAACGTTTCTCAACTTGCTCAGTTATGAGAGAAAATTATGTGTGAAAGCCGTCCTTCACCTAGCTTGTTGGGAACACAAAGTTTCTTTTCAGTTGCAAACTCCATTCCATACTTATATATGGGGAGGTACTAGCTCCAACTCGGTTTGACATTGAAAAAGGCAGGAACTTCAAACCGGCACTAGGAAACAGACTGAGAAAGCAGAGAAAAAGTGTCTCCTGCAACCCGTTCCCTTGGTGCTAGATGAACGAACGTCTCTCCACTTGCTCTGCTCTGAGAGATAAGTGTGTGTGAAAGCCGTACTTCACCTAGCTTGTTGGGAACACAAAGTTTCTTTTCAGTTGCAAACTCCATTCCATACATATATATGGGGAGGTACAAGCTCCAACTCGTTTTTACAGTGAAAACTGCAGGAACTTCAAACCGGCACTAGGAAACAGACTGAGAAATCAGAGAAAAGTGTCCCCTGCAACCCGTTCCCTTGGTGCTAGATGAACGAACGACTCTCCACTTGCTCAGTTCTGAGAGATATGTGTGTGTGAAAGCCGTACTTCACCTACCTTGTTGGGAACACAAAGTTTCTTTTCAGTTGCAAACTCCATTCCATACATATATATGGGGAGGTAGAAGCTCCAACTCCGTTTTACAGTGAAAACTGCAGGAACTTCAAACCGGCACTAGGAAACAGACTGAGAAAGCAGAGAAAAAGTGTCTCCTTCAACCCGTTCCCTTGGTGCTAGATGAACGAACGTCTCTCAACTTGCTCAGTTATGAGAGAAAATTATGTGTGAAAGCCGTCCTTCACCTAGCTTGTTGGGAACACAAAGTTTCTTTTCAGTTGCAAACTCCATTCCATACTTATATAAGGGGAGGTACTAGCTCCAACTCGGTTTGACATTGAAAAAGGCAGGGACTTCAAACCGGCACTAGGGATCAGACTGAGAAAGCAGAGAAAAAGTGTCTCCTGCAACCCGTTCCCTTGGTGCTAGATGAACGAACGTCTCTCCACTTGCTCTGTTCTGAGAGATAAGTGTGTGTGAAAGCCGTACTTCACCTAGCTTGTTGGGAACACAAAGTTTCTTTTCAGTTGCAAACTCCATTCCATACATATATATGGGGAGGTACAAGCTCCAACTCGTTTTTACAGTGAAAACTGCAGGAACTTCAAACCGGCACTAGGAAACAGACTGAGAAATCAGAGAAAAAGTGTCCCCTGCAACCCGTTCCCTTGGTGCTAGATGAACGAACGACTCTCCACTTGCTCAGTTCTGAGAGATATGTGTGTGTGAAAGCCGTCCTTCACCTAGCTTGTTGGGAACACAAAGTTTCTTTTCAGTTGCAAACTCCATTCCATACATATATATGGGGAGGTACAAGCTCCAACTCGGTTTGCCAGTGAAAACTGCAGGAACTTCAAACCGGCACTAGGAAACAGACTGAGGAAGCAGAGAAAAAGTGTCTCCTGCAACACGTTCCCTTGGTGCTAGATGAACGAACGTCTCTCCACTTGCTCAGTTCTGAGAGATAAGTGTGTGTGAAAGCCGTTCTTCACCTAGCTTGTTGGGAACACAAAGTTTCTTTTCAGTTGCAAACTCCATTCCATACATATATATGGGGAGGTACAAGCTCCAACTCGGTTTTACAGTGAAAACTGCAGGAACTTCAAACCGGCACTAGGAAACAGACTGAGGAAGCAGAGAAAAAGTGTCTCCTGCAACCCGTTCCCTTCGTGCTAGATGAACGAACGTCTCTCCACTTGCTCAGTTCTGAGAGATATGTGCGTGTGAAAGCCGTCCTTCACCTAGCTTTTTGGGAACACAAAGTTTCTTTGCAGTTGCAAACTCCATTCCATACATATATATGGGGAGGTACTAGCTCCAACTCGGTTTGACAGTGAAAACTGCAGGAACTTCAAACCGGCACTAGGAAACAGACTGAGAAAGCAGAGAAAAAGTGTCTCCTGCAACGCGTTCCCTTGGTGCTAGATGAACGAACGTCTCTCCACTTGCTCTGTTCTGAGAGTTAAGTGTGTGTGAAAGCCGTCCTTCACCTAGCTTGTTGGGAACACAAAGTTTCTTTTCAGTTGAAAACTCCATTCCATACATATATATGGGGAGGTAGAAGCTCCAACTCCGTTTTACAGTGAAAACTGCTGGAACTTCAAACCGGCACTAGGTAACAGACTGAGAAAGCAGAGAAAAAGTGTCTCCTGCTACCCGTCCCCTTGGTGCTAGATGAACGAACGTCTCTCCACTTGCTCAGTTCTGAGAGATAAGTGTGTGTGAAAGCCGTCCTTCACCTAGCTTGTTGGGAACACAAAGTTTATTTTCAGTTGCAAACTCCATTCCATACATATATATGGGGAGGTAGAAGCTCCAACTCGGTTTTACAGTGAAAACTGCTGGAACTTCAAACCGGCACTAGGTAACAGACTGAGAAAGCAGAGAAAAAGTGGCTCCTGCTACCCGTCCACTTGGTGCTAGATGAACGAACGTCTCTCCACTTGCTCAGTTCTGAGAGATAAGAGTGTGTAAAAGCCTTACTTCACCTAGCTTGTTGGGAACACAAAGTTTCTTTTCAGTTGCAAACTCCATTCCATACATATATATGGGGAGGTAGAAGCTCCAACTCCGTTTTATAGTGAAAACTGCAGGAACTTCAAACCGGCACTAGGTAACAGACTGAGAAAGCAGAGAAAAAGTGTCTCCTGCTACCCGTCCCCTTGGTGCTAGATGAACGAACGTCTCTCCACTTGCTCAGTTCTGAGAGATAAGTGTGTGTGAAAGCCGTCCTTCACCTAGCTTGTTGGGAACACAAAGTTTCTTTTCAGTTGCAAACTCCATTCCATACATATATATGGGGAGGTAGAAGCTCCAACTCGGTTTTACAGTGAAAACTGCTGGAACTTCAAACCGGCACTAGGTAACAGACTGAGAAAGCAGAGAAAAATTGTCTCCTGCTACCCGTCCCCTTGGTGCTAGATGAACGAACGTCTCTCCACTTGCTCAGTTCTGAGAGATAGGTGCGTGTGAAAGCCGTCCTTCTCCTAGCTTTTTGGGAACACAAAGTTTCTTTTCAGTTGCAAACTCCATTCCATACATATATATGGGGTGGTACAAGCTCCAACTCGGTTTGACAGTGAAAACTGCAGGATCTTCAAACCGGCACTAGGAAACAGACTGAGAAAGCAGAGAAAAAGTGTCTCCTGCAACCCGTTTCTTTGGTGCTAGATGAACGAACGTCTCTCCACTTGCTCAGTTCTGAGAGATAAGAGTGTGTGAAAGCCGTACTTCACCTAGCTTGTTGGGAACACAAAGTTTCTTTTCAGTTGCAAACTCCATTCCATACATATATATGGGGAGGTAGAAGCTCCAACTCGGTTTTACAGTGAAAACTGCTGGAACTTCAAACCGGCACTAGGTAACAGACTGAGAAAGCAGAGAAAAAGTGTCTCCTGCTACCCGTCCCCTTGGTGCTAGATGAACGAACGTCTCTCCACTTGCTCAGTTCTGAGAGATAAGTGTGTGTGAAAGCCGTCCTTCACCTAGCTTGTTGGGAACACAAAGTTTATTTTCAGTTGCAAACTCCATTCCATACATATATATGGGGAGGTAGAAGCTCCAACTCGGTTTTACAGTGAAAACTGCTGGAACTTCAAACCGGCACTAGGTAACAGACTGAGAAAGCAGAGAAAAAGTGGCTCCTGCTACCCGTCCACTTGGTGCTAGATGAACGAACGTCTCTCCACTTGCTCAGTTCTGAGAGATAAGAGTGTGTAAAAGCCTTACTTCACCTAGCTTGTTGGGAACACAAAGTTTCTTTTCAGTTGCAAACTCCATTCCATACATATATATGGGGAGGTACAAGCTCCAACTCGGTTTTACAGTGAAAACTGCAGGAACTTCAAACCGGCACTAGGAAACAGACTGAGGAAGCAGAGAAAAAGTGTCTCCTGCAACCCGTTCCCTTCGTGCTAGATGAACGAACGTCTCTCCACTTGCTCAGTTCTGAGAGATATGTGCGTGTGAAAGCCGTCCTTCACCTAGCTTTTTGGGAACACAAAGTTTCTTTGCAGTTGCAAACTCCATTCCATACATATATATGGGGAGGTACTAGCTCCAACTCGGTTTGACAGTGAAAACTGCAGGAACTTCAAACCGGCACTAGGAAACAGACTGAGAAAGCAGAGAAAAAGTGTCTCCTGCAACGCGTTCCCTTGGTGCTAGATGAACGAACGTCTCTCCACTTGCTCTGTTCTGAGAGTTAAGTGTGTGTGAAAGCCGTCCTTCACCTAGCTTGTTGGGAACACAAAGTTTCTTTTCAGTTGAAAACTCCATTCCATACATATATATGGGGAGGTAGAAGCTCCAACTCCGTTTTACAGTGAAAACTGCTGGAACTTCAAACCGGCACTAGGTAACAGACTGAGAAAGCAGAGAAAAAGTGTCTCCTGCTACCCGTCCCCTTGGTGCTAGATGAACGAACGTCTCTCCACTTGCTCAGTTCTGAGAGATAAGTGTGTGTGAAAGCCGTCCTTCACCTAGCTTGTTGGGAACACAAAGTTTATTTTCAGTTGCAAACTCCATTCCATACATATATATGGGGAGGTAGAAGCTCCAACTCGGTTTTACAGTGAAAACTGCTGGAACTTCAAACCGGCACTAGGTAACAGACTGAGAAAGCAGAGAAAAAGTGGCTCCTGCTACCCGTCCACTTGGTGCTAGATGAACGAACGTCTCTCCACTTGCTCAGTTCTGAGAGATAAGAGTGTGTAAAAGCCTTACTTCACCTAGCTTGTTGGGAACACAAAGTTTCTTTTCAGTTGCAAACTCCATTCCATACATATATATGGGGAGGTAGAAGCTCCAACTCCGTTTTATAGTGAAAACTGCAGGAACTTCAAACCGGCACTAGGTAACAGACTGAGAAAGCAGAGAAAAAGTGTCTCCTGCTACCCGTCCCCTTGGTGCTAGATGAACGAACGTCTCTCCACTTGCTCAGTTCTGAGAGATAAGTGTGTGTGAAAGCCGTCCTTCACCTAGCTTGTTGGGAACACAAAGTTTCTTTTCAGTTGCAAACTCCATTCCATACATATATATGGGGAGGTAGAAGCTCCAACTCGGTTTTACAGTGAAAACTGCTGGAACTTCAAACCGGCACTAGGTAACAGACTGAGAAAGCAGAGAAAAATTGTCTCCTGCTACCCGTCCCCTTGGTGCTAGATGAACGAACGTCTCTCCACTTGCTCAGTTCTGAGAGATAGGTGCGTGTGAAAGCCGTCCTTCTCCTAGCTTTTTGGGAACACAAAGTTTCTTTTCAGTTGCAAACTCCATTCCATACATATATATGGGGTGGTACAAGCTCCAACTCGGTTTGACAGTGAAAACTGCAGGATCTTCAAACCGGCACTAGGAAACAGACTGAGAAAGCAGAGAAAAAGTGTCTCCTGCAACCCGTTTCTTTGGTGCTAGATGAACGAACGTCTCTCCACTTGCTCAGTTCTGAGAGATAAGAGTGTGTGAAAGCCGTACTTCACCTAGCTTGTTGGGAACACAAAGTTTCTTTTCAGTTGCAAACTCCATTCCATACATATATATGGGGAGGTAGAAGCTCCAACTCGGTTTTACAGTGAAAACTGCTGGAACTTCAAACCGGCACTAGGTAACAGACTGAGAAAGCAGAGAAAAAGTGTCTCCTGCTACCCGTCCCCTTGGTGCTAGATGAACGAACGTCTCTCCACTTGCTCAGTTCTGAGAGATAAGTGTGTGTGAAAGCCGTCCTTCACCTAGCTTGTTGGGAACACAAAGTTTATTTTCAGTTGCAAACTCCATTCCATACATATATATGGGGAGGTAGAAGCTCCAACTCGGTTTTACAGTGAAAACTGCTGGAACTTCAAACCGGCACTAGGTAACAGACTGAGAAAGCAGAGAAAAAGTGGCTCCTGCTACCCGTCCACTTGGTGCTAGATGAACGAACGTCTCTCCACTTGCTCAGTTCTGAGAGATAAGAGTGTGTAAAAGCCTTACTTCACCTAGCTTGTTGGGAACACAAAGTTTCTTTTCAGTTGCAAACTCCATTCCATACATATATATGGGGAGGTAGAAGCTCCAACTCCGTTTTATAGTGAAAACTGCAGGAACTTCAAACCGGCACTAGGTAACAGACTGAGAAAGCAGAGAAAAAGTGTCTCCTGCTACCCGTCCCCTTGGTGCTAGATGAACGAACGTCTCTCCACTTGCTCAGTTCTGAGAGATAAGTGTGTGTGAAAGCCGTCCTTCACCTAGCTTGTTGGGAACACAAAGTTTCTTTTCAGTTGCAAACTCCATTCCATACATATATATGGGGAGGTAGAAGCTCCAACTCGGTTTTACAGTGAAAACTGCTGGAACTTCAAACCGGCACTAGGTAACAGACTGAGAAAGCAGAGAAAAATTGTCTCCTGCTACCCGTCCCCTTGGTGCTAGATGAACGAACGTCTCTCCACTTGCTCAGTTCTGAGAGATAGGTGCGTGTGAAAGCCGTCCTTCTCCTAGCTTTTTGGGAACACAAAGTTTCTTTTCAGTTGCAAACTCCATTCCATACATATATATGGGGTGGTACAAGCTCCAACTCGGTTTGACAGTGAAAACTGCAGGATCTTCAAACCGGCACTAGGAAACAGACTGAGAAAGCAGAGAAAAAGTGTCTCCTGCAACCCGTTTCTTTGGTGCTAGATGAACGAACGTCTCTCCACTTGCTCAGTTCTGAGAGATAAGAGTGTGTGAAAGCCGTACTTCACCTAGCTTGTTGGGAACACAAAGTTTCTTTTCAGTTGCAAACTCCATTCCATACATATATATGGGGAGGTAGAAGCTCCAACTCGGTTTTACAGTGAAAACTGCTGGAACTTCAAACCGGCACTAGGTAACAGACTGAGAAAGCAGAGAAAAAGTGTCTCCTGCTACCCGTCCCCTTGGTGCTAGATGAACGAACGTCTCTCCACTTGCTCAGTTCTGAGAGATAAGTGTGTGTGAAAGCCGTCCTTCACCTAGCTTGTTGGGAACACAAAGTTTCTTTTCAGTTGCAAACTCCATTCCATACATATATATGGGGAGGTAGAAGCTCCAACTCCGTTTTACAGTGAAAACTGCTGGAACTTCAAACCGGCACTAGGTAACAGACTGAGAAAGCAGAGAAAAAGTGTCTCCTGCTACCCGTCCCCTTGGTGCTAGATGAACGAACGTCTCTCCACTTGCTCAGTTCTGAGAGATAGGTGCGTGTGAAAGCCGTCCTTCTCCTAGCTTTTTGGGAACACAAAGTTTCTTTTCAGTTGCAAACTCCATTCCATACCTATATATGGGGAGGTACAAGCTCCAACTCGGTTTGACAGTGAAAACTGCAGGATCTTCAAACCGGCACTAGGAAACAGACTGAGAAAGCAGAGAAAAAGTGTCTCCTGCAACCCGTTCCTTTGGTGCTAGATGAACGAACGTCTCTCCACTTGCTCAGTTCTGAGAGATAAGAGTGTGTGAAAGCCGTACTTCACCTAGCTTGTTGGGAACACAAAGTTTCTTTTCAGTTGCAAACTCCATTCCATACATATATATGGGGAGGTAGAAGCTCCAACTCGGTTTTACAGTGAAAACTGCTGGAACTTCAAACCGGCACTAGGTAACAGACTGAGAAAGCAGAGAAATAGTGTCTCCTGCTACCCGTCCCCTTGGTGCTAGATGAACGAACGTCTCTCCACTTGCTCAGTTCTGAGAGATAAGTGTGTGTGAAAGTCGTCCTTCACCTAGCTTGTTGGGAACACAAAGTTTCTTTTCAGTTGCAAACTCCATTCCATACATATATATGGGGAGGTAGAAGCTCCAACTCGGTTTTACAGTGAAAACTGCTGGAACTTCAAACCGGCACTAGGTAACAGACTGAGAAAGCAGAGAAAAAGTGTCTCCTGCTACCCGTCCCCTTGGTGCTAGATGAACGAACGTCTCTCCACTTGCTCAGTTCTGAGAGATAGGTGCGTGTGAAAGCCGTCCTTCTCCTAGCTTTTTGGGAACACATAGTTTCTTTTCAGTTGCAAACTCCATTCCATACCTATATATGGGGAGGTACAAGCTCCAACTCGGTTTGACAGTGAAAACTGCAGGATCTTCAAACCGGCACTAGGAAACAGACTGAGAAAGCAGAGAAAAAGTGTCTCCTGCAACCCGTTCCTTTGGTGCTAGATGAACGAACGTCTCTCCACTTGCTCAGTTCTGAGAGATAAGAGTGTGTGAAAGCCGTACTTCACCTAGCTTGTTGGGAACACAAAGTTTCTTTTCAGTTGCAAACTCCATTCCATACATATATATGGGGAGGTAGAAGCTCCAACTCCGTTTTACAGTGAAAACTGCAGGAACTTCAAACCGGCACTAGGAAACAGACTGAGAAAGCAGAGAAAAAGTGTCTCCTTCAACCCGTTCCCTTGGTGCTAGATGAACGAACGTTTCTCAACTTGCTCAGTTATGAGAGAAAATTATGTGTGAAAGCCGTCCTTCACCTAGCTTGTTGGGAACACAAAGTTTCTTTTCAGTTGCAAACTCCATTCCATACTTATATATGGGGAGGTACTAGCTCCAACTCGGTTTGACATTGAAAAAGGCAGGAACTTCAAACCGGCACTAGGAAACAGACTGAGAAAGCAGAGAAAAAGTGTCTCCTGCAACCCGTTCCCTTGGTGCTAGATGAACGAACGTCTCTCCACTTGCTCTGCTCTGAGAGATAAGTGTGTGTGAAAGCCGTACTTCACCTAGCTTGTTGGGAACACAAAGTTTCTTTTCAGTTGCAAACTCCATTCCATACATATATATGGGGAGGTACAAGCTCCAACTCGTTTTTACAGTGAAAACTGCAGGAACTTCAAACCGGCACTAGGAAACAGACTGAGAAATCAGAGAAAAAGTGTCCCCTGCAACCCGTTCCCTTGGTGCTAGATGAACGAACGACTCTCCACTTGCTCAGTTCTGAGAGATATGTGTGTGTGAAAGCCGTACTTCACCTACCTTGTTGGGAACACAAAGTTTCTTTTCAGTTGCAAACTCCATTCCATACATATATATGGGGAGGTAGAAGCTCCAAATCCGTTTTACAGTGAAAACTGCAGGAACTTCAAACCGGCACTAGGAAACAGACTGAGAAAGCAGAGAAAAAGTGTCTCCTTCAACCCGTTCCCTTGGTGCTAGATGAACGAACGTCTCTCAACTTGCTCAGTTATGAGAGAAAATTATGTGTGAAAGCCGTCCTTCACCTAGCTTGTTGGGAACACAAAGTTTCTTTTCAGTTGCAAACTCCATTCCATACTTATATAAGGGGAGGTACTAGCTCCAACTCGGTTTGACATTGAAAAAGGCAGGGACTTCAAACCGGCACTAGGGATCAGACTGAGAAAGCAGAGAAAAAGTGTCTCCTGCAACCCGTTCCCTTGGTGCTAGATGAACGAACGTCTCTCCACTTGCTCTGTTCTGAGAGATAAGTGTGTGTGAAAGCCGTACTTCACCTAGCTTGTTGGGAACACAAAGTTTCTTTTCAGTTGCAAACTCCATTCCATACATATATATGGGGAGGTACAAGCTCCAACTCGTTTTTACAGTGAAAACTGCAGGAACTTCAAACCGGCACTAGGAAACAGACTGAGAAATCAGAGAAAAAGTGTCCCCTGCAACCCGTTCCCTTGGTGCTAGATGAACGAACGACTCTCCACTTGCTCAGTTCTGAGAGATATGTGTGTGTGAAAGCCGTCCTTCACCTAGCTTGTTGGGAACACAAAGTTTCTTTTCAGTTGCAAACTCCATTCCATACATATATATGGGGAGGTACAAGCTCCAACTCGGTTTGCCAGTGAAAACTGCAGGAACTTCAAACCGGCACTAGGAAACAGACTGAGGAAGCAGAGAAAAAGTGTCTCCTGCAACACGTTCCCTTGGTGCTAGATGAACGAACGTCTCTCCACTTGCTCAGTTCTGAGAGATAAGTGTGTGTGAAAGCCGTTCTTCACCTAGCTTGTTGGGAACACAAAGTTTCTTTTCAGTTGCAAACTCCATTCCATACATATATATGGGGAGGTACAAGCTCCAACTCGGTTTTACAGTGAAAACTGCAGGAACTTCAAACCGGCACTAGGAAACAGACTGAGGAAGCAGAGAAAAAGTGTCTCCTGCAACCCGTTCCCTTCGTGCTAGATGAACGAACGTCTCTCCACTTGCTCAGTTCTGAGAGATATGTGCGTGTGAAAGCCGTCCTTCACCTAGCTTTTTGGGAACACAAAGTTTCTTTGCAGTTGCAAACTCCATTCCATACATATATATGGGGAGGTACTAGCTCCAACTCGGTTTGACAGTGAAAACTGCAGGAACTTCAAACCGGCACTAGGAAACAGACTGAGAAAGCAGAGAAAAAGTGTCTCCTGCAACGCGTTCCCTTGGTGCTAGATGAACGAACGTCTCTCCACTTGCTCTGTTCTGAGAGTTAAGTGTGTGTGAAAGCCGTCCTTCACCTAGCTTGTTGGGAACACAAAGTTCTTTTCAGTTGCAAACTCCATTCCATACATATATATGGGGAGGTAGAAGCTCCAACTCGGTTTTACAGTGAAAACTGCTGGAACTTCAAACCGGCACTAGGTAACAGACTGAGAAAGCAGAGAAAAAGTGTCTCCTGCTACCCGTCCCCTTGGTGCTAGATGAACGAACGTCTCTCCACTTGCTCAGTTCTGAGAGATAGGTGCGTGTGAAAGCCGTCCTTCACCTAGCTTTTTGGGAACACAAAGTTTCTTTTCAGTTGCAAACTCCATTCCATACATATATATGGGGAGGTACAAGCTCCAACTCGGTTTGACAGTGAAAACTGCAGGATCTTCAAACCGGCACTAGGAAACAGACTGAGAAAGCAGAGAAAAAGTGTCTCCTGCAACCCGTTTCTTTGGTGCTAGATGAACGAACGTCTCTCCACTTGCTCAGTTCTGAGAGATAAGAGTGTGTGAAAGCCGTACTTCACCTATTTTGTTGGGAACACAAAGTTTCTTTTCAGTTGCAAACTCCATTCCATACATATATATGGGGAGGTAGAAGCTCCAACTCCGTTTTACAGTGAAAACTGCAGGAACTTCAAACCGGCACTAGGAAACAGACTGAGAAAGCAGAGAAAAAGTGTCTCCTGCAACCCGTTCCCTTGGTGCTAGATGAACGAACGTCTCTCAACTTGCTCAGTTATGAGAGAAAATAATGTGTGAAAGCCGTCCTTCACCTAGCTTGTTGGGAACACAAAGTTTCTTTTCAGTTGCAAACTCCATTCCATACATATATATGGGGAGGTACTAGCTCCAACTCGGTTTGACATTGAAAAAGGCAGGAACTTCAAACCGGCACTAGGAAACAGACTGAGAAAGCAGAGAAAAAGTGTCTCCTGCAACCCGTTCCCTTGGTGCTAGATGAACGAACGTCTCTCCACTTGCTCTTTTCTGAGAGATAAGTGTGGGTGAAAGCCGTACTTCACCTAGCTTTTTGGGAACACAAAGTTTCTTTTCAGTTGCAAACTCCATTCCATACATATATATGGGGAGGTACAAGCTCCAACTCGTTTTTACAGTGAAAACTGCAGGAACTTCAAACCGGCACTAGGAAACAGACTGAGAAATCAGAGAAAAAGTGTCCCCTGCAACCCGTTCCCTTGGTGCTAGATGAACGAACGACTCTCCACTTGCTCAGTTCTGAGAGATATGTGTGTGTGAAAGCCGTCCTTCACCTAGCTTGTTGGGAACACAAAGTTTCTTTTCAGTTGCAAACTCCATTCCATACATATATATGGGGAGGTACAAGCTCCAACTCGGTTTGCCAGTGAAAACTGCAGGAACTTCAAACCGGCACTAGGAAACAGACTGAGGAAGCTGAGAAAAAGTGTCTCCTGCAACACGTTCCCTTGGTGCTAGATGAACGAACATCTCTCCACTTGCTCAGTTCTGAGAGATATGTGCGTGTGAAAGCCGTCCTTCACCTAGCTTTTTGGGAACACAAAGTTTCTTTTCAGTTGCAAACTCCATTCCATACATATATATGGGGAGGTACTAGCTCCAACTCGGTTTGACAGTGAAAACTGCAGGAACTTCAAACCGGCACTAGGAAACAGACTGAGAAAGCAGAGAAAAAGTGTCTCCTGCAACGCGTTCCCTTGGTGCTAGATGAACGAACGTCTCTCCACTTGCTCTGTTCTGAGAGTTAAGTGTGTGTGAATGCCGTCCTTCACCTAGCTTGTTGGGAACAGAAAGTTTCTTTTCAGTTGCAAACTCCATTCCATACATATATATGGGGAGGTAGAAGCTCCAACTCGGTTTTACAGTGAAAACTGCTGGAACTTCAAACCGGCACTAGGTAACAGACTGAGAAAGCAGAGAAAAAGTGTCTCCTGCTACCCGTCCCCTTGGTGCTAGATGAACGAACGTCTCTCCACTTGCTCAGTTCTGAGAGATAAGTGTGTGTGAAAGCCGTCCTTCACCTAGCTTGTTGGGAACACAAAGTTTCTTTTCAGTTGCAAACTCCATTCCATACATATATATGGGGAGGTAGAAGCTCCAACTCGGTTTTACAGTGAAAACTGCTGGAACTTCAAACCGGCACTAGGTAACAGACTGAGAAAGCAGAGAAAAAGTGTCTCCTGCTACCCGTCCCCTTGGTGCTAGATGAACGAACGTCTCTCCACTTGCTCAGTTCTGAGAGATAGGTGCGTGTGAAAGCCGTCCTTCTCCTAGCTTTTTGGGAACACAAAGTTTCTTTTCAGTTGCAAACTCCATTCCATACCTATATATGGGGAGGTACAAGCTCCAACTCGGTTTGACAGTGAAAACTGCAGGATCTTCAAACCGGCACTAGGAAACAGACTGAGAAAGCAGAGAAAAAGTGTCTCCTGCAACCCGTTCCTTTGGTGCTAGATGAACGAACGTCTCTCCACTTGCTCAGTTCTGAGAGATAAGAGTGTGTGAAAGCCGTACTTCACCTAGCTTGTTGGGAACACAAAGTTTCTTTTCAGTTGCAAACTCCATTCCATACATATATATGGGGAGGTAGAAGCTCCAACTCCGTTTTACAGTGAAAACTGCAGGAACTTCAAACCGGCACTAGGAAACAGACTGAGAAAGCAGAGAAAAAGTGTCTCCTTCAACCCGTTCCCTTGGTGCTAGATGAACGAACGTTTCTCAACTTGCTCAGTTATGAGAGAAAATTATGTGTGAAAGCCGTCCTTCACCTAGCTTGTTGGGAACACAAAGTTTCTTTTCAGTTGCAAACTCCATTCCATACTTATATATGGGGAGGTACTAGCTCCAACTCGGTTTGACATTGAAAAAGGCAGGAACTTCAAACCGGCACTAGGAAACAGACTGAGAAAGCAGAGAAAAAGTGTCTCCTGCAACCCGTTCCCTTGGTGCTAGATGAACGAACGTCTCTCCACTTGCTCTGCTCTGAGAGATAAGTGTGTGTGAAAGCCGTACTTCACCTAGCTTGTTGGGAACACAAAGTTTCTTTTCAGTTGCAAACTCCATTCCATACATATATATGGGGAGGTACAAGCTCCAACTCGTTTTTACAGTGAAAACTGCAGGAACTTCAAACCGGCACTAGGAAACAGACTGAGAAATCAGAGAAAAGTGTCCCCTGCAACCCGTTCCCTTGGTGCTAGATGAACGAACGACTCTCCACTTGCTCAGTTCTGAGAGATATGTGTGTGTGAAAGCCGTACTTCACCTACCTTGTTGGGAACACAAAGTTTCTTTTCAGTTGCAAACTCCATTCCATACATATATATGGGGAGGTAGAAGCTCCAACTCCGTTTTACAGTGAAAACTGCAGGAACTTCAAACCGGCACTAGGAAACAGACTGAGAAAGCAGAGAAAAAGTGTCTCCTTCAACCCGTTCCCTTGGTGCTAGATGAACGAACGTCTCTCAACTTGCTCAGTTATGAGAGAAAATTATGTGTGAAAGCCGTCCTTCACCTAGCTTGTTGGGAACACAAAGTTTCTTTTCAGTTGCAAACTCCATTCCATACTTATATAAGGGGAGGTACTAGCTCCAACTCGGTTTGACATTGAAAAAGGCAGGGACTTCAAACCGGCACTAGGGATCAGACTGAGAAAGCAGAGAAAAAGTGTCTCCTGCAACCCGTTCCCTTGGTGCTAGATGAACGAACGTCTCTCCACTTGCTCTGTTCTGAGAGATAAGTGTGTGTGAAAGCCGTACTTCACCTAGCTTGTTGGGAACACAAAGTTTCTTTTCAGTTGCAAACTCCATTCCATACATATATATGGGGAGGTACAAGCTCCAACTCGTTTTTACAGTGAAAACTGCAGGAACTTCAAACCGGCACTAGGAAACAGACTGAGAAATCAGAGAAAAAGTGTCCCCTGCAACCCGTTCCCTTGGTGCTAGATGAACGAACGACTCTCCACTTGCTCAGTTCTGAGAGATATGTGTGTGTGAAAGCCGTCCTTCACCTAGCTTGTTGGGAACACAAAGTTTCTTTTCAGTTGCAAACTCCATTCCATACATATATATGGGGAGGTACAAGCTCCAACTCGGTTTGCCAGTGAAAACTGCAGGAACTTCAAACCGGCACTAGGAAACAGACTGAGGAAGCAGAGAAAAAGTGTCTCCTGCAACACGTTCCCTTGGTGCTAGATGAACGAACGTCTCTCCACTTGCTCAGTTCTGAGAGATAAGTGTGTGTGAAAGCCGTTCTTCACCTAGCTTGTTGGGAACACAAAGTTTCTTTTCAGTTGCAAACTCCATTCCATACATATATATGGGGAGGTACAAGCTCCAACTCGGTTTTACAGTGAAAACTGCAGGAACTTCAAACCGGCACTAGGAAACAGACTGAGGAAGCAGAGAAAAAGTGTCTCCTGCAACCCGTTCCCTTCGTGCTAGATGAACGAACGTCTCTCCACTTGCTCAGTTCTGAGAGATATGTGCGTGTGAAAGCCGTCCTTCACCTAGCTTTTTGGGAACACAAAGTTTCTTTGCAGTTGCAAACTCCATTCCATACATATATATGGGGAGGTACTAGCTCCAACTCGGTTTGACAGTGAAAACTGCAGGAACTTCAAACCGGCACTAGGAAACAGACTGAGAAAGCAGAGAAAAAGTGTCTCCTGCAACGCGTTCCCTTGGTGCTAGATGAACGAACGTCTCTCCACTTGCTCTGTTCTGAGAGTTAAGTGTGTGTGAAAGCCGTCCTTCACCTAGCTTGTTGGGAACACAAAGTTTCTTTTCAGTTGAAAACTCCATTCCATACATATATATGGGGAGGTAGAAGCTCCAACTCCGTTTTACAGTGAAAACTGCTGGAACTTCAAACCGGCACTAGGTAACAGACTGAGAAAGCAGAGAAAAAGTGTCTCCTGCTACCCGTCCCCTTGGTGCTAGATGAACGAACGTCTCTCCACTTGCTCAGTTCTGAGAGATAAGTGTGTGTGAAAGCCGTCCTTCACCTAGCTTGTTGGGAACACAAAGTTTATTTTCAGTTGCAAACTCCATTCCATACATATATATGGGGAGGTAGAAGCTCCAACTCGGTTTTACAGTGAAAACTGCTGGAACTTCAAACCGGCACTAGGTAACAGACTGAGAAAGCAGAGAAAAAGTGGCTCCTGCTACCCGTCCACTTGGTGCTAGATGAACGAACGTCTCTCCACTTGCTCAGTTCTGAGAGATAAGAGTGTGTAAAAGCCTTACTTCACCTAGCTTGTTGGGAACACAAAGTTTCTTTTCAGTTGCAAACTCCATTCCATACATATATATGGGGAGGTAGAAGCTCCAACTCCGTTTTATAGTGAAAACTGCAGGAACTTCAAACCGGCACTAGGTAACAGACTGAGAAAGCAGAGAAAAAGTGTCTCCTGCTACCCGTCCCCTTGGTGCTAGATGAACGAACGTCTCTCCACTTGCTCAGTTCTGAGAGATAAGTGTGTGTGAAAGCCGTCCTTCACCTAGCTTGTTGGGAACACAAAGTTTCTTTTCAGTTGCAAACTCCATTCCATACATATATATGGGGAGGTAGAAGCTCCAACTCGGTTTTACAGTGAAAACTGCTGGAACTTCAAACCGGCACTAGGTAACAGACTGAGAAAGCAGAGAAAAATTGTCTCCTGCTACCCGTCCCCTTGGTGCTAGATGAACGAACGTCTCTCCACTTGCTCAGTTCTGAGAGATAGGTGCGTGTGAAAGCCGTCCTTCTCCTAGCTTTTTGGGAACACAAAGTTTCTTTTCAGTTGCAAACTCCATTCCATACATATATATGGGGTGGTACAAGCTCCAACTCGGTTTGACAGTGAAAACTGCAGGATCTTCAAACCGGCACTAGGAAACAGACTGAGAAAGCAGAGAAAAAGTGTCTCCTGCAACCCGTTTCTTTGGTGCTAGATGAACGAACGTCTCTCCACTTGCTCAGTTCTGAGAGATAAGAGTGTGTGAAAGCCGTACTTCACCTAGCTTGTTGGGAACACAAAGTTTCTTTTCAGTTGCAAACTCCATTCCATACATATATATGGGGAGGTAGAAGCTCCAACTCGGTTTTACAGTGAAAACTGCTGGAACTTCAAACCGGCACTAGGTAACAGACTGAGAAAGCAGAGAAAAAGTGTCTCCTGCTACCCGTCCCCTTGGTGCTAGATGAACGAACGTCTCTCCACTTGCTCAGTTCTGAGAGATAAGTGTGTGTGAAAGCCGTCCTTCACCTAGCTTGTTGGGAACACAAAGTTTCTTTTCAGTTGCAAACTCCATTCCATACATATATATGGGGAGGTAGAAGCTCCAACTCGGTTTTACAGTGAAAACTGCTGGAACTTCAAACCGGCACTAGGTAACAGACTGAGAAAGCAGAGAAAAAGTGTCTCCTGCTACCCGTCCCCTTGGTGCTAGATGAACGAACGTCTCTCCACTTGCTCAGTTCTGAGAGATAGGTGCGTGTGAAAGCCGTCCTTCTCCTAGCTTTTTGGGAACACAAAGTTTCTTTTCAGTTGCAAACTCCATTCCATACCTATATATGGGGAGGTACAAGCTCCAACTCGGTTTGACAGTGAAAACTGCAGGATCTTCAAACCGGCACTAGGAAACAGACTGAGAAAGCAGAGAAAAAGTGTCTCCTGCAACCCGTTCCTTTGGTGCTAGATGAACGAACGTCTCTCCACTTGCTCAGTTCTGAGAGATAAGAGTGTGTGAAAGCCGTACTTCACCTAGCTTGTTGGGAACACAAAGTTTCTTTTCAGTTGCAAACTCCATTCTATACATATATATGGGGAGGTAGAAGCTCCAACTCCGTTTTACAGTGAAAACTGCAGGAACTTCAAACCGGCACTAGGAAACAGACTGAGAAAGCAGAGAAAAAGTGTCTCCTTCAACCCGTTCCCTTGGTGCTAGATGAACGAACGTTTCTCAACTTGCTCAGTTATGAGAGAAAATTATGTGTGAAAGCCGTCCTTCACCTAGCTTGTTGGGAACACAAAGTTTCTTTTCAGTTGCAAACTCCATTCCATACTTATATATGGGGAGGTACTAGCTCCAACTCGGTTTGACATTGAAAAAGGCAGGAACTTCAAACCGGCACTAGGAAACAGACTGAGAAAGCAGAGAAAAAGTGTCTCCTGCAACCCGTTCCCTTGGTGCTAGATGAACGAACGTCTCTCCACTTGCTCTGTTCTGAGAGATAAGTGTGTGTGAAAGCCGTACTTCACCTAGCTTGTTGGGAACACAAAGTTTCTTTTCAGTTGCAAACTCCATTCCATACATATATATGGGGAGGTACAAGCTCCAACTCGTTTTTACAGTGAAAACTGCAGGAACTTCAAACCGGCACTAGGAAACAGACTGAGAAATCAGAGAAAAAGTGTCCCCTGCAACCCGTTCCCTTGGTGCTAGATGAACGAACGGCTCTCCACTTGCTCAGTTCTGAGAGATATGTGTGTGTGAAAGCCGTACTTCACCTACCTTGTTGGGAACACAAAGTTTCTTTTCAGTTGCAAACTCCATTCCATACATATATATGGGGAGGTAGAAGCTCCAACTCCGTTTTACAGTGAAAACTGCAGGAACTTCAAACCGGCACTAGGAAACAGACTGAGAAAGCAGAGAAAAAGTGTCCCTTCAACCCGTTCCCTTGGTGCTAGATGAACGAACGTCTCTCAACTTGCTCAGTTATGAGAGAAAATTATGTGTGAAAGCCGTCCTTCACCTAGCTTGTTGGGAACACAAAGTTTCTTTTCAGTTGCAAACTCCATTCCATACTTATATAAGGGGAGGTACTAGCTCCAACTCGGTTTGACATTGAAAAAGGCAGGGACTTCAAACCGGCACTAGGGATCAGACTGAGAAAGCAGAGAAAAAGTGTCTCCTGCAACCCGTTCCCTTGGTGCTAGATGAACGAACGTCTCTCCACTTGCTCTGTTCTGAGAGATAAGTGTGTGTGAAAGCCGTACTTCACCTAGCTTGTTGGGAACACAAAGTTTCTTTTCAGTTGCAAACTCCATTCCATACATATATATGGGGAGGTACAAGCTCCAACTCGTTTTTACAGTGAAAACTGCAGGAACTTCAAACCGGCACTAGGAAACAGACTGAGAAATCAGAGAAAAAGTGTCCCCTGCAACCCGTTCCCTTGGTGCTAGATGAACGAACGACTCTCCACTTGCTCAGTTCTGAGAGATATGTGTGTGTGAAAGCCGTCCTTCACCTAGCTTGTTGGGAACACAAAGTTTCTTTTCAGTTGCAAACTCCATTCCATACATATATATGGGGAGGTACAAGCTCCAACTCGGTTTTACAGTGAAAACTGCAGGAACTTCAAACCGGCACTAGGAAACAGACTGAGGAAGCAGAGAAAAAGTGTCTCCTGCAACCCATTCCCTTCGTGCTAGATGAACGAACGTCTCTCCACTTGCTCAGTTCTGAGAGATATGTGCGTGTGAAAGCCGTCCTTCACCTAGCTTTTTGGGAACACAAAGTTTCTTTGCAGTTGCAAACTCCATTCCATACATATATATGGGGAGGTACTAGCTCCAACTCGGTTTGACAGTGAAAACTGCAGGAACTTCAAACCGGCACTAGGAAACAGACTGAGAAAGCAGAGAAAAAGTGTCTCCTGCAACGCGTTCCCTTGGTGCTAGATGAACGAACGTCTCTCCACTTGCTCTGTTCTGAGAGTTAAGTGTGTGTGAAAGCCGTCCTTCACCTAGCTTGTTGGGAACACAAAGTTTCTTTTCAGTTGCAAACTCCATTCCATACATATATATGGGGAGGTAGAAGCTCCAACTCCGTTTTACAGTGAAAACTGCTGGAACTTCAAACCGGCACTAGGTAACAGACTGAGAAAGCAGAGAAAAAGTGTCTCCTGCTACCCGTCCCCTTGGTGCTAGATGAACGAACGTCTCTCCACTTGCTCAGTTCTGAGAGATAAGTGTGTGTGAAAGCCGTCCTTCACCTAGCTTGTTGGGAACACAAAGTTTATTTTCAGTTGCAAACTCCATTCCATACATATATATGGGGAGGTAGAAGCTCCAACTCGGTTTTACAGTGAAAACTGCTGGAACTTCAAACCGGCACTAGGTAACAGACTGAGAAAGCAGAGAAAAAGTGTCTCCTGCTACCCGTCCCCTTGGTGCTAGATGAACGAACGTCTCTCCACTTGCTCAGTTCTGAGAGATAGGTGCGTGTGAAAGCCGTCCTTCTCCTAGCTTTTTGGGAACACAAAGTTTCTTTTCAGTTGCAAACTCCATTCCATACATATATATGGGGAGGTACAAGCTCCAACTCGGTTTGACAGTGAAAACTGCAGGATCTTCAAACCGGCACTAGGAAACAGACTGAGAAACAGAGAAAAAGTGTCTCCTGCAACCCGTTCCCTTGGTGCTAGATGAACGAACGTCTCTCCACTTGCTCTGCTCTGAGAGATAAGTGTGTGTGAAAGCCGTACTTCACCTAGCTTGTTGGGAACACAAAGTTTCTTTTCAGTTGCAAACTCCATTCCATACATATATATGGGGAGGTACAAGCTCCAACTCGTTTTTACAGTGAAAACTGCAGGAACTTCAAACCGGCACTAGGAAACAGACTGAGAAATCAGAGAAAAGTGTCCCCTGCAACCCGTTCCCTTGGTGCTAGATGAACGAACGACTCTCCACTTGCTCAGTTCTGAGAGATATGTGCGTGTGAAAGCCGTCCTTCACCTAGCTTTTTGGGAACACAAAGTTTCTTTGCAGTTGCAAACTCCATTCCATACATATATATGGGGAGGTACTAGCTCCAACTCGGTTTGACAGTGAAAACTGCAGGAACTTCAAACCGGCACTAGGAAACAGACTGAGAAAGCAGAGAAAAAGTGTCTCCTGCAACGCGTTCCCTTGGTGCTAGATGAACGAACGTCTCTCCACTTGCTCTGTTCTGAGAGTTAAGTGTGTGTGAAAGCCGTCCTTCACCTAGCTTGTTGGGAACACAAAGTTTCTTTTCAGTTGAAAACTCCATTCCATACATATATATGGGGAGGTAGAAGCTCCAACTCCGTTTTACAGTGAAAACTGCTGGAACTTCAAACCGGCACTAGGTAACAGACTGAGAAAGCAGAGAAAAAGTGTCTCCTGCTACCCGTCCCCTTGGTGCTAGATGAACGAACGTCTCTCCACTTGCTCAGTTCTGAGAGATAAGTGTGTGTGAAAGCCGTCCTTCACCTAGCTTGTTGGGAACACAAAGTTTATTTTCAGTTGCAAACTCCATTCCATACATATATATGGGGAGGTAGAAGCTCCAACTCGGTTTTACAGTGAAAACTGCTGGAACTTCAAACCGGCACTAGGTAACAGACTGAGAAAGCAGAGAAAAAGTGGCTCCTGCTACCCGTCCACTTGGTGCTAGATGAACGAACGTCTCTCCACTTGCTCAGTTCTGAGAGATAAGAGTGTGTAAAAGCCTTACTTCACCTAGCTTGTTGGGAACACAAAGTTTCTTTTCAGTTGCAAACTCCATTCCATACATATATATGGGGAGGTAGAAGCTCCAACTCCGTTTTATAGTGAAAACTGCAGGAACTTCAAACCGGCACTAGGTAACAGACTGAGAAAGCAGAGAAAAAGTGTCTCCTGCTACCCGTCCCCTTGGTGCTAGATGAACGAACGTCTCTCCACTTGCTCAGTTCTGAGAGATAAGTGTGTGTGAAAGCCGTCCTTCACCTAGCTTGTTGGGAACACAAAGTTTCTTTTCAGTTGCAAACTCCATTCCATACATATATATGGGGAGGTAGAAGCTCCAACTCGGTTTTACAGTGAAAACTGCTGGAACTTCAAACCGGCACTAGGTAACAGACTGAGAAAGCAGAGAAAAATTGTCTCCTGCTACCCGTCCCCTTGGTGCTAGATGAACGAACGTCTCTCCACTTGCTCAGTTCTGAGAGATAGGTGCGTGTGAAAGCCGTCCTTCTCCTAGCTTTTTGGGAACACAAAGTTTCTTTTCAGTTGCAAACTCCATTCCATACATATATATGGGGTGGTACAAGCTCCAACTCGGTTTGACAGTGAAAACTGCAGGATCTTCAAACCGGCACTAGGAAACAGACTGAGAAAGCAGAGAAAAAGTGTCTCCTGCAACCCGTTTCTTTGGTGCTAGATGAACGAACGTCTCTCCACTTGCTCAGTTCTGAGAGATAAGAGTGTGTGAAAGCCGTACTTCACCTAGCTTGTTGGGAACACAAAGTTTCTTTTCAGTTGCAAACTCCATTCCATACATATATATGGGGAGGTAGAAGCTCCAACTCGGTTTTACAGTGAAAACTGCTGGAACTTCAAACCGGCACTAGGTAACAGACTGAGAAAGCAGAGAAAAAGTGTCTCCTGCTACCCGTCCCCTTGGTGCTAGATGAACGAACGTCTCTCCACTTGCTCAGTTCTGAGAGATAAGTGTGTGTGAAAGCCGTCCTTCACCTAGCTTGTTGGGAACACAAAGTTTCTTTTCAGTTGCAAACTCCATTCCATACATATATATGGGGAGGTAGAAGCTCCAACTCCGTTTTACAGTGAAAACTGCTGGAACTTCAAACCGGCACTAGGTAACAGACTGAGAAAGCAGAGAAAAAGTGTCTCCTGCTACCCGTCCCCTTGGTGCTAGATGAACGAACGTCTCTCCACTTGCTCAGTTCTGAGAGATAGGTGCGTGTGAAAGCCGTCCTTCTCCTAGCTTTTTGGGAACACAAAGTTTCTTTTCAGTTGCAAACTCCATTCCATACCTATATATGGGGAGGTACAAGCTCCAACTCGGTTTGACAGTGAAAACTGCAGGATCTTCAAACCGGCACTAGGAAACAGACTGAGAAAGCAGAGAAAAAGTGTCTCCTGCAACCCGTTCCTTTGGTGCTAGATGAACGAACGTCTCTCCACTTGCTCAGTTCTGAGAGATAAGAGTGTGTGAAAGCCGTACTTCACCTAGCTTGTTGGGAACACAAAGTTTCTTTTCAGTTGCAAACTCCATTCCATACATATATATGGGGAGGTAGAAGCTCCAACTCCGTTTTACAGTGAAAACTGCAGGAACTTCAAACCGGCACTAGGAAACAGACTGAGAAAGCAGAGAAAAAGTGTCTCCTTCAACCCGTTCCCTTGGTGCTAGATGAACGAACGTTTCTCAACTTGCTCAGTTATGAGAGAAAATTATGTGTGAAAGCCGTCCTTCACCTAGCTTGTTGGGAACACAAAGTTTCTTTTCAGTTGCAAACTCCATTCCATACTTATATATGGGGAGGTACTAGCTCCAACTCGGTTTGACATTGAAAAAGGCAGGAACTTCAAACCGGCACTAGGAAACAGACTGAGAAAGCAGAGAAAAAGTGTCTCCTGCAACCCGTTCCCTTGGTGCTAGATGAACGAACGTCTCTCCACTTGCTCTGTTCTGAGAGATAAGTGTGTGTGAAAGCCGTACTTCACCTAGCTTGTTGGGAACACAAAGTTTCTTTTCAGTTGCAAACTCCATTCCATACATATATATGGGGAGGTACAAGCTCCAACTCGTTTTTACAGTGAAAACTGCAGGAACTTCAAACCGGCACTAGGAAACAGACTGAGAAATCAGAGAAAAAGTGTCCCCTGCAACCCGTTCCCTTGGTGCTAGATGAACGAACGGCTCTCCACTTGCTCAGTTCTGAGAGATATGTGTGTGTGAAAGCCGTACTTCACCTACCTTGTTGGGAACACAAAGTTTCTTTTCAGTTGCAAACTCCATTCCATACATATATATGGGGAGGTAGAAGCTCCAACTCCGTTTTACAGTGAAAACTGCAGGAACTTCAAACCGGCACTAGGAAACAGACTGAGAAAGCAGAGAAAAAGTGTCCCTTCAACCCGTTCCCTTGGTGCTAGATGAACGAACGTCTCTCAACTTGCTCAGTTATGAGAGAAAATTATGTGTGAAAGCCGTCCTTCACCTAGCTTGTTGGGAACACAAAGTTTCTTTTCAGTTGCAAACTCCATTCCATACTTATATAAGGGGAGGTACTAGCTCCAACTCGGTTTGACATTGAAAAAGGCAGGGACTTCAAACCGGCACTAGGGATCAGACTGAGAAAGCAGAGAAAAAGTGTCTCCTGCAACCCGTTCCCTTGGTGCTAGATGAACGAACGTCTCTCCACTTGCTCTGTTCTGAGAGATAAGTGTGTGTGAAAGCCGTACTTCACCTAGCTTGTTGGGAACACAAAGTTTCTTTTCAGTTGCAAACTCCATTCCATACATATATATGGGGAGGTACAAGCTCCAACTCGTTTTTACAGTGAAAACTGCAGGAACTTCAAACCGGCACTAGGAAACAGACTGAGAAATCAGAGAAAAAGTGTCCCCTGCAACCCGTTCCCTTGGTGCTAGATGAACGAACGACTCTCCACTTGCTCAGTTCTGAGAGATATGTGTGTGTGAAAGCCGTCCTTCACCTAGCTTGTTGGGAACACAAAGTTTCTTTTCAGTTGCAAACTCCATTCCATACATATATATGGGGAGGTACAAGCTCCAACTCGGTTTGCCAGTGAAAACTGCAGGAACTTCAAACCGGCACTAGGAAACTGACTGAGGAAGCAGAGAAAAAGTGTCTCCTGCAACACGTTCCCTTGGTGCTAGATGAACGAACGTCTCTCCACTTGCTCAGTTCTGAGAGATAAGTGTGTGTGAAAGCCGTTCTTCACCTAGCTTGTTGGGAACACAAAGTTTCTTTTCAGTTGCAAACTCCATTCCATACATATATATGGGGAGGTACAAGCTCCAACTCGGTTTTACAGTGAAAACTGCAGGAACTTCAAACCGGCACTAGGAAACAGACTGAGGAAGCAGAGAAAAAGTGTCTCCTGCAACCCATTCCCTTCGTGCTAGATGAACGAACGTCTCTCCACTTGCTCAGTTCTGAGAGATATGTGCGTGTGAAAGCCGTCCTTCACCTAGCTTTTTGGGAACACAAAGTTTCTTTGCAGTTGCAAACTCCATTCCATACATATATATGGGGAGGTACTAGCTCCAACTCGGTTTGACAGTGAAAACTGCAGGAACTTCAAACCGGCACTAGGAAACAGACTGAGAAAGCAGAGAAAAAGTGTCTCCTGCAACGCGTTCCCTTGGTGCTAGATGAACGAACGTCTCTCCACTTGCTCTGTTCTGAGAGTTAAGTGTGTGTGAAAGCCGTCCTTCACCTAGCTTGTTGGGAACACAAAGTTTCTTTTCAGTTGCAAACTCCATTCCATACATATATATGGGGAGGTAGAAGCTCCAACTCCGTTTTACAGTGAAAACTGCTGGAACTTCAAACCGGCACTAGGTAACAGACTGAGAAAGCAGAGAAAAAGTGTCTCCTGCTACCCGTCCCCTTGGTGCTAGATGAACGAACGTCTCTCCACTTGCTCAGTTCTGAGAGATAAGTGTGTGTGAAAGCCGTCCTTCACCTAGCTTGTTGGGAACACAAAGTTTATTTTCAGTTGCAAACTCCATTCCATACATATATATGGGGAGGTAGAAGCTCCAACTCGGTTTTACAGTGAAAACTGCTGGAACTTCAAACCGGCACTAGGTAACAGACTGAGAAAGCAGAGAAAAAGTGTCTCCTGCTACCCGTCCCCTTGGTGCTAGATGAACGAACGTCTCTCCACTTGCTCAGTTCTGAGAGATAGGTGCGTGTGAAAGCCGTACTTCTCCTAGCTTTTTGGGAACACAAAGTTTCTTTTCAGTTGCAAACTCCATTCCATACATATATATGGGGAGGTACAAGCTCCAACTCGGTTTGACAGTGAAAACTGCAGGATCTTCAAACCGGCACTAGGAAACAGACTGAGAAACAGAGAAAAAGTGTCTCCTGCAACCCGTTCCCTTGGTGCTAGATGAACGAACGTCTCTCCACTTGCTCTGCTCTGAGAGATAAGTGTGTGTGAAAGCCGTACTTCACCTAGCTTGTTGGGAACACAAAGTTTCTTTTCAGTTGCAAACTCCATTCCATACATATATATGGGGAGGTACAAGCTCCAACTCGTTTTTACAGTGAAAACTGCAGGAACTTCAAACCGGCACTAGGAAACAGACTGAGAAATCAGAGAAAAGTGTCCCCTGCAACCCGTTCCCTTGGTGCTAGATGAACGAACGACTCTCCACTTGCTCAGTTCTGAGAGATATGTGTGTGTGAAAGCCGTACTTCACCTACCTTGTTGGGAACACAAAGTTTCTTTTCAGTTGCAAACTCCATTCCATACATATATATGGGGAGGTAGAAGCTCCAAATCCGTTTTACAGTGAAAACTGCAGGAACTTCAAACCGGCACTAGGAAACAGACTGAGAAAGCAGAGAAAAAGTGTCTCCTTCAACCCGTTCCCTTGGTGCTAGATGAACGAACGTCTCTCAACTTGCTCAGTTATGAGAGAAAATTATGTGTGAAAGCCGTCCTTCACCTAGCTTGTTGGGAACACAAAGTTTCTTTTCAGTTGCAAACTCCATTCCATACTTATATAAGGGGAGGTACTAGCTCCAACTCGGTTTGACATTGAAAAAGGCAGGGACTTCAAACCGGCACTAGGGATCAGACTGAGAAAGCAGAGAAAAAGTGTCTCCTGCAACCCGTTCCCTTGGTGCTAGATGAACGAACGTCTCTCCACTTGCTCTGTTCTGAGAGATAAGTGTGTGTGAAAGCCGTACTTCACCTAGCTTGTTGGGAACACAAAGTTTCTTTTCAGTTGCAAACTCCATTCCATACATATATATGGGGAGGTACAAGCTCCAACTCGTTTTTACAGTGAAAACTGCAGGAACTTCAAACCGGCACTAGGAAACAGACTGAGAAATCAGAGAAAAAGTGTCCCCTGCAACCCGTTCCCTTGGTGCTAGATGAACGAACGACTCTCCACTTGCTCAGTTCTGAGAGATATGTGTGTGTGAAAGCCGTCCTTCACCTAGCTTGTTGGGAACACAAAGTTTCTTTTCAGTTGCAAACTCCATTCCATACATATATATGGGGAGGTACAAGCTCCAACTCGGTTTGCCAGTGAAAACTGCAGGAACTTCAAACCGGCACTAGGAAACAGACTGAGGAAGCAGAGAAAAAGTGTCTCCTGCAACACGTTCCCTTGGTGCTAGATGAACGAACGTCTCTCCACTTGCTCAGTTCTGAGAGATAAGTGTGTGTGAAAGCCGTTCTTCACCTAGCTTGTTGGGAACACAAAGTTTCTTTTCAGTTGCAAACTCCATTCCATACATATATATGGGGAGGTACAAGCTCCAACTCGGTTTTACAGTGAAAACTGCAGGAACTTCAAACCGGCACTAGGAAACAGACTGAGGAAGCAGAGAAAAAGTGTCTCCTGCAACCCGTTCCTTTCGTGCTAGATGAACGAACGTCTCTCCACTTGCTCAGTTCTGAGAGATATGTGCGTGTGAAAGCCGTCCTTCACCTAGCTTTTTGGGAACACAAAGTTTCTTTGCAGTTGCAAACTCCATTCCATACATATATATGGGGAGGTACTAGCTCCAACTCGGTTTGACAGTGAAAACTGCAGGAACTTCAAACCGGCACTAGGAAACAGACTGAGAAAGCAGAGAAAAAGTGTCTCCTGCAACGCGTTCCCTTGGTGCTAGATGAACGAACGTCTCTCCACTTGCTCTGTTCTGAGATTTAAGTGTGTGTGAAAGCCGTCCTTCACCTAGCTTGTTGGGAACACAAAGTTTCTTTTCAGTTGCAAACTCCATTCCATACATATATATGGGGAGGTAGAAGCTCCAACTCCGTTTTACAGTGAAAACTGCTGGAACTTCAAACCGGCACTAGGTAACAGACTGAGAAAGCAGAGAAAAAGTGTCTCCTGCTACCCGTCCCCTTGGTGCTAGATGAACGAACGTCTCTCCACTTGCTCAGTTCTGAGAGATAAGTGTGTGTGAAAGCCGTCCTTCACCTAGCTTGTTGGGAACACAAAGTTTATTTTCAGTTGCAAACTCCATTCCATACATATATATGGGGAGGTAGAAGCTCCAACTCGGTTTTACAGTGAAAACTGCTGGAACTTCAAACCGGCACTAGGTAACAGACTGAGAAAGCAGAGAAAAAGTGGCTCCTGCTACCCGTCCACTTGGTGCTAGATGAACGAACGTCTCTCCACTTGCTCAGTTCTGAGAGATAGGTGCGTGTGAAAGCCGTCCTTCTCCTTGCTTTTTGGGAACACAAAGATTCTTTTCAGTTGCAAACTCCATTCCATACATATATATGGGGAGGTACAAGCTCCAACTCGGTTTGACAGTGAAAACTGCAGGATCTTCAAACCGGCACTAGGAAACAGACTGAGAAAGCAGAGAAAAAGTGTCTCCTGCAACCCGTTCCTTTGGTGCTAGATGAACGAACGTCTCTCCACTTGCTCAGTTCTGAGAGATAAGAGTGTGTGAAAGCCTTACTTCACCTAGCTTGTTGGGAACACAAAGTTTCTTTTCAGTTGCAAACTCCATTCCATACATATATATGGGGAGGTAGAAGCTCCAACTCCGTTTTATAGTGAAAACTGCAGGAACTTCAAACCGGCACTAGGTAACAGACTGAGAAAGCAGAGAAAAAGTGTCTCCTGCTACCCGTCCCCTTGGTGCTAGATGAACGAACGTCTCTCCACTTGCTCAGTTCTGAGAGATAAGTGTGTGTGAAAGCCGTCCTTCACCTAGCTTGTTCGGAACACAAAGTTTCTTTTCAGTTGCAAACTCCATTCCATACATATATATGGGGAGGTAGAAGCTCCAACTCGGTTTTACAGTGAAAACTGCTGGAACTTCAAACCGGCACTAGGTAACAGAATGAGAAAGCAGAGAAAAATTGTCTCCTGCTACCCGTCCCCTTGGTGCTAGATGAACGAACGTCTCTCCACTTGCTCAGTTCTGAGAGATAGGTGCGTGTGAAAGCCGTCCTTCTCCTAGCTTTTTGGGAACACAAAGTT